>NC_141766.1:55394644-55994644 GCF_982258835.1 Parasteatoda tepidariorum
TTCTTTCAAAATATTTTTCATACGATTGATTCAATTTTTGAGAATTAGATTGATATTTCTATAAAAGAAATAATGACTTTGACGTGAATAAAATTTTCATTACCCGAAACAATACCTTCCTGAGGGAAAAAAACACCTTTCTAAAATCCAGGGGGGATCGAGAATTCTATATTTCCACCATTACCACCATTCCCGGATGATCTAAAAAATGATCTTCTCTAAAATGTATTGAGAAAGGAGGTTAATGGTTAAAATGTGTTGCGTTGCTTTGTCGGTATTTTCCTTTTGTTGAGAAAGTGTTCATTCTTTTTTGGCATATTAAGTCAGTTATCGAAGTTATCCTTTTTTTTCCGGTAACAACTACCGACCACACCCCCATGATTAGCCGCATTCAGTGTGATTAGAAAATGCTTTCAGTTGGTGGATTTTTGGCTCTCCAAACTCTATCCCATGAGACGTTGAATTTTCAGCTTGTTGAAAAGGAACCGACGACGTCATAGCGGCTTTTTTGAAATTTATGATTCTTACACACGCGGTAGGTTACATCTATTACCAAGAGAGCGACGCGTTTTACTAATTATCTTTCCTTTCGGCGTATAAATCTAACCTCAACGAGGAAATATCACTATTAACGGAGAGTCTGTCAGTTTCGTATTCTGTTTATTTCGGTAATTTTTAAACTGAGAGTTCTTTAAATACTTTTTTTAGTTGATTATTTTAAGCGTATACACAGGAGTAAAATTAATCATTTTTTCATCGCGACTTCAACGTGGTTTATTAAAAAATATATTACGCTATTGTAAAACACGGTATGTAAAGTGTCAGTGAGCAAATTATTGTCTGCGGTTGTGGGATTATTCATTAATATTCTAATCATAAACGGCTTTTGTAATTGAGTAAATGCGAAAATAATTTCGAGGGAGACTGAGTATTTGGAATTTGTTGGAACATTTTATGGTTAATTTACCCATCTTTAATGTCTCTTTTATCACCGTCGTTAAACAATCAATCCATATCGGATGTTTAAAGGTTATCAATGTTCAACACTTCAGTCTTATCGTTTTGAACCGAACCCAGGAGACAAGTGAACTCTAGGGTCATGTCTTAGAACAGACTCGGTTTGAGATTAAAGCATGGTCAAAACTAGCAGAATTTAGACTGTTTTATGTCTCATAGGGTACACCAATAACTACAGTAAGTTTTACCATCGCGCTTTGGTAATAACTTAATTACAAAATAACCGAAAAAATAAATCTTTATTTACATTTATTTTATTCCAAGGTAATTCTACTATACCTATCGACACTTTTAACAGTTCTATATAAATGTTCGCAGTAAAAATATTCGGATCAAGTTACATTAAAAAGTTCTGACACCCTGTTTAGCATCCGCAAAATCTCTTTTACTGCAAAATCCTTTTTTTACCGCAAACTTATATACAGTGGCTTTTAGCTTTATTATTTTCTTGAGTACTGTGATTCAGTGATTTCACAATAAATATAACTATATATATATATATATATATATATATATATATATATATATATATATATATATATATATATATATATATATATATATATATATATATATATATATATATATATATATATATATATATATATATATATATATATAAATTACTCTATATCAGATTTTTTGTTACGTAAAATTTTATATTAAAAATGGTTTTTTTGGTAAAAACAGTTCCCCCTGCACGGAGAAGAAATTCTGATAAAATTATTGAGCTGGATCTTTATGACATTTCTTTCTTAAAAAAAACATAATTCTGATTATAAAACTTAAAATATGCGATAGTTAAACCATTCATTTGCTAATTTTTCCGTTCGTGTAGTAACGGATAGCCAAAAATACAAGTTTTCAAAATTATAGTTCTTATTACCCCACATTTAGTAAAAAATTCATAACTGAAAAGTAAATTTCTCCGAATAAACGATTTTAATGGCATGCTCTAAGGTATCATGACAAAATAACCAAATTTGCCACTTTTACCAAATTTTATTACATATTATAATACAATATGTTCTTGTAAATTTTACCAAAATCATTACCAAAGGGATAAAGTAATAATTAAAGAGCTTCCTATAGAGTCAGAAACATGGTAAATTTTTCCATATCATGGTATTCTTGACCATGCTTTTTTTTTCAGTGTGAGTGCCGTTACTTTTTTCCGCAATTTGAACCAAAATTTTTATTGTGTACCAGTCTATACTCGTTAGTACGACCATCATTACTACTACGACCCCTCCATTATAACGATTGATGCTCCAAGTTGCGGTGTCCATTCCATAACCGCAATGTTAGTTGAAAGTCCATTAGAATATCCGCACTGAACTGTTCATTCCAATGAAGCGACCAAAATTTAGTCATTTGATTTAGAAAAAGTTTCAAAGAAATGATTTTAACCATTATTTTTTGCGGTGTTGCCTTACATTAATCCCTCCCTATTGAATCCCTTTTGAATCAAGGAAAAATGACATAAACTCTTAAATTCTTATCCTAAGTTGTAAGAGGTCGTAACTTTGGGTCATTTATAATTGTATAACTTTCTTGTCAAAGGACACAATGAATTTAAGGATCATGCTTTTCTTGTTTGAAAATTATATTCACTCTTTATGGGACAGTCAGTTCCCAACCCCACGTATGGTTGATTTTTGAAAATTGGTCTTCGTTGCTATCTAGACATACGTCTGAATCGAAAAATGCAACCCCGAAACCGCATGCATTTATCCATTTTTTACATATGCCTATGAAATATACCTTTAAAAGGTACTTTTACGTATATATTAATGAAGAAAAGGTTTATCAAGGCAAAGCAATATTGATCAAGGCAAAGCAATGTTCTTTTTAAAATTAGTCATGAATTATTTTAGCCTATGAGTTACCATTTACGGTGTTTTTGTGCACTCACGCTATTACGACCTGACGTTATGAAGTCCGTTTTCAGCCGGACCCCGATAATCGCTATATAGAACGTCAACTGAACAATGAAAGATATATATAAATCTAAAAATATTCAAAAAAATTTCTGGAAAGAAGTACAGCAAAAAAAGGAACACTTCAGAAAATTTTTGTTTTGTGCTATTATAGAATCCCCAACATTTTTAGCAAAAACTTAATGTATTCCGCCGTTACATCATTTTGACATCATAATTTACATTTCAAGCCACTCATGAATTTCTATTTTACTTTATAACAGTCGTTAAACAGCCGACCTAATTCTGAGTTTACGACTATCAATGTTCAACTCCGTAGCCTTGTAATTTTGCACTCCATCCAGTAGACAAGGGATCTTCTGAATCAAGTATTGGGGAAAATGATGACTTTGTGAAGGACTTTTTGATGCAACTAACCCGCATTTGTGTTACATGGAGAGGAAAACCACGAAAGCCTCAAAGATTAGACTAACGGCAAGATTACTCTTACCGTGATCCGTCTACCACTAAGCATATTTTGCGTCAGTGAGTGCGAGCCTTGCAAGGAATTTTTATCTAACATGATTTCCTGGGTTCAAACCTGGGTTAGCTCATTAAGAACCGGGTGCTCTATCTCCTGAGCCGCCACGGCAAAAAGTTTAACAGTAAAAAGAGAGTAGAAAGTAAAGAGCTGCTATTTTGAAATTTAGGATTATTCCACTTATGCCCATTACCAAGAGTACGACGAGTTTTATTAATTGTCCTTTTTTTGGCATATAAAATTAAAGGAGAGAGTGCTTAGTTCTTATTCCATTTGTTCCTTTATTTTTTAAAGCACGAATTCTTTAATTACAGTTTTAGTTCATTATTTTAAGCGTGTATACACAGCAGTAAAATTAATCATTTTTTCATCATGACTTAATGCGGTTCATTAAAAAATATGTTATAATGTTAAAAAAAAGCATTATGTAATGCGTCAAAGATCACAAATACTCTAATGCATTATTTGAAGTCGACGGACAAAATACTTAAACTCAGAATCAAAGCAGTATTAAGAGAAAAAACTGTGGAGATGTTTTCGTTATTTCAAATCATAATTACAAAAGCTAACTAAAATATATGAATAACAATCAATGTACTCAAGTACTTTCTAAAGGAAATCACTGTATGATATGGAAATTTTTATTTCAGGATATATTAGCAGAAGATATCGATATTGCATTATATATCGCTATGTTTCTCCAACTAACTAATTAACGTTCCTTTCATTTTGGTCAATATTTTTATTAAGGCCGGGATATCCTGGTCGGTAGGGCGCTGGGCCCATATCCAAGAGGTCGTGGGTTCGATCCTCGCCGGCCGAAGACTCCCCGTTTAGTAAATGGTGACTGATGCACGTTAAATCTGTAGAGTCTCAAAGACCTCCATGTTCCCACAACAAATCAATACCTCTGGGGGTACTGATCCAGGAGTTTCCTTGTCTTCTGGATTGGTTCAAAATTACAAGGCTACGGAGTTGAACGTAAGTAGTCGTAAACCCATGAAATTGGGTCGGCTGTTCAACGACGGGTATAAAATAAAATATTTTTATTACAAAAAGAATATTTCTCAAAACTCACAATATTAGCGTATTCGATGAATTGCTTTAATGATAATTCTCGTGGTTTCCAATTAGTATCGATAATACTTAAAACATTGTTGAAATCGATATTTATGGTTGTCGATAATGATCGCAGTGCTATCGTTGCGAATAATATCAATATTTATAGTAAATCTTCTAGCCGTTAGGCTAACCGTCGGAAGTTTTTGTGCTTTTCTTCTCCAAATAAAGAAAATGTGTGTTAGTTTCATCAAAAAGAAAACTCCAATGAAGGCTAATTTGTCCAACAACACTCACAATTTCACACTCGCAATATGTAGTTGATTCAGGATTTCCCTTGTCTTTTTGGTTGGGTTCAAAACTACAAGACTACGGAGATGTTCATTAGTCGTAAATTCAAGAATAAGTCGGCTGTTCAGCACCGGTAATAAAATAAAGTAGTTTTCATGAGACATGGTATTCCCGATGTATCACAAAAATATTATTAACCTATCACCATTGCAATATTAAAAAAATATCTATACTTCATCATATATCAATAATTGACCAAGCCATTCTCTAGGATCAAGACCCAAACTTAGGAAATGCTAATTGTCAAGTTTTCTAAATAAAATAGTTCATAATAATGTAATAATTAAATGGATGATACGTATGCCATTTTTTTTTTCAATTGAAATTTTAAAATTTCATGTACCTGAATAATTTTTTATTCAGATAAAATAGTTTACCATCCTTCTGCATTACATACTTCTCTATTGTATTTCTACGGAAACAGTATTTTCATTCTTCAAAATTTCATATGTTTATTATGCCTTTCCATTGTATTTCTATGAGAAAAGTATTGTAATTCCTGAAAATTTCACATGTTTATAATGCTTCTGCATTGTATTTCTATGGAAAAGTGTTTTCATTTCTTAAATTTCCTAATGTTTATTATGCCTCTGTAATGTATTTATATGTGAACAGTATTTTTATTCCTTAAAGTTTCTCAAGTTCATAATGCCTCCTCATAGTATTTCTAAGGAAACAATATTTTAATTCCTTGAAATTCCATATGCTTAATATGCTTCTACGCTGTATTCCTATAGGAACTCTAAATTCACGTGAACTTCAAAATGGTTACAATATAATAAAAAGTCGTGATCTTTCTGAAATGACATGATTTATTAGCTTTGCAAAATATTTTACAATCTATATTTTGAAGTTCAATTTAAAGGTTTGGTACTCTTTCGAATAACAATATTTTTTTAAATAAAAATTTTTTCCGTACTATAAATTATTCAGGTTCGATTGCTTTTATGCAATACAAAAGCAAAGTTTATGAAATTTCATAAATATGCTTAGTGCATATAACTTATTTTATAAGGTCAGATTATAATAAAAATATGATTAGTTATAAAAATAAACTTAGTTTATATATTCCATTTACGTTGTTTTTAGAGTACTCTAAATATTGTGTCCAAAATACAATAAATAATTTTAGAAATTCGTATTAAAAATAATTATTTAGATTATTTTTAATGCGAATAATTATAAACATTAATTATTTATAATTATAAACGTTAATTATTTAAAATTATTCGTTATAAAATAATTATTTAGATTATTTTTAAAAAAATTCAGTATAACTAAAGAAGAAATGACGAATAGAGAAAATATAATTAATGAATCAAAGTTGATAAAGTCTCAAGGAATTATCTATAAGTTAAGATTTAAAAGTACTACTAAAGGAAAAGTTAAGATTCAATTCCATTTATAATCAGAGCTTAGAATATGTTCGGTTGGCTAGTTCTATGGTTCGTTTGTTACCCATTCATAGGCTTTTGAAAAGGGTGAACATTTCCCCAACAGGAAATATTTCTGTCAATCTGTAAAGTGAACAACTCACTCATTCCGAAACAAATAATTCGTATTTTGTAGACTGAGCTTTTAAATTAGATTTCTCGCCAAAACAGGATTTAACATATAAGCTCATTGGGAAAGTGCTTCAAGAAAAATTTATCCCAGCAACTATGTCTTTTGAGACACACATATGGCAGAAATAGAGATACTAATAGTTTTACAAAGGCTTACACATTTTTGGAAATGTGTCGAACTTTTTTTTAAAAATATAATGAGAGGCACAAACTCAAAAAAAAAATTTATAACTTTAATATAAAAGAGAGTTGAAATTTGAAAATGCATTAAACAAGAAATAACATTTGCAGCTTTGACTTAAAAAGTGATTGGCTTATTAATGAATAATTCTGAAACATTAAAGAGTTGTAAAATGGTTAATTTTTGTTAAAAGTTCAATCGAATGATGCTTCATAAAAAGTTTGTTAAGAACAAAATATGAGATTTTATTTTTGAGTAATAAAATCGAAAACTTCTTGAAATACCCGATATAACAAGAAAAGAGAATTTGAAAATGCCTTAATCAAAAAATTACATTTGTATCGTATAGCAACAAATGTTAAAAATTGAGATTAAAAAGTAATTGGCTAATCAATGAATAATGCAGAAACATTAAAGAGTTGTGAAAGGTTTAATTTTTGTTAAAAGATTTATCGAATAATGCTTCTTCAAAAGTTTGTTAAGAACGAAATTCGAGATTTTATTTTCGAGTTATAAAATCAAAAACTTCTTGAAATACACGATATATCGTGTGATATACGATATGTCGTATATGTAATGTACGATATATCGTATAATGTACAAGAAAAGAAAATCTGAAAATGCCTTAATTAAAAAATAATATTTGTATCTTCTAGCTACAAATGTAAAAAATTGTGATCAAAAAGTGATTGGCTAACTGATGAATAATGCAGAAACATTAAAGAGTTGTGAAAGGTTTAATTTTTGTTAAAAGGTTTATCGAATAATGCTTCTTCAAAAATTTGTTAAGAACATAATACGAGATTTTATCTTTGAGTAATAAAATCAAAAACTTCTAGAAATACCCTATGCAGGAGGGAAAAATCTTAAAATTTAAAAATGCATTAATCAAAAAATAGCACTTTTGGCACAGAGCCTGACTCAAAAAGTTATAGGCTAATCAATGAATAATGAAAGAACTTTAAATGGTTAATTTTTGGTAACGTTTATCGAATGATACTCTCTCAAAGGTTTGTTGAGAACGAATAGAAAGATTTGATTTTTGAGTTATAAAATCAAAAATTTATTGAAATACCCGATGGAACAAGGAAGAAAAATCTTAAAGTTTGAAAATTCTTTAAACAAAAAATAACATATGTATCTTATAGCTATCGAGAACAAAAAGTGATTGGATAATCAATGAACAATACAAATACTTTAAGGAGTTGTGAAATGGGTACTTTTTAAGTATCGAATCTAATAATACTTCTTCAAAAGCTTGTTAAGAACAAAATACGAGATTTTATTTTCGAGAAATAAAATCAAAAACTTCTTGAAATACCCGATATAACAAGAAAAAAGAAATTTGAAAATGCCTAAATCAAAAAATTACATTTGTATCTTATAGCTACAAACGTTAAAAATTGTGATCAGAAAGTGATTGAATAATTAAGGAATAATGCAGATACTTTAAGGAGTTGTGAAATGGGTACTTTTTTAAATATCGAATCTAATACTACTTCTTCATATGTTCGTTAAAAACAAGATGCGAAATTTGATTTACGAAACATCAAATCAAGAACTTCTTGAAATACCCGGTATAGCAAGAAAAGAAAATATAAAATTTGAAAATGCATTAAACAAAAAATAACCTTTGTAACTTATCGCCTGATCTGAAAAAAAACTTGCATGATGAATAATGTAAAGTAAAAAAGTCGAAAACTATTTTATTTAAAAGAAATGAAATAAAACAATTTGCATTTCGTTATTATTTTTCTAAAAGTCATCACTAAAAAAACAACAAACCATACGATACTATTTTTTTTAAATAAAATTTTTCCGCTTGTACCATTTTTTAAACCTGATAAGAAAAGCATTGGTATTAAGCACCATTTGTTTAATATCAGCAGTTTACCTGGCGTTCATGTTTGTTTTTTGTTTTTTTTTTTCAAAAATGTTTGAAGAAACGATATTAAAGCTTCGATTGCATTTATATTTTTAAATTTTAAAAACCCAATTCAAGCCACTCCATCAATCATACATCCATTAGTAATGAGCATGAGGCTTATATCTGAATTCTTTTATTTTGAGTCATCACGAAATATCATTTAATGTCATGATAAATACGCCCCCGCAAACAATGCGAAATAATTCTTTTTATTTTCATTGATACCCTAACACCGATTTGCAAGATGAAAAAGCTAAAAATAAATTGGTTTTACAGCTCACACTGTTTCCTTAAAGCTTATCTAAAAATAATTTGTAAATTAAGAAGATAAGTCGAAAAGATAAGGCGTTAAAAAGAAGTTTATGCTTGTATTATACGGAAAAATGCAAATAAAGAGCATTTCGATTGCATATTGAGCAAAAGTTGGTGCCAAACAACTATTTAACATAAAATTCTCATAAAACCTTCCAGTTAACTGGTTTTTTGTGAATATTTAAGAAAAATGTTTTATGAAAATGAAATGGAAATACTTAAATGCTGTTTTGTATTCTTTTAGAGAGTCATAACTGATGAAATCTATCACTTTTCATAGCGACGACACAGTTAAGGGGGTACACTAAGGTCTTTAGTCTGTCTACCGAGATAAAAGCTGGAAGAATAATTTTTAGCTGTTCTTTTAGAATTCAAAAAAGTTACCAAAAAAAAAGCATTTGTTGATCTTTTTTTGTCAATTCGAAAAATATTCAAAGAGTTTTGTTCGATAAAAAATACAACGTTTAGGTATGGTTATTCATAATTGTTTTATTTTATACTCAGTCATAAATTTTTTTATTCCTTAAAAATGTAATGTTTTCCTTCATACGTGTTCACATAAAAAATGATTTAGTTGTTTTATGGAGTGCTCTTAAAATTGTTTGTACTGGTAATTAGATTTTGATTGAGAAGTTGCAAAGCCATTGTTCTCATTTAAAATTTATTCATATTAACTGATCTTTGAGTCGGTTGCTGTTTAATTACAAAATTCTTATTATAGTCGAAGAATAACTCTTTCTAATCTTAAAGTCTAAGATTGAATATTAATGATTGGGATCTTCAAAATTAATAACTTTTTGAACAATTATTATATACTCAATCGGCTGATTAATTTTTATTCATGCTTCTTTTAAACTTGATTTTTACGATAGTATGCAAAATATTCAGTGAAATATCCATGTATCTGCTGCTGGGAAAAGTACTTTTATTAATTTCTGATAGAAACATTGATTCTAATAGAAATGTAAAAGTAACTTTTCAACAAGTTGTTCAAAAGTCCGAAATTTTAGAATAGAGTTTTGATTACAGCATACATAATTGTGCAAACAATGCATTAAGTAAGATAAATCATTTAGACAAGTGTATCATAATTATGAAAACTACGTATTAAGTTAGGTGAATCATTTGGACAAGTGCATCAAAATTATGCAAATTCCCCATTAAGTTAGGTGAATCATTAAGAGAAGTGTATCATAATAACTCAAGCTACTCCTAAAATGAATCATTGGGACGGGAACATCATAAATATGAATACTAGATACCTAAAACCAATTTGGCAATAGATTTGATTCGAGTGGAATAGCATTGGATCCAAAATTTTGGACAAATTAAATTTTTTTTAAAAAATGCCCCGATTGTGTGAAATGATAATTGCTATAAGAGGTTATTCTAATTAAGAGAACATTTAAGAGAAAATTCAGTTGAGTATGCTAATCATGTAATACAATATGTTTCTGAATATCTTTCGAACATATAATACTGAGGATCCAAAAAG
Source organism: Parasteatoda tepidariorum (assembly GCF_982258835.1). NCBI lineage: Eukaryota > Metazoa > Arthropoda > Arachnida > Araneae > Theridiidae > Parasteatoda > Parasteatoda tepidariorum. The sequence continues at coordinate 55,405,012 of NC_141766.1, forward strand.
CACTGATACGATCATGTATTTCGAGAAATACATATCAGATTGAAAGTTTACTTTTACACATGTAAAGTATTTTTAAAAGTTGCATTTAATGATTGCAGAATTTGCTGAATTTTGATCAACTTCCACTTACTTTAATTAACCATCTTACCAACCAGCTAACTCTTTGGAGTATTATCTAATGTTCTAACCGAATATTCTTTTGTTACAGACATAATCATTTGCAGCATTTTGAGAAAACCAATTAATTACGCATTAGCGTGTCCTCTCAATGTTCTAGCCGAATATGCTTCGGTTATTGACATAATCATTTGCAGCTTTTCGAGAAAACCAATTAAATTTTCTTGTTTGTTTTCTTCTTACTTCTGCAAGCCTCTTGCTATACTTTGTGATGCATGAGAGGTTTTCAATAGTTTTAAACAAAAAAATAATTAGAGCTTCCTCTCAATGTTCTAACCGAATATGCTTCGGCTATTGACATACTTAAAAAGCATTTCGAGAAAACCAATTAATCACCCATTAGAGTGTCCTCTCAATGATCTAACCGAATACGCTTCGGTTATTGACATAATCATTTGCAGCATTACGAGAAGAAAACCAATTAACCACCCATTAGAATGTCCTCTCAATGTTCTAACCGAATATTCTTCGGTTATGAACGTAATTATTTGCAACATATCAAGAAAACTTTCAAATAATCTTCTAACCATCCCGCCAAATATACTTTGCTATTAAAACAGAATTTTTTGTGATATTTTAAACAAACCTTCAATTTATAAACCCTAAGGGTATCACCTAAATTTTTTCTTGCCGAATATGCTTTGTTTTTTAGAGGAATTTTTTACGGAAGGAATTTTTTTTAATTTTTTATTTTTTAATATTTTAAAAAACTCAACTCAGAGTCAAAAAAAGATTAAAGAAAACAACCCTGTCCCCTTTTAAATTCCGCTTTGATAATATCTATGTCTATTTATTCTTTCTTATCAAATTTATACATTTACATACACCTCCTTAAAGCAACTTTAATGATAATGTAGTAAAAATCGGTAAAGATTTACAAAAAGGGGAAACTAAGCAATTTTTCTTTAAAACTTGATGGTAGCGATATACAGTAAAAAGTTGTTGTAGTGCGGGGAAAAAAACATTGCAGCTTAAATAACGTTTATAACGAAATAAGCGATACACTAAATTTTGATCGTAACTATACAGATACACACTATACAGATTAATCGCTTGAAACTAGCATATTTAGGAAAGCAAATAGATATGATTTCAAATACATATTATATACAAACAAATGACTCAATTGATCAATTATTAGTTTTTAAAATCTAATAAACCCTTCTTAAAATTCGTTTAAGTTGTAGTTTTATCTGCTTAGAAAGAAAAGAGGAGCTTATAAAATAAATAATAATTCAATCGTTTATTGAAATCACATAAAAACATAATAAAATTAATATGGATGTATGGTATAATTAATATGGAGTGTAGAAAAGAATAAAGCCAATTCTTTCGTGCTGCCATCTATTATTTCAAATTATGATATTGTACAATTCACTAGGATTTTATGCTGCTGCCATCTATTTTCTTAAGTTTTAGCTATTATTTTTGACAGTTGAATACGTTTTTATAGTGCTGCTATCTATTATTTTATTTTTCAAATAAAATATTCTTGAATTTTCTTTGTTATTGAAATTTTTCTAATAGATAAAAATTATTCTCCGTGAACATTTCAAATTTTTTTTTTCAAAACAATGATCTCAAAAATATTATGCTAAGAAAGCAGGATATTTATTTTTCTTTACAAAAAGCGAAGAAAAAAAATATGTAATGCATATTTTCTGCAAATTCTACTTTAAGTTTTCATGTATCAGAAATACTGTCACGTTTTGTAATTCGTATTAAATAATATTTTCAAGAAATGCTAAAGCCTCTAATAGTTCTGCTATCTACCATAAATATGCTCACAATTTTCGTGTTGTTCCTATGGATTTTTTTCATGGATTGCTTTATGATATAACCTTTACAAATCCCGAATTTCGGTGTGGTGTTTTGCAGGCTGAGAGAGCATTGTACTGGGCTCAAGAAAAAAAAAGAAAGAAACAAGTGTCAATCTTAATAATTCAAAACGGTAATCTCAAATAATCTAATGAATTAGAGCAGAAGATCTTGTAAGTTTCGATATCAAGAACAAAAATGTGATTTCTCTGAATAAACATATATTTTTCGGCGAATTCGGAATTTTGATTTTCAAAATAGTGATGTCGTTTGAAAATATACAGATTGAGTTAGCGTAGAAATTCCTATTCTAATTTTTTGCCACCATAAGTTAGTTAAAAAATAAAAATTGATAATGAATAAAAACAAAAACAAGAGTATTGATAAATATTGTGTAAATTTTTATTTCTATATATAAATGGGTTTCTTAAGCTTTAATATTTCAAGAAAAATTCTCAAAACAAAAATATTATATTGGTCAAAAAAAACATAATTTATATCCTAGATGTGTAAGAGAGACAATGCATATCTAATTTCATTTAAATGTTCAGTTGCAGATTTTTTAAGTTACATAGTTATAAAATAGTAATTTCAAAACGCGTTCATAATAATGCATTATTATTGCATAATGTAATTAATAAAAAAGTGTCTCTTAACATACATTTTAAAAAATAAGTATCTAGATCCATTTTTTTTCTCTTTTTCAAAAATATAAATAAATACAAAATAAGTAAATTGCTTCTTATATTGTTAACTTATTTATCTATTTGTTTGTTTTGTGTCAGTATTTAATTTTATCTAGTTGAAACTGATAAGTTCTTCGAACTTATTAATCCATAAAAAATGTTGCATACATAATCATTTATCGAACTCAGGTTATCTACTTCCAAAAAATGTCCCTTTAATGTTATATTTCTTCGTGTTGATTTTGCATCGCGATACTCGGAATTTTACTTTAACTTTGGGTGAAAGAGTTCATTAAAATAACGCACGATGTTACGATAAAATGAGAATCTTGATTAAAAAGATTAATTGGTTTTAGTTTTATAACGCTCTTATAACGTAATTTATATTACGCACTGTTTTCCAATGTATCTGATAAAGATGCATGGCAAAAAAATTTCGTGTATGTGAACACCAAAATGGTGGCAACTACTTGACACCAAAGTGATGTTTCCCTACACCAAAACCAAAGATAGTTCCTGATGAACTGCAAAAAATTTTCGTGTATCCGAATACCAAAAATGGTGGCAACTGCTTGACACCAAAGTGATGTTTCACTTCATCAAAACCAAGGATAGTTCCTCATGAACTGAAGGGTGATGATGTAACCGTCACAATTTGTTAGTCAGTAACACTGAAACTTATAATTATAGTAAGATGTGATGCACAAGAGAATCAGTAAAGTTACTTTTACGGTACAATTTAAAGCAATAATCATAAATTTAGGAAGAATATATGCAATATTTCTTAAAATAAAATTAGTTTGTTAATCAAATATACACTTAGCCAGACAGACAGAATATTAATATGAATTTGAATGAAAACAAAGTGAATCGAAGTTAAGTACCATAAAATTATTTTATACAATTGACAGACTTAAATCTTATGAGACTAAAACTAAAAACATACATGCATTTTATAACTGTTTACATGAATAGTTTGTCATATCAGTCCGACAAAAACATTGAAATTGGAAAATAATCGACCATAATCAATATTTTTAAGAATCAGGAAAGAGCATTGAAACTTACTTTGTATTCAATAGACTATGACGAGGTTGCCAATTAAATCCGACAAGAAGTACACGTCTTGTAAACAAACGCCATCTTGGCTGTCATATAGTCAATTTCTTGAAATAGCTCATTTCACTTGAATTGCGCATTTATTCACCTTAAAACTTCTAACGATGGTTTAGAAGCGATTTTTATACGTTTAAAACATGTCCTACCATCATTTCACACAAGAATTTAGTTAAATATACTTTTATTATTCGCCAAATTTACGGAGATCCGAAACACGCAACATTCTTCGCCAACGAGCAGCAGATTGGTGTAAGCTTTATCAATTATTGGCGTTAAGATTTAACTAAACCCTTTGAAGTGCGTAAGAACCCTCGATTTTGTATTAACTTGAAATAAACTAATCATTCATTCAATTTTTTGATTTTTACAACACCCAATTCGGATAGGTATTACACCTTAGCATTTACAGTGTGGTTATTGTTTTAATCGAAACATTAAAGAATAAAAACATATTTCATACATAGGAATATCCATTCTTTTATAATCAAAGTGTAGAAAGTTTTAAACTCTGCAGAATGAACCTCTACATTGTAAAAATTTAAATCTACCTCAACGATAATGGCACTCAGTGGTTGAGTGGTAGCGATTCACGCTTCCTTGCCATAGGTCCTGGGTTCGATCCTCGGGCCCGGCAATGTTGACTCAGCCCTTCATTACCTCTGTGGGTCGATAAAATTAGAACCAAGCATGCTTGGTAGTCATTTTAAGGGGCTAAATATTGGGGTTTCACTTTTGGCTCAGCACTCAACTGGAACATCTGCTCCTGCGCCCCAGAGCCCAAAGTTTAGAAAACTGAGATGGGCACAATAGGCCTTGGCCCTCTATGAGCTGTCGAGCCACTGAGTTTAGTTAAACGGCAAAAATGATGGCAACTACTATGCTCAAAAATTTTTAAATGTAAAACATAATCAAATATCATTGAGTTCTGACTTTGATAAAACACCAGGAATGCTCAATTATACTTTTTTTTTTGCCGTAAAGTAATTGCTACAATTTCCGGTATTCACAATGATAATAAGATATGCTCATTTATACTTCTTTTGAGAGACATACTTATTTTCAGATACTTCTTTTGCTTTTTTATACTTCTTTTGAGATACATAAGAGCCAGTAAAATCATAAGACACATAAGAGCCTACTTTTATGACGCAATTTAGGCGAAGAACAATTTATTTAAAATGCTATCACTGAATTCTTGAAATAAAACTAGTTAATAAGTCAATCATTCTCGCAACAAAACAAATTAATATTAGGTTTAGTACATAAGTAGAGTTTTAATGATTATTTAATATAATCGACAAATGCATGCAAGTTTTTTTAAAAATAAAGTTATCCTTATTAAACAACTATAATGCAAGACTTTTGCAACAGTAAACTTCTAAGTAAAGTTCCGTCATTAGATGGAAAATTAATATGTTTCGTTTTTTTTTATTTTATGGACTATAAAGTGCGCAAGTCCCGCAGTGGACTGATCGTCAAGACACGGTTTCTAGCAGATCACCGAAGTCAAGCATCACTGGCTACGGTCAGTGTGCGGGTGGGTGACCACTTGGATCAGTCTGCGCAGGGACCGAGGATGTGCGGTATTGGTTCTCGTTAAACTGTGCTACAGTAAAGTGCTCGATTTCGCGCGCAGGTCGTCGGGCTACCGAGCCATCCCCTCCGCAGAGAATCAAAACTGTGATGGCAAGTCTTCGGATCATCCTCCGGGATGTTTCCCAGATCGTCGCCAATAGCCCATTGTGCAGCTCTAGTGCGACGTAAATTAACAACAACAACAATAAAATGCGCAAAAAATAAAGACAAATAATAAATAAAAATAAAATAAAATCATCCTGAATAACTTCTAATCTAATAATCGGATTTTCGCGTACTAAGATTCAATCATAATAGTTCAAGGGAGTGACTTCAAATTTGCTTTTTAAGTTACGAGATCATTCACAAAACCGTACTATTCCTGAATAAACATGCCTTTTTTTCGACGGATTTGGATTTCAGATGCTCAAAATATAACAGGTATCCGCAATCTTGAAATAATGGGGGCAACAGTCTGGTCAGAAAAGTGGTCCTAAGTTTGGAGCCCTTAATGTTCATTTTACTAATAGCGCACTTAGACATATTTTGAGAATTTTTTAAGCAAATCGAAAAAATTTTTTACACTATTATAAAACTCGTTTATAAAAAGATAATTCCATTCAAAAAATAATTTTTAATAATTTTTTAATTAGTTTATTTAATAATAGCTAAAAAATATAGAATCATAGGGTTTGCAAATTTTTACATAATTTTGAAAAGTATAATTTTATATGTCAAAATACGAAATTTGAGCGAATTTAGTTGAATTGTTCCAGATAAATCGAATTTTAATGCTGAAAATTATTTTTTGAATCTTTGAATAAACGAATTTTATAATTGTTTGCAAAATTTTTTCCTTCAAAATTCCCGAGGTATGATGAAATACGTAAAAAGTAAAAATAACATTAAAAATACCAATCTTTAGCCCTCTTTCCTGATGAAACAATCGGGTCCATATTTCCTAGATTGCTGCTACCTCTTATATTTTGAGGGACAGAAATCCGAAACCTTCAAAAGAAGTGGATGTGTGTTCAGAAAAAGTACGCTTTTATGTCTGATTTCCCAACTTAAAATATCACTTGCACTAATTAATTAGCATATTTGAGGTCACCCCCCTCGAGCCATAGTGATTGAGTTCGAACATCTGAAAGAAAAACAGGAAAAGTCTTTTTTTTTTCGTACTGTAGAAAGTAAAACAATTATAGTTGAGTACTGCGTTAAGAAATAAATAAATAAATAAAATAAAATGCTTTATAAACATTGGAGCCCTTGGTATCTGTGAACATGAATGATAATGAAAGAAGCGCGAAATTTAAATAACAAGAAAACTTGTTTAGAAATAGAGTGCTGTAGTGAACCGATTTTTCAATATTTGAAAATATACCCTACCACTGCGATTTTTAAGCTTATAAAAGTATGCTGAAATTGGGAAATATTAATTTATTTCAAAAAGTTTTATCAAAGAAAAGTAAAAAGAATTTACGAAATTGACAAATTTAAAAAAAAAAAAAGAAAGAAAACTTTTTAACTATTTAAAACATTTGTTTTCTACGACCAGCCACTTACTTTCAGCAATATATAGTCAAGACGTAGATCTAAAATAAAATATTTGCTTTCAGTTTAAAACTCAAAAATTAAAGTTTTTTTTTTTTTTGACAGAAGCCTTCGAAAAACAGACTTTAAAGTGTTCTTCGAAACCTTTTCACTAAACCAACAATTGATGAGAGAGAAAAATTGGTCACACACAAGAAATAGCCTCACTAAAGAGTCACAATTGGGGTACCTAAAACTCTGAACAAAGTTTTAATGTTTAACTATATGCACTATCAAACTAAAATTAATTGTCTGAACTTTTATGCTAACAAAACCTTAATTATTTAAGAAATTATTAATCTTTTTTAAAACATTGCAATTATGGTAAGGTTTTTCCCCCACAACTAAAAAGCCACAAACGAGCCACACTTGGGGTACCTTAAACACTAAGCAGAGCTTCAGTGTTAAACTATGTGCACTATTCAGCTGAAATTAATTGTCTGAACTCTTATACTAACAAAAGTTTAATTATTTGAGAAATTACTAAGCTTTTTTAAAAATTGCAGTAATGGCAAGGTCATAATCTCAATAAATAATTCGTGATTTCTGCGTTTTTTGGGGAAATCAGATAAATTAATTTTTTGAGCATGAAAGAATTAGATCACCAAAACTCCTCATTAGGTTGGTATAATGGACAAAACTAACCCAACTCTCATGAATAACAGTTTCAAACTCGCAAAAGTGATGATACTTATTCACTGAAAATGTTCCTTAAAATAAACAGTCTTAAATAATATTTAAATTAAATAATAGACAAAACTAACCCAACTGTCAAGAATAACTGTTTCAAACTCGCAAAAGTGATGATACTTATTCACTGAAAATGTTCCTTAAAATAAACAGTCTTAAATAATATTTAAATTAAATAATAGACAAAACTAACCCAACTGTCATGAATAACTGTTTCAAACTCGCAAAAGTGATGATACTTATTCACTGAAAATGTTCCTTAAAATAAACAGTCTTAAATAATATTTAAATTAAATAATAGGCAAAACTAACCCAACTGTCATGAATAACTGTTTCAAACTCGCAAAAGTGATGATACTTATTCACTGAAAATGTTCCTTAAAATAAGCAGTCTTAAATAATATTTAAATAAAATTAATTTAAATTAAAGATAAGCTAAAGTAAAATTGGCTCGCGAAATATGTAAAGGTAAAAAAAATAGGATAAACTATTTTAACTATCAAACTAAAAAGAATTGAAACTTATACTAATAAAATTCTTAAATATTTAAGAAATTATTAATATTTTTAAAAAATTGCAATTATGGTAAGGTCCCTCCCCCCTAAATAAAACTTTTTGAAACCAATAAATAGTTCTCAATTTATGCATATTTTTAAGATTCAGACAAATCCATTTTTCTAACATAAAAACCATTAGATCGCTAAAACTATTCATTAGTAAGTAAAAAGTGATAATACTTATTCACTGAAAATGTTCCTTAAAATAAGCAGTCTTAAATAATATTTAAATAAAATTAATTTAAATTAAAGATAAGCTAAAGTAAAACTGGCTCGCGAAATATGTAGAGGTAAAAAAAAATAGGATAAACTATTTTAACTATCAAACTAAAAAGAATTGAACCTTATACTAATAAAATTCTTAAATATTTAAGAAATTATAAATATTTTTAAAAAATTGCAATTATGGTAAGGTCCCCCCCCCTAAATAAAACTTTTTGAAACCAATAAATAGTTCTCAATTTATGCATATTTTTAAGATTCAGACAAATCCATTTTTCAAACATAAAAACCATTAGATCGCCAAAACTATTCATTAGTAAGTAAAAAGTGATAATACTTATTCACTGAAAATGTTCCTTAAAATAAGCAGTCTTAAATAATATTTAAATAAAATTAATTTAAATTAAAGATAAGCTAAAGTAAAACTGGCTCGCGAAATATGTAAAGGTAAAAAAAATAGGATAAACTATTTTAACTATCAAACTAAAAAGAATTGAACCTTATACTAATAAAATTCTTAAATATTTAAGAAATTATAAATATTTTTAAAAAATTGCAATTATGGTAAGGTCCCCCCCCCTAAATAAAACTTTTTGAAACCAATAAATAGTTCTCAATTTATGCATATTTTTAAGATTCAGACAAATCCATTTTTCAAACATAAAAACCATTAGATCGCTAAAACTATTCATTAGTAAGTAAAAAGTGATAATACTTATTCACTGAAAATGTTCCTTAAAATAAGCAGTCTTAAATAATATTTAAATAAAATTCATTTAAATTAAAGATAAGCTAAAGTAAAACTAGCTCGCGAAATATGTAAAGGTAAAAAAAATAGGATAAGCTATATTAACTATCAAACTAAAAAGAATTGAACTTGATACTAATAAAATTCTTAAATATTTAAGAAATTATTAATATTTTTAAAAAATTGCAATTATGGTAAGGCCCCACCCCCCTAAATAAAAATTTTTGAAATCAATAAATAGTTCTCAATTTATGCATATTTTTAAAATTCAGACAAATCCATTTTTCAAACATAAAAAAAATTAGATCGCTAAAACTATTCATTAGTAAGTTAGATTCATTCATAAGTCAGATCATTAGTAGTTATAATTATTAGCTAAAAATGTATCTTAAAAAGAACAGCCTTAAAGAATATTTTATTACAATCTATTTAAATTAATAAAAAGTTAAAATAAAACTAGTTCGTGAAATTTACATTAGAAAAAAGCAGGATATTTAAGAGGGAGGTGACGAAAAAATCTAATCCTGTCATTCAAAACCCAATGTCTTCCATATGGTAAAGGGACGAACGAAGGACGTCTCCAAGACAGAAGTCCAAGAAAAAAAAGTGAAGAAATAATATCTATGAAACGACCACCATATGATACAAACAATTTTGTATTGTCAGTTCTTTAGAATGCGGAAATAAGGTTCCTATAAAAAGAAAATTGTTTTATTAATAAACTTGAAATATAACAGACACATTTGAAAAAAAAAATCGAAGGTAAAATGGGAATTTAAATAAGTTAAAATTTATTGAAGTAATTTTTTATGGTTTAACATTTTGCTTTGCAATAAACCCTGCAATCGTTAGGAAATTAGTTTTGTTATATCTGTCTTCCAGTATTTTATAAATATAAAATTTATATCAAAATATTCGTGAGTATTGAAAAATGAAAAACAATAGTGAAAAATTTTCTTCGTTTGTTATTAATTTTTAGCTGATGTTTTTGTAACTGGAGTGATAGCCAAATTGAGAAATTCACTAATCATAAATATAAATTGACTACCACTTCTTAAATTTACTGTTACTTACTACCATACTTAATAATTTTACAAATTTTCTTCATAATTTCATAAATTTATTTCATGAATATGTTACCACTTCCTAATCACAAATTTACTACCACATCACAAATATCATGTTTCTGAAATTTAAAAAAAGTTATTGCTATGTCATAACGCTATACCAGCAAACTTCTTCGGTTTTCGTCTGAAAAAATTAGATTTTTATACTTTATGTCGCAGCAAATTTTATGCTTTGATATTTTAGTCTCGATTTTGCTTGGAAAAACTGACCCAGTTTGAAAGATAATGCTTGAAGCTTTTATAAATGGGGTCCTTTTTACCCGGGTTTAAATTTTCTTCGAGGAAGCTTTTTCTTTCTCAATTTCATAATAAATAAAAATCACATTTTAATATATATAAACATTGCAGTCCTAGAGAATGTTTTCAAGGCTGCTTGCATTAAAGTCAGTAAGACGTCTATTAAGACGTCCAGTCTATTAAGACGTAAGACGTCCAGTATTCGCTCCTCATTTTAGCCGATCCGAATTTTGCATTGGTCATGACATCATTTCTAAAAGCATCAAGCGCGATCGTTCAAATGGTGGGTCCCGCAGTAGACTGATCGTTAAGACACTGTTTCCAGCAGATCACCGAAGTCAAGCATCACTGGCTGCGGTCAGTGTGCGGGTGGGTGACCACTTGGATCGGGTTGCGTAGGGACCGAGGGTGTGCGGTATTGGTCCTCGTTAAACTGTTCTACCGTAAAGTGCTCGACTTCGAGTGCAGGTTGTCGGGCTACCGAAGCGGGGGTGCCATCCCCTCTGCAGAGGATCAAAATCGTGATGGCATGTCTCCGGATCATCCTCAGGGAAGTTTCCCAGACCCTCGCCAATAGCCCAATGTGCAGCTCTAGTGCGACGTAAATGAACTACTACTACTTCAAATGGTGACAAGAGCTTAGCCATGTAAAATCTTGGAACAAAATTTGCTATTAATCACAAAAAGCATTTTGACTAATAAGTTTATAAACTTTTTGTTGACTTTTTAACTCTGTTTTATCCTTCATAGTAAATTTTGAAAAATAACATTCCGCTTTGTATCATATTTTCTTATAACTAATATCTTGCGTTCGTAATGTTTTTTGCGAGCATAATATCTTTTGTAAGCAATTTATAAGAATTCAAAATTTTCTTCTTCTTTATTATCATACGAGTAATATACATTTTTATCTGTTATTTTCGAAAGATGTTTAATTTCAAAATAATCATATTCAGTCATTTTTAATACTTTTGTAAAGTTAAAAATGCTGAATTTAAAATTTCTAAATTTAAAAGTGACTTTTAATTAAGCATTGCAAAATTATTTAAATGAGGAATTTAGAAAAAAATGCATTCAAAATTATTGCAACTAAATTACAGTAAATCAATCGCTCAAATGTAAAAGCCGCATTTTTTAGAAATTATTACAGCTTTGTCTTTCAAATTTTTAATCTCTCAAGTCACGTAGTAAACAGGTTGGTTTTGTATTCTCCAAAATTTCCAATATTACCCAAAATTGTGGGTCTTTTCCCAAAAAGGTACATACTTTTCCGCATCATTTATAATAAAGTGTTTTCCGCATCATTTACAATTTCCAATATTACCCAAAATTCTGCATCATTTATAATAAAGTGTTGGTTTTTTGCAACACAAGTATAAGGTAACGAAAATAATTTTAAAAAATTCTATTTATTTCGATTTTAAGAAATTAAATATTTTAATAATTTATAAATTAATTATTCATTTTTATTACCATACAAAAGCAAAATGGATGCATGAGAACATAGTGTTCCCATTGGACAGGACAATGCCCTATAGTACACTATTGGTGGGTTAGACATCTTGAAGTAGTTGTGAGTGTAAAGAGGGTGAAGGGGTAAAAAAGAAAGAAACTGGAAGATGCTGACGGACGACAGAAATCATCCTTCACAACATCAAATGACCTCCCTCACCAAGCATTGGACGCATCAAATTTCAAAAGAAGACACATTGCGTGGGTGCACCCTTTTCCCCAACGCGTTCGTAAACTCTCTTTTAAACACACGCTCTTCTGCAGTACTAAGATAAACCATCCAAAAAGCATGCAAAGATCACATTGTTGACTTTCATGGGTTTATCTTGATTTGGATAAGCCCTTTATTATCATTTAAATGGGTGCAATTAAAGAACAAACTTTTTTGCTATGTGTTTTATGGACTATTCTGATTATTGGAAACAATGCACAATATTACGATGAAATAGATGATATCGGTGAGTACAAAAATTAAATTTATAACGCTCAAAACTTTATTTGTAAATATTCATAATATTTACCGTTTAAAAATTGAGGTTTTTGTAAAAAAAAAATTTTTAGAGGTAGTGAACAAATGAGGAAAGTTTTAAATTAATTAGAAATTTTACAGAACTTTTGCCAATACTTAACAACGGGATCATGTGCCAATCTGACATTTTATACATCTGTTTAGACTATTAATAAATTGTGAAAGACAAAATTATTTTTACCCATAAACGACCAAAATCTTTGTACTCAGTTTTTTACTTTTTTTAAAACGGTAAATACTGATGAATCAAGTAGTTCATTTTTTAAGAAAATTCCGATGAATAAAGGCATTTGTGTGGATCAAAATATATTTATAATAAACCGATAAAAATAATAATAGTTATATTTTCATCGGAACTTAAGCACTTGCAATATTTCTTAAGACTAAATCGGTAGTCTACTTAGAAATTATCTTCTTAACATAAACTCTAATTCCTAAAATTTTTTTTCAAAGCAAAAATACTTTCTGCATTACTACTTACTACATATTAAATAATCCCAAGAAACTAAGCGGCATAACCTTAAAAACTTCATTCGCATAAAAAATATATAAATAGGAAATAACAGTCGACATGTTTCAAGCGCTCAAAAACAGACGCTCGTTTTCCAGACTTGCCCGACGTGAATGTGGACATAGTGTAGCGCATAAGCATGTTGACTGTTATTTCCAATTTATATATTATTGAACCGATTGAAGGTTTTAATCAGGTAATCACTACTTACTATTGTGCAAACACAACATTAGCGGAAACTGGTTAACCTATTAATACTCAGTAACAAGTAATATTCTACATAAAAGATACTCGATTACAAAAATGTGGTAATACATATTTGTTTATACTAAGCTGATATTTCTTTCTATTATCTGTAATTTCAGCTTTAAGAGAGCATCGTATGGTAGAATGCAATAAACGAATAAATTTAAATTAAACGAATAAATTTAAATACTAAAGCAATATTAAGGTAGACAGAATATTGTGGTTGTTAGAACTATCAATTTCTTCTAAATAAATCCTTACAAGGGAACACTTGTAGTTAGTGAAAAAAAAACCGAATCACCCTAAATAAAAATAAATTTTAATAAATATTTATTATTTTTTATTATTTCATATAATAACCGTCGAAAGAATTTTGAATTGTAAAATATACAATTTTTATATCATTTTAAAGTATGTAATTTTACGTGACAAAACACAAAATTTGAGCAAAATCGGTCGAATAGTTCCTGAGAAATCGAATTTTAAAAAAGGCGTAATTTTAAAATTTGATTTCTCCGGAACTATTCAAATGATTTCGATCAAATTTTGTATTTTTTCCAGTAAAATTACATACTTTAAAATGATGTAAAAATTGTGTACCTTACAATTCCAAATTTTTTTCGATTATTATTTTAAAAAAAATAATAAAAAATAATGCATATTTATTAAAATTTATTTTTTGTATAGAATTATCTTTGAACAAGCGAATGTTATAATTGTATCCAAAAATTTCTCAACTCGCTTAAAAAGTTCTCGAAGTATGACGAAATTTGCAAAAAGTGAAATTAATATTAAAGGGTCCAAACTTTGGATCACTCTCCTGATCAAACTATGGGGACCATATTTCCCAGATTAAGGCTAACCCCCTACAATTTGAAGATTAAAAATCCGAATATGCAAGAAAAAATATATGTGTATTCAGAGAAAGTACGTTTTTGTGCCCGATTTCGTTACTTATTTAATAGTTAGCACTAAACAATTAGCATATTTGAGATCACCCCCTTGAAACATTAAGATTGAGAACGTGAAAGTTCGATCATTAGATCAAAAGTTATTCAGGGTGATCCATTTTTTTTTTCTTTTCTTTTTTTGTACTTGGTAATACTAGAGTGCCTGTATTGAAAAGAGTGATGACAATATCCAAGAGCGCATGCGCTGCCGTCAGATTTTTGTCCAAGGGGGTTGCCAGATGATACACCGAAATTGGCGCCACTCGCTCATTTGGTGTTATTCTGAAGGTTCTGTTATTCTAAGAGTATATACTAAAGTATCAATAATATAAACTTTAAGATTGGAAAGCACATGATATTACAGATTTTTCAAGAAACATTGTCTAGCATCTGAAATTGTTAAAAAATTAACGTCAATGAAAAAAAAAAGACTAATGAAAAGACTTCAGCTTTTAATAAATGCCTTAAATAAAATATAAAAATTAATATTGATTATGCCATTTATTTCAGAAATAATAATTAATAATACAAATTATATAATTTATTATTATTTATTACTTTTTCAGGAAAAAATTATCGCATATTCACCTGAAAAGGTATTGTTTATTTCAACAAATTGTAAACAAAAATTTCCATAATTAGTTGAAATTTAAAACAAACTAGCATTTTATACAGTTGGTAACGAAAAGTAAACAAATGCTACTTTGTAACGCGCATTGTAACATTGTAACGCGCCAACATGTCAAAGTAATATCGCCAAACTCTGCACTTCTGAAGTTTTGATAAAAAGATGCTCAAATCTTAAAATTTATAAGTAATTTAGATAGAAATTATGTGCATTAAAAGTAAATACATTTATTCTTATCTAACCATTAGTTATTTCATCACCTTGTTCTCTTTACAATGAGATAAACATAACTTTATATGCACGCAAGTAAGTGATAATAAGAATAAATTCTAATAACTAACAACTATCCAAATTTTCAGCCATAATTTTAACATTTACTGTAACTGTGAAGTTTCTTATTGAAAAAAAGTAAGTAATGAACTTATTACATGCATTTATTAATACAGAACATAATTTTTTTGAGTCAGATAATTTTCACTCCATGTAATTCCAATGGCGAATTTTCCACTCTCGCCTCCGGCGGTAAAGTTTTTCTGTCCACCAATCAGGAATCGTTTCTCCCTTGTCCACTCTCTTTTACTCTAGGCTCTCTAGGTAATACCACTCATTCTTTCTTTTAAAAAAAACAGCAATTTGAGCCAATTCTTTTTTGAGAAAGACAATCTTTTTAAAAGGATGATTGGTGAAAGTGGCTAAATTCTAATTTGTTATTTAAATATTTATAAATGACTTTTGCAAGTACTAAGTAAAAATATTTTTTGAAATCATGGAAATTTCGCAGTAGTTGCAAGGTATGATAACTCAATCTATAAATTAAACGAAGATGAATCTTTTATTATGCTTTTTTATCTATGAATAATAATAATTGCGTCTATGAAGGTAATCGAAATGATCGTTGTTTATCGTTGTTTACTATAATTGACAGCTATATACCATAAAGAGAAAAGTTTATAACTCGAATTTGCAATAAGTCAAATGTTGCCCTTCATGAAAAAATAATACAAATAAGTCAAATGTTGCCCTTCATGACCCTTCATGAGAACTTTAAAATTCATGATTGAATCTACAAACAATGAATAATGTCCATAAATGCGAAATATGAATGTTTTCTAGTCGGGGCACCAACACATCCCCCTAAGTTCAAATAAACTCTCAAATTTGCTATAACACAAATACTGCATTTTATAAATTAAATTCAGAAATTACATAATCCAAAAGTTTGTTTATTAACAATAATATTTTAATGAATGTAAACTATAGAATCCACCAAGATTTATGAAAAATGTCAAGCTTTTACGTATTTTAAACTTCGTATTTAAGTCACATCTCATCACTCTTGTCTCTTTAAACCTTTTTAAGAGCATATAGTTAAACTTTTTCAAGCAAGTTCTTACCGCACAGTACCTACAATTATCGACTCCCGTAGCTTCTACGTGACTGCTAGATTATAACAACAATATTCGATAAAATAGTAGATAAACTATGATATCCACCTACACTTTTGAGCAATGTCCGACTTTCTGATATTCTAAATTTTGTATTTAAGTCACATTCCACTCTTGTCTCTTTAAACTTTTTTAAGTATCTTAAAACTTTTTTAAATACATTTTTCACACCCCATGGTACCTAAAATTATAGAAACCAGCGACTTCTACGATTGTCGGACAATAACAGTAATATTCTTTGGTAAAATGTACTGTTTTGCCAAACGATCATTTTGAACGAAATTTAAATTTGATTATTAAATATTTTAATAAGAAAATGTGTGTCATTATCTTGTTAAAGTATTTTGTCTAAATCATATAAAATATTTAAACATGATTTAAAATATTGCTTTATTTGCTGGTGATAGTCTAAAGATTTAGAAAGACGCATGAAATTTGGATAAAAGAAAAGCCTAAACAGGTACTATAAATTTCATCTAGTGGAGAAAGAATCGCCTCGTTTCATTCAACTAAATACGAATCTAAATCATTCCACTTTTTATTTTATCATATAGTATAAATCCTTTTTGCCAATAAGAAAAACGCTTGTTTATGCACTAGTAATTTAAGGTAAAATTTTTGTAAATTGGAATAATTTTGCATCCTATTTTTTTAATTCCTCCATGCAGGTTTTTTCTCCCTTTTTTTTTTTGGAAAAATTCAAAACACAACTTTTCTCGATAAGTTTCTTGAATAACTTGTAATTTTAAAGGGGATTTAAACACTTATTTTTAACATATTAGAGGAATATAACTAGATAAAAAATTTTGATGACCAAATGCAAATCACTAACAGCTCTGTCACTTCTACACATGTTTTTTGGACAACCTGTAATTTTTTTGGGATTACCCAATTTGAACTTATTTTTAAAATTTTACAAATCGAAAAGAATATAATCCAATAATAAGAATATAACTAATATAACTAGAACTATGTAATATAACTAGAACTATGTAAGAATGTAACTAGAAGCTAATAAGAATATAACTAGCTAATAGGAATATAATTTTGTGAAATTATTTCCTTGTAAAGTAACTGTACGATTAAAATTCTCTATTTTTAACTGCGTTTAAACTGTAAATAAGAGTAGAGCTTTCATCTTCACTTAGAGGAAATCAAATAAATTTTCTAACTAATAAACTAATTTTTTATTTTTTAAACAAAAACTTAAGCTAAATTAAAATATTCTTAAGGAAAAAAAGCCAGAAAAAATTTTAAACAAAGTAAAAAAGCTAACTCCAAGATATTTATCCCTTTCATCTAATTCTTATCTTGACTCTTTCGTTCTTTAAAAAAACAGCTTCTCTTTTTTATTGTTGACGAAAACCACATCTGCATGATATCAATCCCACCACGACCTTCATCCCATCCTCGTAAAATGAAGGTTCTTTTTTGCATGCCATAATGGTTTAAATAACACTGAATTTAATTATTATTTTGATATTGATTTCTGTTGAGATATAAATTTTAAATAACCGCTCAAAATGTGATTTTTACTTAGAAATATGCAGATTAATGGGATGAAATAATTTGATAATAATGAGGCGAAGTATTTTGATAAAAATTAAATATAATATAAATAACTAAAATAACAACAAATCAAATAATAGTAAATAGTAATTAAATAATAATTATAATAGTGCCTAATTGCAATAAAATAATTTTAAAAAAATTTTAATAAATTTTACTTGATTAAAATTTTTTAATTATTTTTAATTAATGCTTAAAAATAATACTTTTAAATTTTTGGCACTTTTAATATATTTTCAAATATTTTACAGTGCATTTCTTTGCATTTCGGTCATAAAACTAAATCCATTAGAATAAAGTATCCACTAGAACAGGGATGGGCAAACTACGGCCCGCGGGCCAACAGTGGCCCGCCGGAAAGTTTTGTCCGGCCCGTGGACAGAATTTGAACTTTCTAATTCGAGGAGAATATAAACAATATACATCCATTTTCTTGTCTACTTTGTTTAAAGCTATTTTCATTCTTTTTTTTCTAACAAAATTACTGATGACATTTTTAATTTCGCTATTTTTGTCCTACAAAACATAAATTGATGGAAATAGCTAACACAGACAGCTTCACTTGGTAAAATGTTGAAAGAAGAAGTTCTTTATAGAATAGCCGTAGATTGGCACCATCTGAAGCAGTTGTTTCTAAGTATGCCAAAGTTTGAGTTTTATAAATCATTACCAAAAGCTATTTTCCCAAATTTAATGAATCATGCCCAGAAAATCAGCACCATATATGCTTCATCTTATACATGTGAACAAGTGTTTGCAATGATGAACCTTAGAAAAAATCATTTCAGAAGTAGACTAATAACTAAACATTCAGTCTCGTTCCTTAAAATAAGTACATCTCACTTGGAACCTCAATGTAAGGAACTTTTAAAAATGAAGTCACAATTTCATTCATCTCATTGAATATTTAAATTAAAACTTGTATATCGTTTTTTTTATTTTATTTATTTTAGCAATTTTTATCTGGCCCTCCAAACTTTTTTTTCTCGATCTTTTGCCCTCGACTAAAAAAGTTTGCCCACCCCTGCACTAGAATCTCTAATAGGAAGAAAAAGTTTTGAGACACTTGTCTTTTACTTATGTAAATGTCATAGTTAGGTTGACTGTTATTTACCAGGCAAAAAACTGATCACGTTTGATTATTTAACCTTTTTTAATAAGAAAAAACAAAAATTTTTTAGGTGTAATTAATGATGCAAAAACTGCAATGAAATTTACAATAAAAGTCAAATTTTTCGTCTAATGGCGTCTCGTTCTTAACTGCGACATGAATTAACAAGCGAGACATGAAATTCTCCAATCCATTAGGTCTAATTTTGAACAGAAAAAAAAATCAGTTGTCAGTACATGTGATTCAATGGTATCATGCTCCAAGGTGAGTGTTTTTGTTCTCTTTTTGAAAGAATATCAGACTAAGTTAAGTGCATACAATATCAGATGCCTAACTGGTAAGTAAAGTTTTGATTATTTCTAGGCAGATAGTATAAGGGATAAAGAAAACCAATCTATTAGACGTAATTCGATTGATACATTGTCTAACAGCTAAACATTTATTTTCTTCAAGTAAATATATGTATCGATCAGAAGATGGCGAATATGAAATTTTAACCTAATAGAGAAAACTAATAATAAGAAATATTCAGCTTATGAATTACAAAATTGATACCACTTATTAATTTTTCCTTGGTGCGTATGAACCCTGCATTAATGCTTTGCCATAAGACGTGGTCTATATATGAAAAACGCCTACGCGAAAAAGTGGAAGTACGTATTAGTTTATACCAAGAGAACATTTCTATTTGTTTCTATCTCTTTATTAAAAAAAAAGTTTTTCAACTTCTGATTCAAGTATAAGCTTCAAATATTACGCTATACAGAATTATGTTATTTCATCAAACTATATCCCTATTATTAAAAACTTGTGCAACCACTTTTTTTCTTTTTTGGAACAATTAACCGTCTTTTTAACCCACTGGCGGTTAAGCAAATGGGTAAATTTTGGAGAATGTTTCTCCCCTATACACTATTCAACTATCTATTAACATGGAAAAACCGGTTTTGCTATGCAGAGAAGACTGCAGGTTAAAATGCGACTTTTTACGTGCAGAACTGTCAGTGGGTTAAAAGAGCGTTATGCACAAGTGGGTTAGAACGGAATAACCACTTAAATATGATTTTTTATATTTTGTTTTTTGCTCTTTGATGTAATGTATTCATAATTAAAATCATCACTTTTTCTGTATTAAAACTATTTTGATTATTACAGATGATGCAACAACTTGTTTATTTGACGGTGTAAGATATGCTGATCAAGAAGAATGGAAACCAGATGCTTGCACGTCTTGTAGATGTTATTTAGGAAATACTGTATGTGATACAGAAGAATGTCCTGATTTAGAATGTCGAACTCAAAAGTTTATTCCACTAGGAAAGTGCTGTCCTGTCTGTGCAGGTAAGAGCAAAAATATTTCGTGCTTTATTTTAGTACTTTTATGATAGTCCGAAACACCAAATTTACTCGAAGATTGAGAACAATGCTAGAAAGCAGTTTTCTGACATCAAAAAGCTAAAAAAAGAGCTTGTCGAATTGAAGGATCAGTCACACTGGATGCGAATTTTTTCTCTTGCGAATGAGAACCTGATTGGCGAGTTTTTCCGTTGAAGAATATTTTCCACCAATCCAGTTCTCATTCGAATGCGAGTTTCTTCTCATGCGCAGAAATTGCAGACAATGAGAATGGTCTCTTACACCATTCCTGAAGTTTCAAACCTTGTAAGGATAATCGAAAAATATCCACATGAAGCAAAAAGCAAATCATCACAAGCCTGACTCGGAATACACAACGTGAACAGACTGGAGCCTTTAAACTTGTTTACGTTTGAATGCTTATGTATCCCTCATAAAGAGGTTCTCCGAAGCAAGAGAATAGGTTTAAACTGTTTTATTACGCAACAAGCTCTATTTTGTAAATGTTTGAGAAAGGAAATACCTCTTCGCGCTTCAGAACCGGTTTTTATTTATATTCAGACAAAAAAAATTATAACTTTATGAGGACTCATCATGATTTTGGCTTTAAGATCGGTTAACATTCAACTTAACTGCGCCACAAAATTAACATTCGACTAGTTGTCCATTGTGTCCACTAAACAACACTTGCCTGAAAGAAGGCTAGAAGAATCAGACGCGAAAAATCGGGTTTTTGTTCCCCTTGTGAGATTAGGCACTTGATGTCAAGCCTCTTGTAGATGACGAAAAGGAATTAACTTTATTCAAAAATAAAATGTTAGCATTATTTGTGTTCAAAAATTTAAATGGTTACAATAGTTTTGCAAGCTGCCAAAGTTGGAAGCTCTTTGACGTGCAAAATATCAAAATCAATATGTATTTTCCCCGTCATTAATGTTTTTATTTCGAATTGTTTTAATTAAAGCTTAATCCCCTGATCTAAGACAATCTCTATGCTAGATGAATTATTTATATTAATGAACTCTTCATTCATGAACTAAGTATGAATGCGAATTCAACAGTAGTCAAATAGCTTACAACATTTTTAATGAAAACTTTAACTAAAAAAGGCTTTTTAATTTTGTTAGTAGTTATAGCCACTTAAAACTTTAACTGTGAGAGGTATAAAAACAAGCCAGTTTCAATGAAGATAATACTGGTTCTAAAATAATTTATTTAAAAGAGCTTTATTTTGATTTTTTAAACAAATATTAACTATTTTAATTTTATATTTTTAATATTAAAGCAATATGAATCAGGGTAGATTCTCAATTGCCGTTCTGCAGATTGGTTGATTAATTTTTTTATTTACCTATTAATCATTATCAGAAATGAAACAAATTTGTTTCTTTTATCTCAACATTTATAACTTTTTTTAACATTTACATATTTAATTGACTTAAATATATATTTACCTCCACATGAGTGAAATTCTTTGAGAGTGTTTTTGATTCCGATAAAAAAATCGGCTTCATTTTTTTTCTTTTCTTTTTTTGTAAATAAATATTTTTCACTTTTGTGTATAAATATGTTTCATAACTTTAAATGCCGCTATTCAAAGTAATAAAGGAATTAATAAAAATTGAATAAATATTTAAAAAAAAAAAGAAAACTACTTTAAATAACTTATGAAAATAATAATTATGTGTAAAACAGGAAATATTTTACAGAATTTAAATAAAAATATACCTCAATAATGTAATGGAGATTCTGAAGAAAACTAGAAAATATGAGCAAAATCCGAGACCATCATCTGGGAAAAGTTTTATGACAAAATGCCGAGAAAAAGAAATGGTTTCAGTTTGAAAGTCACCCCCTTTTTACACCATAATTCCTATAAACTACAACCATTCCTATACCTACCAACTTCAGAAGAAAGTTTTCTCAGTGGTACAGGAAAAGGAAAATTGTATGCTTTGTATTTTGTGTGAGCTTAACTACACACCGTAATTTTAGCAAAACTGAACTGTATGAAATATATGGGCACCTGAAGCCGTTTGAGGCCTTTTCCCATTCATCTTTAACTTGCACTGTGTTAACTTGTGTCCTTAACTTGTGGTATTTCGATGAGGTGGGGGAAAGAAAAGAATGTATTTGTGTTTATCATTTGATTCCGACTGTGTAAGACACCATAATATGGTAATCATGCGTTTATATATACAGCGCCCGTGATAAGCATTCACCACCTCACCAAATGCGAAAAAAATCGTTAATTTGTTAATCGTTAAATAGTTAATTAGCTAATCGTAAAATTGTGCTTTGGCGAAAACATTGGCGAAGGATTTTTTCCACTGGAAAGAAAAAATATATTTAACTCGATTCTCAAAGTTACGTCAAAATGAATTTTTCTTAACAAATCCATATTTTTTATTCGCTTTCAGAAATTTTCGGTATATTCTCTGCATAACCAATGAGAATTGGGTCCAAATAATATAAGCCTGAAACAAACAATAGTAAAAAAAATTTCTAGGAATTAAAAAATTTTCATAAAAAATTGCTAGAATTTGCATTTGGCGAAAATTTTCGAAAATTGGGGAATACTTTTGATATTTGGCTAATTTCTTCTTCTTCCTCTTTATCAGTGCAACTGCCCCTTGCAGGCTTTGGCTGCCTCAACAGCTGACAAACGCCAGTGCCTACTATCCATGGCAACTCCCTTCCAATTTCAAATATTTGAGGTTTTCAGGTTCATGTCCTTGCAGGCATCTGAAAGGGGATCTACCTCTGGGACGCGACCCCTCGGGGTTCCTAAAGGAGACGATTCTCATGGTGCTATTTTCAAGGCTTCTCCATAGATGGCCCAGCCATCTCAGTCTATCACTGTAAATTATTTGTGTAATTTGGGGCTGCTTATAGAGACGGTGGAGCTCTAAATTGTATCTGGTTCGACAGCATCCTCTTTTTTTAATCGCGCTAAAGATGGATCTGAGGATCTTTTTTTCGAAAGTCTGCAGTGGCAGCTGTATATCTGAATTTAAGAACAAAATTTCGCTTCCATACAGCAGTACAGGAAGTGTGAGTGTCTTATAGAGTTTAGTTTTGTTTTTCGGCTGAGAAGGTTCGATCTTACCTGTCTCCTCAGTCCAAACAAACACTTATTAGCGATTTTGACTCTGTTGTCGATTTCTGCTCTAAGTATGTTTTGATTGTTAACAACAGTGCCAAGGAATTTGACTAATTTACTGCCTAATAATTTGAAATCCTCAGCACGGGCCCTGTATACGTATATGATTAATTTGTTTACATGAAGTGGTGATTAAAATAATTTTAAAATAAATTTATAAATTCAAAAAATAAATAAAAATCATAAATTTTATTTCAATTTTAAATATAAAAATAAAATCTTACTCAAAATGCGTCAAAGTTTGTAGCTATGCTTTCTCTGGGCGCACTCTCCATTCACTGATTAAATCTATTATTTCAATCTTCCCTCCTCCTCCCCTAAAAACAATAGGAGAGCCAAAAATATTTCTCAACATCCTTTAACATATAGGTCTTGTAACATGCAGTGTCACATTGTCCCTTATAAGTGATTACCTATAGTCTGCATAGATAAAGCAGGACAATTTGAAACAATGAACATTTTTCAATAGTAAAAATAAATTAGTTTGCCTTGCTTAAATGACAGAAAGGTATGCCTTAGTAACTTTACTTACCCCTGAATATTGATCCTTTGTTTGGTAAGTAAGGGGAAAAGACTCATTTCCTTTCTTTGAACAAATATTGAAAGGCTCATATCGATGAGGTAAAATCATTTTCAAATATTGTTATATGCTCAATAAAGGTTTTAAAAATTTTAAAAGAAGCAGGAGAAATGTTTAAGAATATTTTTTCTTTTAAAAAAATGAGTAGTTAGAGAAATTAATTATAATTAAAAATGGTCATTTACAATAGAAGTGCTTGAAACCTCCTGAACTTCTCTCTTACTTACGCCAATGTATAAGACTACATTTATTTTTCAGATGATGAGGCTGCATTTGGTCCAGATGAAACTGTAATCCAAGTGAGTATTATCTTAATATTAAAAACTTTTTTTAAACTTCTAAAATATAGTAAGTATTTCGTAAAAGCTAAAATTTGAATCGTGAACTGAATTCATAGAAAAATGGTTAATAAAACAGGGATGCCTAGTTTTGAAAATAAGTCGGGAAATCTTGGTTAACCGAGTATAACAATAACAAATTTCCTAAAACCGGAAGAAATCTAGCAAAGCCCGTTTTAATCCATCCACTCATCTTGCGCTCGCTAGGCAAAGTGTGACCAGGCATAATATTTTGGAAAGTTTATAGAGAATAAGTTACATGTCTTTTAATATAACTATTTATATGACTTTTCCAAGTTTTATGTATTTAATCAAGTCATGAGACATAAAATGAAATAAGGATATTAGAAACAATTATTAAATACACTGAATGACGTACCACCTTTTGAATTCACCAAATGTGGCTATTTTATATCGGTTTGAATCTAAAGCCATTGTTTTTGGCAACATTGTTTTTCTCTCTATATCACTCAAAACATAGAAAAATTCAAGAAAACAATAGTCTATAAAAAATAATCCCTCAGAAAAATGTAGACAATTTTTTTGTAAATTACTACGATGGTATCAAATCTATGCTTTGAGCTTAAAAGTAAATCGGAAATATTAACCGAAAAACCTAGCTTATACGTTAAACTACCAAATCTCACCCGCGGCCTTATAGACCCGTATTTTATAATGCTTTCTCTGGGAGAGCCGGTATCCTGGAACTGTTTCCATAAGTTAAACGCGACGCTGATCATTAAATAGAACGCTCCACAAGTCTGGACCTGAGATTGGCTTTCTTCTAGCCTTCTCACAATTCGCCCCCTCATTCCATCATATAAACGTTGGTGGTAACTCATTTTTTTTACTATTTTAATTCGAATTTAACCTATTACTGCAAAATAACACCAAGAAATTCTCCGGGATGTGCTGGAAAGATTTAAAGTTTATTGTGCTACATGATTTAAAGTTTATTGTATTAACAATAATATTTTACATTAATAAATGGGGAAATATAATTCTCCCAATGAGGTGACCCGGGTTCGATCCCAGCGATAGCTGGTCGATTTGAATTCTGCACCTGGCTCGCACCGACCATAGTGCTGACGTAAATACCCTCAGTTGTAGACGGATCATGGGTTTGAGTCCCCTTGCCGTCAGGCTAACAATGGAAGGTGTTCGAGGTTTTCCTCTCCATGTAACGCAAATGCGGGTTAGTTACTTAGAAAAGTCCTCTACAAAGCCACATTTCTCCCACTACTTTATCCAGGAGTTCCCTTGACTTCTGGATCGGGTTCAAAATCACAAGGCTACGGAGTTGAACATTGGTAATTGTAAACCCTAAAATTGGGTCGGCTGTTCAACGACTGTTATAAAATATTGAAATAAAACTATCTATATGGAGCAATACCTATATGGATTTTACTTCGTGTAATCAGACTTTTAATCCGTATGTATGAAAATTATCCATATGCAAAATTGACTGTGTATAGCTAAGCACAAATGGTGCTAGGGGTTAAAATTTACCGTAAGGGTTCCAGGTTACTACTTTCGATTTATTTTTAAGCCTGAACTTGAAAAAACAAACCAACCATCCAACATTATTATACATTTAAGCGTTCTTTCAATTTAAATTTCAACGAAACAAACAACAAATGGATTTGAAAAACTCCACAAGCATTCTATGATGCTGTCCAAAAAATAACAAACAGTGATAATGTACACTAATATAGCCTATAAGGGATAACACTCAAAACAGGGTAAACCTTACACTTTATTTATGTTCTGATGTTAATTTTCTTAAATTTATTTTAGGTGCACAACCTTTTAGAATTTAAAAATTACTGAAAACTCTTAGGAATGCTAAAATTATTCGTAAATTTAAAGTAAAACACAATAATAAAACTAGAATATTAAGCCTGTTTACACATCGCCTCGTAAACATAACATAAAACGCTGGATACACCGAAAGTTTTCTAAATTACTTTCGCCTTAGGAAGCTTGTTATAATTTACATTTAATCAACCATCCATGATGAATTTTTGGTGCCTACGTTCCGTTCATATATGACTCTTTCGGATTTGAACTAGAATCTAAGGTACACAGCAAGAACTACTTCGATTTTTAGACTTAGAACTCATTATTGACATAAAAAGTAAATCAGGTAACAAATACTATGCATACAAAAAACGCTACTCAAGAAAGTCACAAAGTACAATGAACACGTTGTGAGCCAAATTGCCTCAAAATACGCCGGATACTGTAACCAGGAAGTATAACTGTAAAGAGCCTGCAGCGCCTCCTAGCTACAAAAACATCATCCATATTTTTTGCCTCTAGCGCCATCTTTAGAAGTTCAATATACCATAATTAAGAACTTTTGTTGGCAGCTTTAAAGTATTTTGGTTTCGGTTTGTTTGTTTACATCAGAGTCGTCAAACATACTTGTCGTGACTATTTCAGATAGGTGCGTATTTAAAATTCGTTGAAAGCAACCTTTTCATTTTCATTACTACTGCTCTGATTTAAATTTTTGTTAATGTGTAACCTTATTTTATAAGCATATGTTATTAAAGAATTAAGTACTCATCTTTTTACATATTTTTCCTTATTTTAAATATTTTGACACATATTTATTCCTTTTCAAAGTAATGGGTTGGAAAAAAATAACAATTGTAATAGTTCTCTGGCGTTAGTGATTAATATAGAATCGATTTATATTTCTATAAATTTGTTTTGCGAATTTCTGTTTTACAATCAGAGGCGTAGCTAAGTATCCTATAAGTAACAAGTATCCTATTCAATTTTTAGCTAAATGTAATGAAAATTCAGAGAAGTTGTGGGGCTCATAAATAGTAAATGACACTGGTAATATTTAAAGGAGAAAAATATTTTGTTCAGGAATTTACTTTAAACTATTTTTAATGAATTTAGATTCTCCTTAAAGCTGCAACTGGGGACCTACGGCCCCTCTTCCCCCTCCCCTCCAGCTATGACACTATCTATAATGTGTTGTTGTTGTTGTTCATTTACGTCGCACTAGAGCTGCACAATGGGCTATTGTCGACGGTCTGGGAAACATCACTGAGGATGATCCGAAGACATGCCATCACAATTTTGATCCTGTGCAGAGGGGATGGCACCCCCGTTTCGGTAGCCCGACGACCTGCATACGAAGTCGAACACTTTACGGTAGAACAGTTTAATGAGGACCCATACCGCACACCCTCGGTCCTTACGCAGATTGATCCAAGTGGTCAACCACCCGCACACTGACCATCTATAATGTGAGCATTATTTACCCGGAATTAAGAGCATGGAGTTTTCATGCAAAAATTACTATTTAATTTGTTTTTTAATTATAACCGATAAATTCAATATTTGGATCGCGTTACAAAACTATGCATTTGTCCACGCCCTCATTGGCGAGATTGTAATGCGCCAAGCGTAGCTTTCTAGCGTTCTTTTCTCATTCAATAAAAAATTACCAAACGTTACAGTCCATTTGACTCTATTAGCTCCGACATCTTTGGTCCTAGCGACCTGGAGCAGAACTAGCCTCAATATGAGCACAATTAACTCAATAACAAATCTTAATCGCCAACGTGGGGCAATTAAAACAAAAATAAACAAAATCCAAAAATTTTTGGAAGAACATTCAACGCAGCAGGATGCAAGCGCCGCTGCCATCATTCTCAAAAAGAAACTGAAAGTAGCAATGGAACTACAAGCATCGATATCAGAACTGATAAAAGGATATACGCTACTTCCGGAAGAAATTGATCTGAAAGATAATCTAGATGTTGCTCAAGATATAGAAGATGAAATCGAAGAAATAGAGGTAAAGATTAATATTTTACTCTCTAAAATTGATAATAATAAACCTAATGAAACGGAATCAAATGCTTTATGTACCAACATATATAAAATTCCGGATTTACCCCTACCTTTCTTTTCCGGAAAATATGAAGAATTTCAAAATTTTAAAATTCAATTTAATTCTATTATTGGAAATAATAAAGAGTTGAGCGACACACAACGACTGTGCTATCTTAAAAGCTGCCTCAAAGGCGAAGCAAAACGCCTTGAGTCAGCCCAAGATACATTTGAATCTTTATGGTCTTCCCTTGAAGATAGATACGAAAACAAACGAGCAGTTATCGATTGCCATGTTAATAAATTATTAAATTTTTCAAGAGTCCCTGACGCTCCTAATCAGCTCATGCAATTAATCGATAACACTAAATGTAATTTACGAGCATTAAACTTGCTTGAATTTAAATCAAATGAGCTATCAGATACATTGATAATGCACATTTTATTCCAAAAACTCGATCCAGAAGTTAGAAAAAGTTTTGAAATGAAATTGTCGAAAAACGAAATACCCAAACTAGACAATTTTCTAAGTTTTTTGGAAGAACGTTCTAGAATTATGCAAGGTCTTAATATTAAAGAGGAAAGAAAGAAGCCCCATTTTAGTTCAAGGCCAAATACAGAGAAAATGTATTTAATTAAATCGAAAGTGAATAACCCATGTTTATTAGGTTGTAGGGAAAGTCATAAACTTTATAAATGCGATAAATTCAAACGAATGAGTGTAAATCAGCGAATTGAAATAGTAAAAACTCATAATTTGTGTTTTTCATGCTTAAATAAGCACTTTCCTAATCCTTGCATGTCTAAATACACTTGCTTTTGTAAAAGCAAAGATCATCATTCTTTACTTCATGAAAATATGAGAAATGAGTCATTTACATTTGAAACAGCAGTAGAAGAGAAAAAGGAGACAGACATCTTGTCACCCCTCTCCCCTCCTTTCATTCCTTTGAACACTTTGTTTACGAATAAAAACGAAAATGCTAATTGCGTGATTTTAAATACGGCGGTTGTTTATATTAAAGATGGGCAGGGCATATTTAGACCATTAATAGCCACTTTAGATAGCTGTTCAAGTTCGAATTTAATAAGCAGTAGAGCTGCTAATTTATTGGGTTTAAAGAAACAAAAAACAAATGTTCCGATTTCTGGTGTTAATGACTCGTGCATTACAGCTAAATCATTTGTTCGTACCGAGTTAACAAATGAAGAAAATAATAAATCTTATTATTTAGACTTGTTAATAGTTCCAAAAATTGCGGTTCTTCCACCCACATTTGTAAACATATCGAATTTAAGTTTATCTGAAAGAATAAAACTTGCCGATAATAATTGGAATAAACCAAAACGAATTGATGCTCTTTTAGGAGCAGAATTATTCTTCGAACTATTGGGTACGAATAAAATTAAAATTAAAGATTCCCAATTAATATTAATTGAAACGTTTTTTGGTCATGTTGTATCGGGAGTTGCGAACAACTTTAATTCTAATTTAGAGAAAATTAACGATTCGTGTTTTTTACTTGCTGAAACCGAAAATCTTGATAAGGCGTTAACTTCCTTTTGGGAAATAGAACACGTAAGCGAAAATAAACCAATGGTTGATGACGAATTAAACTATTGTAATGAGCATTTTTTAAATACTCACTACCGAAAAACAGATGGTAGATACGTGGTTGAATTGCCGATTAAACAACAATATTCAGCTAATATTTCATTCGGTGATTCAAAACAAATTGCGTCTAAGAGATTAAAACAATTATGGAATCGCTTAGATCGTGATCCTAAATTAAAAGAATTGTACATTAGTTTTATTCGCGAGTACGAATCTTTAGGTCACATGGAAGAAATTTGCGATGATTCAATTCCGGATGAAGGATATTTTTTACCCCATCATGGTGTATTGCGACCGTCCAGCACTTCAACTAAATTAAGGGTTGTTTTTGATGGGAGTTGTAAAACTACGAATGGAATGTCCTTAAATGATTTTTTATGTAAAGGCGGAATCCTACAGGACGATCTTTTTACAATTATGGTTCGTTTTCGAAAGCATATTTTCGCATTTACGGCCGATATAAATAAAATGTTTCGGCAAATCGAAATAAATCCGTTGCAAACTAAATATCAAAAAATTTTGTGGAAAGAGGGGAGGGAGGAACCTCTCAAGGTGTACAATTGGAAAACCGTTACCTATGGTTGTACATCCAGTCCCTATCTTGCTACAAGAGTTCTACATCAAATTGCAACCGATGAAGAAAAGAATTTTCCTATTGCCTCTAAGGTTCTAATGGAGGATTTCTATATGGATGACTGCCTTTCGGGGTCAAGCAGTATTGAGGAATTTAATGAACTAAGACAACAACTAACTAAGCTCCTTCAAAAGGGACAAATGAAATTACATAAATGGCGTTGTAATGCCATTGATACTTCAACGGAATCATCTCAATCGTTTCCCTTCAAACAAGATTGTGCAGATACTACCATAAAAACTCTGGGAATACTGTGGAATAGTAGAAAGGATACTTTTCACTTCAATGTCACAACGGTTTTAAGCTCGAATTACACTAAGCGTGAAGTGCTAAGCCAAATTGCTAAAATCTTCGACCCATTGGGCCTACTTGGTCCTGTTATCTGCAGTGCTAAAATATTCATGCAGCAATTGTGGCTTTTAAAATGTGAATGGAACGAAATGATTCCACCTCACGTCTACCATAAATGGGACAAATTTTTACGATCTCTTTCTTACATAGAAACTTTGCATATCCCAAGATGCATTATGATCCTGGAACTAACGATTATTCGACTTCATGGCTTTGCAGACGCCAGTGAAAAGGCCTACGGTGCCTGCATCTACATACAAACTGTTTCTAATTCCAATGTGCCTTCCAGTCAGCTAATTTGCAGCAAAAGCAGAGTGGCTCCTATTAAGACCATAAGTATCCCCAGACTTGAACTTTCAGCTTGCTTACTATTGTGTCAACTCGTGCATCGAGTTATTTCATCTCTAAAATTTAAATTCGATCAAGTCATCTTGTACTCCGATTCCACGATCGCATTAGCTTGGATCAAGACCTCACCCCATCTTCTTAAGACTTTCGTCAGCAATCGAGTGGTACAGATACAAGAACTGTCCAAAGACTTTCTCTGGAAACACATTGCATCAGAATTTAACCCGGCAGATGCCTTGTCCAGAGGTCAAGATGCCTTTGTTTTTTCTACCAATAAACTTTGGTGGAAAGGCCCTGTGTTCCTGAGTGCGAACATAATTAAAAACAATGAACCTGAACTAGATTTAATTCCTGATTGTGAACCTTTTCAGAAAGAACTGAAACCAGTTCTGCTACTGACTTCAATCACCAACAATGACTTTATTGATGACTTTTTAAATCTTTCAAATAATTACATGAAACTAATAAGAATTTTAGCTTTTATTTTTAGGTTTCTTTTAAATTGTAGAAATGTGAATAAATTTAGGGGTCCTTTCAATGTAAAAGAATTAGATAAAGCCAGAAATGTTATTATAAAACAGGTGCAAGGTGAGTACTTTGTTGCAGATATCTCAGCCTTAAAAAAAGGTAAGCCTGTTCCTGTAAATAGTAAATTGAAATTTTTGAATCCCTTTTTAGATCAGGATGGTTTGCTTAGAGTTGGTGGTCGGTTGACCAATTCTAATTTGAATTATAATTCTGTTCATCAAATAATATTACCTCCTGGTCATAAACTTTCTAAGATTATTTTTTCTTATTTTCATTTTAGAGATTTGTATGTTGGTCCTCAAGGACTATTAAATACAGTACGACAAATTTTTTGGCCAATCAGTGGCAGAAAATTATCTCGTCAAGTTGTGCACGATTGTGTGCAGTGTTTTAAAATAAGGCCAACAGTCTCTTCTCAAATAATGGGTGATCTCCCTCCTGAGAGGGTGATTCCTAGCCCACCCTTCTCGAACGCAGGACTTGACCTGTGTGGTCCATTTTGGATTAAATATCGTAACCAGAGAAAGGGGTTGTATAACAAAGTATATGTAGCTATTTTCATATGCATGGTCACTAAAGCTGTACATTTTGAATTATTGTCTGACTTAACAGCTAGTGCTTTGATAGCTACACTTAAACGGTTTTTTGCCCGCAGAGGTAAAAGTTGTACTATATCTTGTGACAATGCGTCCAATTTTGTTGGCGCTTCGGCGGAGATAAGCAAATTCTTAAAGTCTTTAAATGCTAAAAAAGATAATTTATCTGGTTTCCTTTCATCGGAGCAAGTACTGTGGAAATTTCTACCCCCTCGTTCACCAAATTTTGGTGGATTATGGGAGAGAGGAGTCGGACAATTCAAATATCACCTTAAAAGAACCATTGGTTCTACGAAATTAACAATTGAAGAATTTTTAACTATAACTATTCAAATAGAAGGTATTCTTAATTCCCGTCCTCTTTCTCCTATGTCATCTGATCCAGAAAATTATGAAATTTTAACTCCTGGACATTTTTTAATTGGAAGAGCAATTAATGCACTTCCTGAGCAAAATTTGATTGATTTTAAAGAAAATTTGCTTAACCGATGGCAGAAAACTCAAAAAATTGTTCAAACAATTTGGAAAAATTGGTGTAACTCTTATCTCAGTCATTTACAACAAAGATCAAAATGGTTGTTTCAAAAACAAAATGTAAAACCAGGTATGATGGTTCTGGTAAAAGAAAGCAATTTACCTATATGTAAATGGGTTATAGGACGAATTTCTGAAATTATCACCGGTAAAGATGATAATGTCCGTGTGGTTTTCGTACGCACACCTCATGGAATTTTCAAAAGAAGCATTTCAAATATTGCTGTATTACCAATTGTTAACAATACTTAAATTTATATGTTGAATTCAAAATGTGAAAAAATAATTGTATTAATATTGCTTAAATTTGTATTTTTATTATTATTTCTATTATTGTTGTTATTTTTATGATTATTGAAACATTCAAATGTCAGAATATTTCAATGGGGGCCGGGATGTCCACGCCCTCATTGGCGAGATTGTAATGCGCCAAGCGTAGCTTTCTAGCGTTCTTTTCTCATTCAATAAAAAATTACCAAACGTTACAGTCCATTTGACTCTATTAGCTCCGACAGCATTGTTTTCACTAGATGTCTCCTCATATTTCTACCCTGACATATTGTATCTCTTATTACTATATTAGAACTCGAGTCATTATAGTAATTGCGTTTGATAAATATTTTTTACACCGTTTGACAATTACAATTATTATGATATAAAAGTAGCTGTGTT
Source organism: Parasteatoda tepidariorum (assembly GCF_982258835.1). NCBI lineage: Eukaryota > Metazoa > Arthropoda > Arachnida > Araneae > Theridiidae > Parasteatoda > Parasteatoda tepidariorum. The sequence continues at coordinate 55,438,635 of NC_141766.1, forward strand.
ACCCATAAAAAACAACTGTGAAATGACACTTAAAATCATTCTTAGTTGATCTCATTATAACTTGTGCAGGGGATTAAAACAATTTCTTCATAAAATAAGAGCTTTTTTAATTGTTACCATTTTTTTTGTTTTGATTTTAAGTTTTAAACTAACCATATAACTGAAACCTAGAATAATGTACAACGATTTTATTTAACTGACTATTTTTACTGTAAACAATAAATACTCTATTATCAATGCAAAATTAACTGTTTTGCATGGTTTTTGAGCAAAACTCACTCTTATTGTTTTTCCCAGATTATTTTATTTGTGCAAGGCTCTGTAAAGCAGTGTTTAGGCATGATATAACATGTTCTTTTGTTTTTCTTTTATTTGTTTAGTTATATATATGCGTTTTTTTATATGTTTTTTTTCCTTGCAATAGCAATTTTTTTTAAATGACTATTACAAAAAAAGTAAATCAAATGTACGAATGAATAATTTATCGTTTGCTCATGAAATTTACTTATTTGTGGTGATATCATGTAACTAAATTTGACAGATGATTTAATGTTTATTGTATTAACAATTATATTTTAAATTTATAAATAGGGAAATATACTTCTATCCTTAAATTTTATTCTTAACTTAAATTTTCTTTGGCTTCAAAAAGCACTAATCATTATAAACTGAGACAAATTGTTCAAGTTTAAGCTATTATTATCAAGATTCATTAAAAAGCTTATAAAACAGCAAACTTTAATTTCTAAAACTTTATACATGAAAACTTTTCACATATTATAAAACTCATTATTCCACAATATGTTGTTTTTTCTTGTAAACTGTTTGTTTTTTCCTTCTAACTATTAAATTTTATTTTGAGCTAAAATTTAGCATTGAAAATTCCTTTTTGTAATTTGTACTGCTGAAAAATATATGAAGTTGAATCAAAAATAAAATTCTATGCTTAAAGAATACAAAGATCTTACTGCCTTGAACTATTTCACCTTCCATTTCACCTTAGCTGCACCAACCTGCACAAAACCTGCTCTAATTCACCTTAGCTGCAATACTCAAAATTCTTTTCTTTTTTTTTCCCTTTTAAAAAAAGAGCAAAAAACATTTTTCAAATTTAGCTAACAGAACTGATGCAAGATAAGCATAAATTTCATGAAATTGCACTGGATTTCCTCAAAACCTAATACATATATATATATAAGTGGAAAATTTGTAATTTTAGTTATTAAGTTTGCATTGTTAATTAATTTATATTGTTTTATTTTTCATAAAATAATGTTCAGGTAAACTAAATTTTCAAATAGAACCAAATTATTAAACTATTGCATTAAACAGTTTTAAAATAGTGAAAATATCTGTTCAACGCTTTTTTCGAAACATACTATAGCAACTTACATCACTTAAAAAAAATTATTCGTACTTAAAATATGAAATGCATATTCAGTGGCCGATTCAGCGGGGGGGGGGGGGTCATAGGGTCATGACCCCCAAAATTGAAAAAAAAGATACAAATAATAATTTTTTAATAGTTTACGAAAGAAATAAAATATTTTAAAAATTACTTAAGGGGGCATATACACTGAGGTAGGTCGGAGAAAGCGATTTTTTTCCATCTAATTATGTTCTTCGCTGTTTTAAGAATCATAATCCAAAAGATTAAAACGAAATTCGTCATAGTTTCATTGTAAACATTAATAATAATGAAGTGCGCCTGTTAGTGCAGCAACAGCAGAACGTTCCTTTTCAACTCTTCCATGTCTCGAAACTAGGGCTTAGAGCAACTCAAAATCGAGAACGATTAAATGGACTTGCATTATTAGCATTCACTGAGATATTGATTTGGATGTTGAAAAAATCATTGACTGATTTGGCAAAGTTTCTAAAAAATGCATTACATTTATTATTTAATGATGTTGAATACTTGAATTATTTATGTATTGTTCTATTGTTCATTATGAAAAAAATAAATTAGAAGACTAGCATTAAAAACCCCATTTTTTTTTCAAAATAAGTATTTTAAAGGAAATAATTTAAATGAAAAAAAATTTAGGGCAGGGTGGGGGGGATCTGAGTCTACGACCCCCCCCCCTCCAGGAAAAATTTCTGGATCCGCCCCTGTGCATGTTTAAAAGATTAATGCATATGTTCTGCATTTATTGTTTAATTTGTGTTCAAATGATTACAATGATTTACTCCAAAGACTCATTTAAAAAAAAATTTATGAATTTTCTTTTATATTAATAGAGACCTCGACCTAGCTTTCCTGTTGGAGTACCAGCAATCGGATCCCCAGATCATGTAGTTGTTCCAGTTGTTGGACCACCTGTTAGTATAATTTTATTCTTATTTAAATTACTTGAAAACATTATACATAATTTGTTAAATGCAAAGGAATTATAATAAAATTATTTCAGAATAACATTTGTGCAGTTGGAAAATTTTAATTTTGCTCATTGTATCTCCTTATGGCTTATTTTTCTTTCATTTGTTTAAAATATTTTCATTAATTTAAATGTGAATGAAAATTTAGTTATTGATGTAGTTTTTTGCATTGTTTTGTAACTGAATAAAATATTTCAGGGTGAACATGGAGAACCAGGAACCCCTGGATCACCTGGATATAGAGTAAGAATCATTCTTATTTATTTCATCCTTATTCTTTAACCATTTAATCCATTCTCATTACATTATCTTTAAATCATTTTTATTACATACATCAATTTTTTAATATCACTTTGATATGCTATTTGAATTAACAAAAAGTATCAGGAAACATGAAATTATAATTTTACTAACATATACATAGTTCTAAGTAACTGGCAATTCACAATGTCAAAGTATATTTGACTTCCCTATTTTTCTCTGAAACTCTTTGCTTACAGTTCAAATTTGTGTTCAACTTAGCTTTGTTTTTAATTTCATCAAAATTTTTTATCATTTTACTGAGTAAAGGCTGAGAGATTTTCAGTGCTGTCCTTGACTGTTAAAGCATTGCCTTTATTTCATTGCTGAAATTCTTGACCATCTGTAATAAAGTTTTTAGTGCAACTGGATAGCAATAAACTATTCTATAGTGTACAACAGTCCAAACCCCTTGCTTATTGATGAAACGAAAACTCTGTAATTTTACTTCTGCCTACACCTTCCCCACCTGTCTTGCATTCAACCAATTACCCCTTGCCACAACTCAATCATGCAATTTCTGCATGTGCAATAAAAAAAAGGGAAGGATTCTCTTTTTGCTTTTATAGTTTAGAGTTTGTTTGACTAAATAAAAAAAAATCAAAATTGATACATTGAAATTCCTTATATGTGATAATATATTATCCGTAATCACGTTGAACTTATAGATAGTTGCAGTTGCAAACATTGGTATTAGAGCACTTGGTATCTTTTAAAATTTTTATCACAATACATATTTTATGCTTCATGCTAATATTTCATATTGTACTGTATTGTACGCATCTCTCAGCTTTGATGAGTTAATATTTGATTTCTATTGTTTAAACTTTTGTCATAAAAAGCTACAGAAACAAAATACTTTTCTAATGGGAAAATAAATTTATATTACATTAAAAAGGAAAGAAAAACAAAGAAAACTCCTCTGTGGAAACAAATAATTAGTAAATAAAAATTTATAGGACAATATTTTTTTTTTTGACATTTAAATTGATCTAAATAAATTTTTATTAAAAATGTATTCAACTCTCCTTATCAAAAAAAAATCATGTTGTTATTCTTTTTAATAATAAAGTGTTTCTTACAATTTAAGTTGAAGAAAAATTCTAGCTAAATAAAAATTCCATTTAATTTTAGTCATAATTTTTCTTATTTAACAAAAACGCTTACTTTACTTTTTTGTTGAATCTATGGTACAACTAATAAAACAAAATTTAAAATTGTTGATGCTGAAATTTTTTAAGAAGAACATTTTTATTCCATATAAAGAAATCTTAACTAACAAATTGTTAATTAATAATGTATATTATAGTCAATATGTTTTAATGAAAGTATTTAAAAATACATAAATCATACAAGCCTTGGAAAATAATATTATATAGTCATACCATAATATTTAAATATTTAGTATAATTAAACATTCTCCAAGAACCTGTTACCCTCATTTCTTTTTGAAATAAATAAAATGTTTTATGTGTGTATTTCATAGAATTCATCAATATTTCACTAGAATATTTCATAGAAACAATATTTAAAATTACAAAAAATATGAAGTATAAAGACACTAAAATATGAAAGAATATGTTTTTAGTGAATTTAAAAATAAAAAAAAACAATGATGTTTACCTTTTCTACAGGCCCATATTAGCAGGCTAAAAATCTCATTTTCTTCGTAAATTTTATTTTAAAATATTAGTAAATATTATATATTATTAAAAACGAAATAATCTTAATTATCAGCTTAATTTTTTGCTGATTCCTTTTCTTAATATTTTCCTAAAACTTATTTATAATACAAAAAGAAGTATTCTTTTTCACTTCTTTTATATTTATGTATTTTTATTTTTGTAAGAAGCAAGAAAAGCTTAGTATAAATGAAAGTAACTGCTTATCTGAAGTCTTTCACGAATTACACATGTATGCAAAAATGAAAATTTTAAAGTCAATGATTGTTATCAGATGCACTTATACAAGTGTATTGACATAAAGAAGGTAAAACATGCATTTATTTGGGTCATAGTGTGGTTTTTACTTCACGTGCATTAAACTTACTAAGGTTAAGAATTTTAAAAATGACAGGCCCCAAAATATATTATCAATAAGAATATACATTATAGCAGATAACACAGCAAAAATCCTGTAGAAGTGACAATACTGGCTGACTGAAATGATTTCGGTATCCTTTCTTTTTACTTCTTAGAGTATTTTGTGGAAAGTAAGTTACATTAAGACAAGATGTGAAGGTCTCTATAAAGATTTCATCAGAACTTCAAAGAAATATATATTTCTCAGTGAATTTGGAAACAGGAGGCTGGAAAAATATCTTTCTAAGTTGATTAATAGTTTATCATGTTAAAGGCATATTGAAAAATGGAGATAATTTCATTGAAGCTAAATTTTTTATTTAAGGTCATACATGCAAGACATTCAAAGATTTTTCATAAACATTTAAAAAAATTTTAACACTGACAATATTTTTTTAAAAATCTTTTTGATAGTTTCAAAAGTTCAACGGCTAAAAATTAAGCATTAGCAAATTAAGCATCAACTGCAAAAAGTTATTAGCATTACTAAATAATAAATAATTCTTATTTAGAACAACTGCTTTATTATAAAATATTTTAGTTTTCATTTTTATTTATAGTATAAAATGTATGCTTTATGATTTATAGCATTTTCAATGTTCATTTGTTATTAATTTTATATTTTAAAGAAAATAATATTTGTTTCTGTTGTGTTTATTTGTACATTTTTTCAATTTAAGTTTATCAAAAAGGTACTGTTAAATTTTTAACTTTGAAAAAAAAACAACTCAATTAACTTGCCTTTTATATTAACAGGGAACCCCCGGCCAACCTGGTTCACATGGCACCCCTGGTGAACCAGGGCCTCCTGGGCCACCTGGTAATGCTGGAGTAAGTTTTCTTATTTTTACCCTATTAAAATTTTCAATGCTCTTTTTCTTTTTTAAAAAATGAAAATTTTAAAATAATATATGATATTCACTTGTTCTCCATGCAGTGCCTAAAGGTAAGTCACCTGATAAGTAAACTATTTTCCTCTTCAAACTTAGCGAAATTCTCTCATTTTTTCAGAAAAGATGTGATATTAACATTGACTTTTAAAATAAGCCCTAGTAAAGTAAAATCTGGCGCCCGGTGGCTGAGTGGTAGCGCTTTGGGCTTCCATGCCACAGGTCCTGGGTTTGATCCTCGGGCCGGGCAAGGTTGACTCAGCCTTTCATCCCTTCTGTGGGTCAATAAATGAGTACCAAGCATGCTTGGGAACTAAACACTGGAGGTTCCGCATTCGGTTGACCTCCTGACCGGAACATCTTCTCCCACACGCCAGAGCCTATGGCCGAGAAAACTGAGATGGGCACAGTAGGCCTTGGCTTTCTAGGGGCTGTCGCGTGACTGAGTTTAGTTGAGTAAAATTGAATGTCTAATAACCAAATTGAGTTAGGATATGTTGCTCTTCTCAACTGTCTAAACTAACATGCTAATGCACTAGAGAGCTTAGAGTAGAAGAGAGATACAAAGAGAGGAACTACTTTTGATTGGTCGAAAGGAAAAATTAACAGCTGGTGGCTGCTTTTAAAAATAATCCCCTATTCTAATAACAGGAAGTGGAAATTGTTCACTGTAAGAAATTATATTGTGAAAAAAACATAGGTACTTACAAACTTAAATACTTACTTTTTTTTTCAATAAGTAACTTCATAGTTTTTCTAATAAATAACGTAATAGTAAATAAAAAATTGTTGCAAAAAAACAGAACAAAAAATCAATGACTAATTCGTTGTTTGAATTTGTTTTTAATGTTTTATAGTTTCATGCACTTAATATCATATTTAACTTGCTGTAGAATGAACAAACTGATTGAATAATTATTTAATATCTTTAGACTAATGTTTCAATCTACTATAAACAATATATCTATCTAAATTATTAATTAAGATGAAACCTCTTTAATCAAATTACAAGAAGTGGATAGTTTGATGGTATTTTTTTACTTTTTGGTGCCATGTAGTGTTTGCTGTTTAATGTTTGGTTAAAAAAACTTGCAGTGTTATGTTAAGTTCGTTTTTAAGTTTTAGTTGTTGATTATAGTTTTGTGTAATAAGCATGCATTTCAGAGGGAACATAAAAAAATATTTATAAAAAAAAATACGAAAATTTTTTCTTAAATATATTTTTTTAATTTATTTCTTAATAATGTTTTAATAGTTTATATATTACACTTTTTATTACTTTTGATTATTTCTAAAATTAAAATTCTTTCAATGTCCTATTTTTTCTTACAATAACTTTAAGTATGTGTTAAATTCTTTGTTTTACTTAAAGTATCACGCCTACCGGCATAATACTTAAGTAAAAGGGTAGGGGTTAGGGAACTGGCCTTGCATCAGAAAGGTTCTGGGTTCGAATCCCGGGCAAGACATTGATGTTCTTTCCTTCTCTGTACTATCTCTCCTTACTGTGGGAGCAACGTTGATCCACCTAATATGGTGCTCTTGAAAGAGTGGCTAACAAATCTGCCTTTCAAATGCCTGTATGACGAAAGGTCATTCTCCAGGTGGGCATTGGAGAAAAAAGTTAAGTGTCATGAAAATTTTTTGTGATATTACTTGACCCTGATTATATTGATCCTTTTTTTTTATAGTTAATATTACTTAAATATTAAGGCTGTTTTATGAAGCTTCAGTCGTCATATGAAATTATGTTTTTTTTTTTAATAATATGCTATTTTTTTAACTACTGTGAGTTTGCAACAGTTAGTCATTGCTGTTAAAAAAAGTTTAGCCTATCTAAAGCCAATACTGTCTATGTTTATTCTGAAAATAGCACAAAATGTTAACCTGTAGAAAAGTCACAGTTTTGTAAAAATAAAAAGCATTGGTGACCTAATTTTTTGATAATTTTCTTCCAAGTAGGAAAATGTTACAAAATTTGCAATTTTTAAAAATTTAATAACTTTTAAGTACTTTAAATTATTTGTCCATCCTAAAGTCAGAGCAAGAGGTTTTAGAATGGAAAAATATCTTATATAGTTTGAAATTATCTCTTAGCTTTGAGTGTCAAGCACTTAAACTGTGACTTTTTTATTGTCCTTCACAACAGAGCTCCAAAAAAAAAAAATTTTTTTTTACTTCTAAGCATTGTAGGTTTTTTTCCTTTTGGGGAAGTTTAAAATCAACAATAAAAATTATATAAGAGTTTCCATGCATTTGGGAAGTTTCTCATAGTAAAAAATATAATAATAGTAAAAACATACCTTTGTCTTTTACACCTGGCATTTTTCATCTAATGTTGTTTGAATAAGGTTGATTTCTAAAATAGTTTCTGTCAGTAAAGTTTTTGAAAATGTGATACATTGTTCAAATTGGTACAAATGTCATACAATTATTGAATCAATATATACTTTTATATCCCTCAGTTTTATTTATTTCATACTCTATTATTAATTAGTGATTTTCCCTTAAACTGTTTTAAAACAGAAAAGTAGTATGAATAATGAGGCATATGGTTTTCACTCTCTCATGTATGTTTTGAATTCACTTTTTTCTGAATAAATAGATCAGAAAGCTCTCTATATATGAAGGTTATATTAATCAGTATTCAATAAAATATGCTCCCCAAATGAAATTTAAGAACAAGTTTTAATGTTTAAGTAATAATTTTAAGTTTTTCATTTATTTAATTCTATGAGTCACTCATAAAGCAAAATAAATATTAGAAAACAAGACTTTATAATTTTTTTAAAAAAAATAGCAGCATTTTTCAAGCAACTTTTTTTTGTCTTATTTAATTTGAATTTTCTTCTATATTTAGTATAATAAAAGAAAGCTGATCACAGTTGTGCCATGGAAATGAGAATTGCTTATTTTTGGTTTAGTGTACAGCAATCTTCCTTTAGCAAAATTTAACTGCTGTGCATTCATTCTGACCTATTATCAGCAATCTTATTAAGTCAGACTCTCTACAATGCACAAGATACTTAAAGAAATGCTTCAGTTCTTTAATTCTGTTGAGCCCAAAAAATGCATATTTTCTTATAAGACCATACTTGCATCGAAAGAAAAATAAAACAGATTAGGACTGATTTAATATACCTAGTTTAATTTAAAACTAGATAAAGCAGATTTAAACTCATCAATTTAACCAGACACAAATATAAATTTTTAAAAAAACACTTTTATTCTATAAATTAACAACTTTAAAACTGTGTTTTTTATCTAGAAAATGCAAAAACTTCTAAGTTGTTTGTGAGACAGATCATTATTTGAAAAAAGTAAAGATATTCAAATTATTTAACTGATTCCATTTTAACTTTTATTTAAAGCACTTAAACTGAATAAAAAGTTATTTAAAAAATGAAATGCAATGTATTTTTGCTTCATAATTTATTGTTGCGAAAATCAGAAAGACCTTTTATAATGTTTCCCTATTAAAAGCATTTCTGTAGTATTCTTTTTAGTTTTTCTTTTTTAAAAAGAATAAAGATCTTTAAATGTTTAATACTATCATATTTTATACAAAATAAGAAGTTTATTTTTTCTTGCTGAATCAATGAATTGTTATTGAAAAAATTAAATAAATTAAAAACACCTTACTCTCAATACAGTGATTTTTAAGGGGTGACAGTTGATTTTTAAGGTGGAAAAATCTTTATTTTTCATTAGTATTTTTCTTTAACTCATACACAATTTAGATTACAAAGTTGTCAGTGCATTAACTCCTCGAGCATTAGTTTTTTTTTTAACTTTACAAGAGTAGCTCTCCTACTTCAAAAAACTAGATTTTTTTTATGTTTTTCAATGGGAAAATGTAGTGTGTTGCAGTAAAACTTCAGTATAGTTTTTCCAGCTCAATATAGAAGACATTTTCCCTAAGAATCTGTAATGTGTCCTTTATTCTTCTATTGACATCTTTTTAAACACTTTGTTACATACAAGCTATTTTAAAACATAATTTTGTTAGATTTGTAGTATTAAAAACCCACTTGAATATTAGCATAGGTATTTATTTAGTTTTTATTACTAATTTAAATTGAAATGGTGTTTATCATGGAGACACTGAATGCTGAGTAGATTTTTTATCTACTGTAGTTTTTTATCTAGATAGTAGATTTTTTTATCCACTGTTTCGTATTTTTCAAATGTTCTCTACATTTAAGGTGCTAAGTGCTCTCTTTGGATGTAACTAATTAATATAGTGTTACTAATTAATATAGTGTTTACTAATTAATATAGTGTTACTAATAATATTTGTGTTAAATAATTAAATTATAAGAAAATGTTAACAATAATGTTATAAAAGTTTTTATATCGCTTTTGTCATAACCCACCCTAAATCTGCTTTAAAAAATAACTTAAATTTATATTTTTCAGTGGAATAATTGGTTTAATCATTTGTCTGCTCAAAGTGGTGATAAAGGGCCTGCTCCAGATGCTTTTCATTTCATGCAAGCTCAAGTTGTAAGTATTTTATTTCTTTTATAAAGTTGAACATCAAAAAAAAAAATTATCAATCAATTGTATTTATTATTTTTTTAATTATTATCATATTTCAAATGTAATTTATTTTATATTTTAACCAAATATCTGAAAAGTAAATATAATTACCTCAGTTTTTCCAGTTTATAATTATTAGTTAGCATTTTTAATTAGGTAATGAGTAAATAATAATTGTTATAAATTGGCATGCTTACATTTTAGCATCCATTCTTGCTTTAGTTTTGCAACATTTTTGTGAAAAGCCTTGTTTTTAAATTATGTCTGAAAGATTTATTATAAAAGAGCAAATGAGTTCTCTATTTAGAAGAAAATATTTCTGTATTTCTTTTTGTTAGTTTATAATGTTAGTGTAAAATAACATCTCTCTTTATAGTGTAAAGTAATATCTCTCTTTATAGAATTCACTTATTTTTTTATTAATATTGATTTAAGTTTCTGTTCTTATTCTACTGCAACTTATTTATAAAACAGAGCTTCTGGAATCAATGAATGATGTTTTGATGCGTGTATAATGTTTTTATTATTATTATTTTTATTATTATTATTACTGTAAAAATCTGACTATTTAAAATTCAACTAATCAAAAAAACTTCAAGTAATGGAAAGTTTTCAAAAATGTGTTAAAAAATATTTGCAAAACTTTCAACATTTGCTTCAAAATGCATAATTTTTTTCCCATTTATTGTACTCTACAAAATTTGATTAACTAAGATTTTTCGTAAATGTCATTATTTTTTGTTCTTAAAATTTTTTTGTTGCAAAAAATTTAAATAAAAACTTCGAAAAGCTCTCTCTCTATATTTTCTCTTATAGCTGCAGCTTTCTTTACTGCAAACTGTATTGCCCTCTAAAAAATTACAAAAGACATAAAATAATTTAATAATTTTGTATTATGCTTACACCAAACCTACAAATGTTTACAGAAAGTGGAAAAGAAAAACAATTTTTATAATACCAGAAGTTACAGAGGATAGTATTGAAATTAAATTCTTTCTTTTCAATAGAATGTTTCAATAGAGTGTTCAATAGGAAAAAAGTTATTAAAATTGTAGTTTATAGTGTTTTGATTTTGCCAGTTCAAAATTACTTAGAAAGAAATTCATTACTGTATAATCATTGTAACTTTGCTGTAAAGTAAATCAATAACCAAAATAATGACTATTTATTGGATTCATTTAAATGTAGTGTTTAATAATTTTCTTTAATATCTTTGTCTGATATTTTGAAATATTTTTCTTGATTTTTTAATTCATGAATATTTTTAAAATGTATCTCTTACATGTTTTAATTACCTAAAATATACTATTTAACTACTTTTCTTTTCCCAGGGACCTGTTGGACCCCGAGGTACTCCTGGGCCACCTGGACAGCCAGTAAGTATTTGCTAGGCGTGCATTTCATGTATATTTTTATTAAACATGCATATTTGTTAAGCATACATTTTTATTGATCAAGTTTAAAGTTCTTATAAATACTTACTACTTCATATTTTTTTTAAAAATTCATCTTTTTTTGCGACAAATAACTTTCACTCACTTTTGAATTAAATTTGTCAGAAAATTTTTGAATTAAATTTGTCAATTCAAAAAAATGTATGTTATAATTATATAAGAAAGCACTGTGAAGATGTTTAAAAATCAGTTTATAAGTACAAAAATACCCAGATCTCCTGTCTCCCTCTTTCACATTTTACCATAAGTTCTGTGTAAATCCTTATAACATATTATTTTAGCAATGTTAAAATAAATTTCTTTCAGGGTCCTCAAGGCTTTCAAGGAATTCGTGGGGAATCAGGTGACTCTGGACAAGCTGTAAGTAACTAGATCACATCACTTTATTCTTATATTATTTTGGTTATTATCAAATATTTAATTGACTGATAATTTATCTCTTTATTTTAAATTTTTAAAAAAAAATATGTAAAAGTTAAGCAAGACAATTAATATTCGTCTTTTATATTAATCTATTAGAGTGAAATACTATTATATTAAAATACTGTTAATTTATGTTATAATATAAATTTTGTTAAATCATTACAAGTTTTGAATTTAAAATCTATTTTTTGAATTAAATTTACTTTCAATTTCCTTATTGTTTCAATTTTAATTCATGACAATTGATTGAACATTTACTACTTGGGATAAATGTTTGAAAGAATTTTAAATGTAAGTGCTATGCTTATTCTTAGAATTTAATCCGCTAAATTTGTTTACTAGAGATATGAAATATATATGTGTCATAGTCTATACTTTCTGGTTATCTTAAGAGTGCCAAAATTTGAAATAATTTTGTGAACTTCCAGTCTACTTAGTTTATGGATTTTGATTCAAAAGTCACAACTGGCAATACTACCTTATGACTTTTGCACCAAATATAGTACTATTGCATGATCTACTTAGAAGCAAGTTAAATTTATAACATGCTGATTAAATTATTATTACATATGGGTACTTAATATAGCAATCAACTTGGAAAGGGCCAACTTAACAGATTTTGATATATCTTTTCTATATCCGTTTTTACCCTTTGTGGTCCACTGATTAATAGTACTGAACATCTCATTAAGGTTGAATAGATTTGGTTAAAATCTGTCCCGTTCGACTGGGCAGTTTGTTGTCATATTTATGTGAATTTATTATCATTTTTAAGGGATTTATTTGGTTTTTAAATTAAAATATAAATTTACTATTTTGTCAATGTGTTTGTTATTTGCACTTTGATCAAAGCAGTGTACTAGAAAGAGTAAAACTCTGGAAAAAAATTGCTTTGATACTAGTACTATTTATACTTTTCATTGTATATTCTACTATTAATCCATATAAAAATTACAACTAGCCCTAATTATATATTTATGTATAACTCTTTTTAACTTTATTTTCAATTTATTTACACATTATGTAATTTTTAATTAAATATTATTAGGGCTCACCTGGCACACCTGGACCAAGAGGACTACCAGGATTGCCTGGAAAAGACGTAAATATTTTTCTTTTCATTGATTAATTTTTGCCATTATGTAATACTCAATGTAATGACATCTGAAGATCAAAAGGAATAACAGTTTATGTCCCTTTCTCACAAAAATGACAATTGGATTGCAATCTGCTTCTTGAAGATTATTGAGTTTTAATTGGGATTGATTGGGGAGAATTTTTGAGGAAAACATCAACATCAAAATTTGTAAATTTTGTTTTCCAATTTCTAGGAGATGTAAATAATTACTTGTGACATTCGTATATATTTTTATTTTTATGATGTCAATCGTAATCAAATTTGTCTTTACTTTTGAAGATTTCAAATCTATGCTTATAATTATTTACAAAAGTTTCTTATGTTAATAAACTTTTTTAATTGATTGTTTTGGACTAAAACAGTTTAAGATTGTTTGCAAACAATTTAGTATTTGACTGAAAATGAAATCTAATCATAGCAACAACAAATTACTTTATATTGGTAATTTGTTCTCATTTTATATAATTACGCATTATTTTATGTTACAATTATTTTTTTATACTTAATAGGATTTCAACACACTAAACAACTGATACACAATTTTTATGTTTATTGTATTCATGTTGCTGGATTTTAATACATATTTAATAAAAAGTAATATATTTTCCTTTGTCTTGTTTATTCATGAATATAATATACTATTCAAGATTCAGACTATTTTTCTATTATAAATTGAATAGCTTAGATTATGACTTTTAACAATTAATTTTGATCTTTGGTGCAAATATTAGAGCATAATAGATGTCCTAATTACCAAACTTTATTTTTGTATAGTTATTTAATGATCAATTTTGCTAATGTTTGAAAATGATCTGATTATATTTTTTTCAAATAGGGAGAATCAGGAGAAGATGGACGTCCTGGACCACCAGGCCCTCCTGGACCTGCAGTAAGACCAATTTATTTTCTTTCCATGATATTTTGCTTTTAAAACACATCAACCATATTGATAAATTTGTTTGCGTGTCTACATTATTATGAAAAAGTTTTAGTTAAAAATTTAATTTAATTTTTTTTGTTAATTTCTAATCTATATTTTTTCTTAAACTTATTTTTTTAATAGTAGGGAACCGATTATCCGGAACGATCGGGACCATCGCTATTCCGGATAACTGATTTTTCCGGTTTTCTGAATCACTACAAAAAGCCATTTTTTTTTATTGTTAAACCCAACTAAAAAAAAAATTATGGAAATAATCTTAAAAAGAAGAAAAAACGATGAAGTAATACACTAATGATTATTTCCAAAGTGATGGTAAGGTAAACATCTTTCAAAAAAGAAAGAAAAATCCTAAAATCTTATGAGGAAAAAAAATATTTTTTAAAAAACTGGCGGGAAAATTTCTCGAATTTCGTTCCGGTTTTTTGGTTTTCCGGTTTTCTGATTTCCGGATAACAGGTTCTGTACTGTAATCACTTCTAAAAACAGAAATAAATTTAATTCTGCAAATTTATTTGCATGGTTTTTATTTTTTTATTATTCATGTAGAAAAGGTGTTTCTGATATCAAGCAATTTGAAATTCCATTTAATTTTTTTATATTTATTTAAAAAAAAAAAGCTTTTCTCTTAGGTTGACAAATGCTGTTAGTACATTTTTTTTACAGTTTAAAAAAACAAAAACCCAAAACTCTTTCTGCTTGCTACAGCGTGTCTGTTTTAGAACTTTTCGCATTTGTAATCCCTTGAAGAAAAAGAAACAAATGTTTAATATAATTCTACCCTTCTTCAAATCAAGTTCATGACCACAAAATTTTCATGTATAGATTATGAGGGTGAGGTATGTTATTATACTGTCTTGAGTACAGGAAAATAATTATTACGCAAAATAAAAAATAACTGCTAACTTTAATATCACTTGCACGATTCAGTTTAAATTTGACAGTTGAATGCTGGGATTTTTTCTGAGCATACACGTTCTCACTACTAATAATTTTTTTATGGAAAAGTTAAAATACAGTGTTTTTGAGTGTATCCCAAACCATTGATGTCTCAATAGCAAGTATTGCAGTGATTTGCTCTTTGCCTGTGCTACATCATAGTCATTTATGACAAGCATATAGAATGTGTCATTAACTGTTTATGTGTAGTTACTTATAAAATTTTCAGAAACTTTTTAAATTCTGTAGTTTTAAAAAATCTAACTTTATATCATATAACTCAGTAATTATCACCCTGTATTGTGACCCAAACACCTTATCACACTTTTTCCCAATTTCAAATTTTAATTATCTTTATTTTATATGCTTAATTAGAACAAAGAGATATTAACTTTTTGCTTATGAATTACTAATAATATAATTACTAATAATATGAATAACTTTTTATAATGATATTTGAATAAAAATCAAATATTTGTTCTCATTTTCCTATTGCGGTCGCAAAACTCCATCTAGGTAAGTAATAATGTTGGTCGTTCTAGTATCAATATACAACAGATATAGTACAACTTGTCTCTTAGCATTAAAGTAGCTAGAGATTAGTACAATATACTCAAACAAAACCATAATTAGTCTAATATTCTCTCTAAATTCATTTTTTGAAATAAATTTTAAATATGTTACTATGTCTAAATTGATAAAAAGAAGTATAGGATTTTTTTTCTTTAAATAAAACTATCACTTGTCTTTTTAAATGTAATACGATCTTGAGAAATATAAATGAACCCAAACTAATTATTTATCCAAGTGTATAGTTCTCTTTTTTAATGAGTTTCTTTTATATTTAGGGTTCTAGAGGTACACCTGGACTTCCAGGACTACCAGGAGCCAAAGGACATAGAGTAAGAAATTGTCTCTAGTATTTGTTTTAAAAAGGTTTTTAGACAATTGTTTTTTATTTCAGCAATTTTCAGTGAATGTAATATTTACCATAGATAAATATCATCTATTTTTAAAACTCAATTTTTTATTCTACTGAAGATATTTCTTCATTAAAACTATTTCAAGTTTGATTTATCCAAATAAAAATTTTATGATGAAGAATTCTCTACATTGTGATTCATTAGTTGGTAGTCATGTTAGTATCTAATTAATAAATAATCAAAATTTGTTAAATTTATCAAAGTTTCAAAAAAGGGTTAAAAAAAAGACAATTTTGTCTTTCTTACTTTTTTTCTAACTTTTGCAATTTTACAGTTTTTTTTAATCCTGTGCTTTGCAAGGAATTTTTCATGTATACACAGTGACTAAATAAATATATCACATTACTTACATTTTCCATGAGGCACATTTTAAAATACATAAAAACCTTTTAAATAAAATTTTAAACAATTAATTATTGATGATTAAGATCAGGTGGTAGTTTAAATTTTTCCAAATAGTTTATTGATTATTCACTAATTTATTTATGTACAGTCATAAAGTTTGTCACTTTAATTGAAGTTTTTATGTTCAATTGGCTATGATTCTAAAATTATTAAATTGATTTAAATTTGTAAAAGAAATTGTGAGTACTGTTATTTCTAATTTTATAATAATTCAATAATTTATCTTAATAAAATAATAAACATATTTTTTTTTAATTTCACTCTGGTTCTTGTTTTAAGCTTTGCTACTTAAGGTTTTCTTATTTAAAGTACTAACTGTTATGCAATATAATTAATTATTAGTTTTATTTATCCGAACCTTTATGGTGCTAAGATATTTAAAAAAATTTCAGAAGTTAAATTTAGTGATTAATATTATATGGTGCTACATTTCATTATTATGTTTCTAAAATTATTAAACAAGCAATATCAGTACATATTTTGAAACTGTAATTTCTTCAAATTTTAAATATTTATAATAAAAGGTTTTAGCATAGTAAAAACACACTAAGTAAATATATAATATTACTTGGTATACTACACCAAATTTTGAAACTGAAAAACTTCCTTCTCAGAATAAGTTATAATTGAGTAAACTACTCAAAAGTTATATTTTTTATAAAGCAACTTTTAAGGCCTGTTTAGATGATCCAATTTCTTGAAAAGAGATTGATTGATATTGATGGAAACTTGTTTTTCTTTGAGCTTGGATCGTGTAAACAAACATCCAACTACTTGGTCCAACTTCTTGGACGATAGTAGATCACATTCTACTTTCCATCCAAGTTTTTCCTCCTTTAGCCAATCAGCATTTTAGGTTTTGTGACGTCAACATGCAAGCAGCAAATTATGTCATTTTGGTGTCAGTTTTCATATATTTTAGTCTAAGTAAATTGATCTGTTGCGGTTTATTTGTATTATTATGATTTTATTTGAATATATTTAGTAATTTTAAACTTGTGTAAGCATTATTTTATAATGTTGAATATGAACAATGCGCATGCGCAAGTTTTTCTTTCAATGAATCAGTGACATTCAAGAACTTGGATAGTGTCGATGAATCAGCCAATTTCTTGGACAGAGAAATCCTTCCAATTTCTCGGATTTGAAAACTTGGTTAAACAAAAATATTGTCAATTGATGAATTTGCCTGCACTCTAATTAGTCTTTTTTTCATTCCTCTTCCTTAACATTTTCTTTTTATTGCTCTTTTTACAATTTTATACCTTATCTTTCTTATGTTAATTCTCAGTAGTCTATCTGCTCACTAAGCATTAAAAAATTTTAAATTTAGAATTGTTCTGTTGTAAAATTTTTGCCGTTAACTATATTAATATTACTTCTGTTTGTATAGGGATTCCCAGGATTAGATGGTTCTAAAGGAGAACAGGGGACTGCAGGTGAAAAAGTAATTATTTGTGATTATGTTTTTTGAAATTATACTTCATAAATCTGATTTTTTTCTATTTAAAGTACATATTATTTGTTTACTCTTGTCAAGTGCTTGATAATTATTTTCATTTTAGGGAGTTGTTGGGGTTCCTGGAAAGATGGGTGTTGTAGGACCAATGGTATGTTTTAAGTTTTGTTATTTCACGTTTTGATTATATTAGTAGAGTTGATATAGTCATGCTCCCTTAAATGTATTCCAGATAATCAAATTACCTGCTTGTACAAATATAATATTGGATATGAAACCAATGTTAAATGTCCTCATTTAAACCATTATTTAGGGTGTCAATCCTCTATTAAATGCATAACAAAGAGAAGAAATGACGAATTTTTTTAATAAATGTTTTACAAACTAGAATAGAATTTCCATTTTAAAGCTAAGAAGAGAATAAAATACATGGTCACTTCAACAGGGACTTCCTGTTCATTTCTCAATCCAAACAGATTAAGGAGTAGGGTAACAATCAGACAAATCTTGTTAGTAGTTATATAGCAATGAGGTGATTTTTAGCCCTGTTTGACGTACTTCATTTCGTAAAAAGATAAAACAATCTCCTATTGTAGATTTCTTCGGAAGGAAATGGATAGTATTATAATATGTATGTGTAAAATATTTAATAAGATGCGATTGTTTACATGTGTGTAGTAAATAGACATCTTTCAACATTTAAGCATAACTGGACTCTGTTCTAGAGTTTACTGCTTATAGATTATAAGTTTGCTTTAATTTTTTTAAAATAAGAATTTTTGTTTCAGGGACCTCCTGGTCCAAGGGGAGAACGAGGACGAGAAGGCACACCAGGACCACCTGTATGTATTAAATTTGTACAATCTTTATCACTTATGTAGTTACAACTTTATAAAATTTTATGGGATATACTTAAACTTTTTAAATATTCATATTTTATTTATTTTTTGAAACATTTTTTCCCTCAGACATTAAATTATCAAGCAATTTAAATAAACGTACATGAATAATTTTTGTTTTGTTGTCAGACGATTTAAATCCTATTTATATTTTATGTTTCAAAATCTGTTTTTATAAACTGAAATATGCATATTTTTTATTTTATTTGTTCATTTTTTTTAGAATTTCAAACTTTTATTGTTAAAAACAATATATTGAGGAACGTTTCTGCTTGGAAATAATTTCATTGTAATAGTTTGTTAATTTGACATAATTTACGCTAATAGTTGTACATAATTGGAATATTGATTTATAATACTTGGAATTTAAAACATCTCAGTCATTTTTCCAAATCATTCACAAATAAGTTTCTATATATACATTTTTCTAGGGCTTAAGAGGAGTTGATGGGTTACCCGGTCAAACAGGACCAACTGTAAGTAATATTTTGTGTTAATTTTAGAATTTATTTTTTCAAATTAATTTTTATATTTATTGTTCACTTAAAATGTTTAAACACTATTTGTTCATAAAATAATTTAAAATTGTGATGAAATATTCTTTTGTGAAAAAATAATCTGTGAATATTTTTCTTTAAATTTAACTTAATTTTAAATGAGTATGTTATAATTTTAACTAATAAATGTCAAGTTTTTATAAAATCAACTCAATATTATATTTGCATTTTATTTGCAACTCATATTTTCATTCTCCTTCCATTTTTTTTATCTTTAGAAATCAGATAAGAATTGTTTAGGAACTTAATAATATTCAAGTTTTATTATTTAAATTCTTATTTGCTTTAAATGGACTGAATGTAATATTTTTTTCTATACTTTTATTTCAAACACTTCACTAAATAGATTAAATCAGATATATTCTGCCGTGTGTGCATTTTTTTTATATCAAAAATAAATCTAAATATATACAAAATTAGCAGAGTTAATTCTTTTCAGACACACATAAGGTGCATGGCAACAAAATAATCATAATGCACCTGCTAAGGTTTTTCTTTAAACTGAATTGCTTAGTGCTGAATTGCTTACTGCATCAATGGCGTTTTGATATCAGAATGTTCTTTAAATATATTTCTGGATCTGTGAAAAATTTCCTATTGTTTTATCTAATAGTTTTTGAGTTATGACAATGAGAACTCCATTCAGCAAAAATATCAAATGAGATGCTGATGAGGGCAGTAACATTCTTTTAATGTAAAGAGAGAAATTATAAAAATAAATACATTGATTTATAATACTTGAAATACATTTTTAATATAAAGAGAGAAATTATAAAAATAAATATATTGATTTACAATACTTGAAATACATATTTTAATATAAAGAGAGAAATTATAAAAATAAATATATTGATTTATAATACTTGAAATACATTTTTTAGCATAAAGAGAGAAATTATAGAAATAAATATATTGATTTATAATACTTGAAATACATTTTTATAAGCTGTTTTCCAAACAATTAAATATAAATTTCTTTCCTGTAATTATAATCAAAAATTTTTACTTATGTTATGTAAAATAATAGTTTCTATAAAAATAATAAAATATATGATTATAAAACAAATCTAAAACACATATTTCAGGGACCAATTGGAAGATCTGGACCACCAGGGTTCCCTGGATCTCCTGGATTAAAAGTATGTATTTTTGCTTTTACCTTAATTTGTATTTTAAAATTAAATAAATATTCGGATTGGATGTGTAAATAAGAAATAATATTAACTGTTTATTGATTATAAAAGTTTCTATAGATTCAGGACCGCAGCAAGCTTTTAGATAAAAATCCTAATTTATAGTAAGAAGAATAAATTATAAAAGTAAGTTTAAAAGAGTAAGAATATGAAATACAACCCTTTTTATTGTTTTTCCTTACCCTTTTTCTATTAAACCAAAAAACAACAGTGTTTACTTTTGTCTTTTTTTTAGAGGGTGATAATTACAGGTTTCTCAATATCATATTAAAATTATTATCTTTTGATGGATAACTGTAAAAAATCATTCCATTATCCAATAAATTTTAACTTTCTCTTACAAGTGCCTGATCTCTTAAGTATTGTCATTAGTAAAAAAATATTATTGGTTAATTTATTTAATTGGTTAATTTATTTATTTTTCTGGGAAGAGCTTGTAGAAATAATGCTTTGGATCAAAGTTTGTAATTCACGATTGCAATGCTCGAATACGCTATCTAGGGAGATGACCAGTTCCTTGTCTTGACCCTTTCTCTTACCCTCTGCAAATATATTATGATATTTTCCCCTTCCATAATATTTTTCTTATTTAACTGTCAAAAGTATCAGAACTATATTTAATGCACTTTTGAGTTTCATACTGTCTCCTCACTTAAATTTTAATCTGTTTAAAAATCAAGACAGAAACTAATGTACTTCCTTCCCTATGACTATCCATATACTAATGGTGAAAGAATGAGGAGTATTGCCATAGGTAGGCCTGTAGCCTAATATGATTGCAAATTCTCACCTAACAAATATAATGTTTTTTTTTATTATTTGAATTAGTTATTCTGAAATAAAATAAAAATCATTTATTTTTAATTTTTAATTCTAAATTTTGACTAATGATTTTCATTATCCAACGCATATTTTCAGCTGAAATTTATCTGATTATAGATTTGATTGTGTGATAACGTGAAATTGTGTCTGCTGGCATAAATTATTTTAATTATATCAAATGCTTATTGAAAAATCACTTACTGCTAAAAAATAACATGTTTCTGTCTGACACAAAAATGGAGTTATTTCACAGGAAATGAATTTAAGTCAAAGCTTTGTAAGCTACAAGTTATTTTTAAAGAATGCAAAAAACTTACATTGTAACAAATGTAGAGATTTCTTTTGCGTAAATTAAAAAATGAATCTTTAGGAAAATTCTTAGTTTTAGTATCTTCATTGCTGGATTTTTTCCCACCAAAATTACCTTCTGATATTTTGTTTTCAACAAAGATTTTCTGTCCCTTCACATACTTTCGTCCTTGAAAAATAAAATAGTCCCAGCTGCTCAGTTGCTAAAATTTCTTCATCTCTTCACAAAGTTTAGCTTAAAAATATCCTTTTTCTCAACAAAAAGTTTTCCCTTTTTACAATTTTATGATTTTTTTAAGGAAAGAATTCTTTTTTTAGTTCAAGCATTTCATTTCAAAATTTATTCAATTTTGTATAATTGATTTGAGAAAATTTTAATAAAAATGTAAACATTTGATTAAAAAAAATCATGCAAAGAGTAATCCAATTTTTTTATTGAATAAAATATCAATTTTTAAAAGTAAGTTTTATACTTATAATATATTACGAAATATATATTTCTGATGCTGCATGGAAATAATTTTATCAAAATCTTGTTATCAAAATCAATTTTTTTTAAATAGTTTGAAAAGTAAGATGAATGAATCTAGACCAATTAATTACTTTCGACCATTTTTGCATACATAATTAATTGCATACTTTTTACTTACTTTAAATTTTTTATAAAGAAAGGCATAAACTGTAATTTATCTAACCTCACCCATATTAGCATGTCAAATGATATCTCTATCCTTTTTATTTGAGATATGTCAACCTTAATTCAAATTTTTATGTTTATTTTAGACTAACTTTGAATGATAATTTATTTTTATCTATCTGATATGTAAAATTCGTCCTAATATACTAAATGCTTTATAAACTCATACTAGTGAAACTTTCAAAAATTTATTTGCTATATTGGCAGTAATTCACAATAGACAATAGATTTTAAAAACTTTTACATTCTACTTTTATTCTTTATTTATTTTTTAGGGTGAAGCAGGAGCTTTAGGTGCTAAGGGAAATCAAGGTAGCCAAGGTGTTAGAGGAGAAGCTGGTACTCCAGGACTAAATGGTGAAAGAGGACCTCAAGTATGTATTTTTTTATAAGTATTCTATCATATGCATGAAGACCAACTGCTTGCCTTTTACTTGAATATTTCATTTAAATATGTTTTGAAGGAAAATGTGCATAAGTTTTATTTTCTCTTTTTTGCTTTTCTTTAAATTAAGTTATTTACCTGAATTAAGAAAAAATTAATAATTTTTTGCTGGAATAAATACAAAAACTAAAGAACTCTCCACCATCATGTGATGAGGCATTTAAATTATTCTTTTGAGTTCATTTGTAACAAGTGTGTTAAATATGTTCTAAAACAATTAAGGTCTATTATCATTTTTGATGCTTATATTAATGCTCAAAAGATAAAAACATTTTAAAATCATGAAGCAACTTCAAAAAGCAGTTTTGACAAATCTTATCTTTGAAGAAACCGTGACTGCAACTTTAAACCAAAACAAATTCTTCGGTAACAGAAACAACAAAAGAAGATTAATTTTTAATCATTGAAAAATTTAGAACCATTTATATACCTATAAAGCAAACAAAGGGTAATGCTGATATTTTAATTGTGGAAATAGCACTTATTATTTCACAAACTTATCATTATTCTACTATTATTTTTGAAAACTGACGATTGTTAGCAATCAAGACCGATGAAACTCCCCCTGACGTGGAAATTTCTTTACTTTATCCTGAAAAATGTATTGTATGGCAAAGAATTTATTCCTCAGAAGTTAAGAAAGGTTAAACACAAGTTATATTTTGTTTCTGGAGACTTTTTTTTCTAAACTTCATCTGCTTTTCATGAAAATAAGGCTTTATAAACCATGAATTTATTACAGATTTATAAGAGCCCAAATAAATTTTTTATCAGAGCTTTATGTGTAGAGCTTATCCATCTTTTCCCCTTCTGAATTATCCAGCCATAGCTGTTCAAACCAGTTTGCAATTGTTTTTTTTATTTTTATTTTTTTTTATGAATTTCAGCCTTCAGATATTTGAAAATCACTCTCTTAATCAGTCTTGCACACTCTTGTGAGACTTCCAATCCTTTTATCATCATCATAGTTGGACAGACAGCCTAATGTGGACCAATGCCTTCCTAAGTTCCAAAATATTACAGAAATAATTTATTCTTCTGTAATAACAGCTTTGAAATTAAAGTTTCTCAATATAGTCTACTAACGTAAGCAATCGCTTCTTAATCCAAGGGTTGTAATATGAAAATCAGTCATTAGAACAGTTTTACCTCAGATTAAAAGGAATGTTGAATAACCCAAGTGTTGTGCAGTCCGACTTCAGATAATCAGGTTTATATATCTATCCACTTTTTATGTTTATTTATATTCACTTTATCTCACTTTTTTGAATTCCAGGGTGCTCCCGGGAACGATGGTCTTCCTGGTGAAAGAGGTGCTCCTGTAAGTACAGCAATTTATTTTTTAAAAGGCGCATTTCAAGAGAATCTCTTTTTCATATTTTTATTCAATACATCCTTAGGGAGATAGAGGAGCAAATGGTATTTCTGGATTCCCAGGTGCTGCTGGACCCCCTGGTCTTACTGGAAGTCAAGGCTTGCCCGGACCTAAAGGTTCACAGGTCAGTCATATTATAGTATTCATATTATATTTGTTATTTCAATTTTATTAGTTATTTAAAAAATAAAATGTTATTTTCTTAATCTTAAAAATTATTCTTTATATGGTTCATCTGTTTTTAAATCTAAAAGAAATATCCTAAGAAATATATTAAAAACTTCTAAAAATTTTTATAATATTTAAAAAAAAGAGAAAAAAATTTAAAAAACTTTGTCGGTTACAAAATTATCATATTGGGTATTTTACAATTAAATTTATATAGTGATTTGCATAAAATTTCTGTCGGTATTTTTCACCTCATTAAAAAAATTTAAAAAATTTAAAAAAATTCAATAAAATGCTTCTATAAAAATAGTGCATTGTCACTTGCCAGTCCTAAGATCTCCCTTTTCTAAAAGTTCTGAAATTTTCCTCATTGCCAAAACTATATCATACCTTTTAAAACAGTATTAAAACTAGTAAATAAGATTTCTTATTCAATTGAGGGGCAAAGAGTAAGAATATATATTATTAACTCAAAATTTCAGTTGCACCTTACTGTGGAATCATTCACTAATTTATTTTTGTTTTAACTTTGACCTATAAAAGTGAGGTTTACTTTCTTGACCCAAGGTTTTCATATTTAATTAAATGATTTTATTTTTATTTCGAGTTCTACACTTTCTGACCTGTTTTTCTATAAGGGAATTATTGACTTCTTTGTTTAAGTTTAAAAATTATGCTAATGATTAATATATTTTTAATATATTTAAAAAAAAAAATTCTCATGAATCAGCATTTGAACAAAAATATTGTTAGTTTATACCATTCTTTCAAGTGAAATAGTTTTCTTAATCTTTTTTAATGCATTTTATTTTAATTTTTGTGATTCACATACATTTTATAAAATTAACTTTATTATTAAATTTTTTTAGTCAGAATAATAATAAAATTTTATCTTTATTTTATATTGATCATATCTAATCTTATATTAATCGTATCTTTTTATTCATCATTTTGAAATATAATACTAGGGTAATAGAGGTGAGCCTGGAATTAGAGGAGAAGGTGGAAGAAAAGGTGAAGTTGGAACTGTAGGGCCTAGAGGTTTACCAGGAGTGCAAGGAAATCAAGGAAAAAGAGTGAGTCAGAATTTGATTTTATAACCTTCATGATTAAAAAAAAGCTTTTATATATTTATAAATTAAACAAAATATTTGTAATATTCTAAAGCAAAATATTATGACATTATATTAAGTGTTGAATAACAGGGATAAAGTTCTAACACATGTAATATATGTATGTAGTTGGAATCATATCTAATCACTTGAAAAATAGCAATAAAAATGTGTAGAATTGTATTTGTCAGTAATTATCATTAGAAAAAAGTAATTATTTCTAAAAATTATAAAAATTTGATGAATTGTGTAATCAAAAAATGAATATAATATTGAGTATTATGACTTTTTATATGAATATAATAATGAGTATTTTAATGCACAGAATGGGAAAGAAATGGACCATCTAAATAACTTTTTATTTAATAACTGAATCTTCATGTTCTAGGACTCAGTGTTAGTGTTTAAAGGTGGTGACCTCAAATATACTAATTAATTAGTGCAGTGAATATTTTAAAAATGCAAAATCAGAACCAAAAATTTACTTTCTCTGAATAAATATGCATTTTTTTTCAACAGATTTGGCTCTCTGACCTCTGAAATATAGGGGATAACTGCAATCTGGGGAATATGGTCCTAATTTATTTTCTAAATTTAGTGGATAGTTCCTAAGAAATCGAATTCTAAACAAATCATATGTTTAAGGTTCAATTTCTCAGAAAGCGTGCGACTGATTTCTCTCAAATTTTTCATTTTGTCATGTAAAAATACCTACTTTAAAATCATGTAAAACTGTATACTCTTCATTTCAAAATCTTTTCTTTTTTAGTAAAATAATGAAAATCAGTAATTATTAACTAAAAGCTATTTTTTGCATGGAATTATATTTGCACAAACAAATTTTATAATTGTGTGCAAAAATTTTAATAATTGTTTGAAAGTGAAATTAGCACGAAAGGGTTCTAACTTTGGACTGCACTTCTAACCAAAATAATGGAACAATATTTCCCGAATTGTGGCTACCCTCTTTCCCTCATTTTAAGGATCAGGAATCTGAATGTGTTGTAAAAAAAGGTACGATTTTTCAGAGAAAGTATGCTTTTGTCTGATTTTATAAGTTGAAATACCTAATTAATTACTAATTAATTGGCATATTTGAAGTTATGATCCGAGAACCATTAAATTGAGTCCTAGAATGTGAAAATTTGATCATTAGATGAAATGTTTTTCAGGGTGGTCTGTTTATTTATTTTTTTATTACTATTATTTTTTGTGCTCTGTGCATATTCATGTATAGGATTTAAATTAACCAAAACAGAAAAGGAGGAATGTGTTTTGTTTTGCAACTTAATTTGATCTCCTCACTGCGGAAGATCTACATGATTCCATCTAATTCAATCTCTTTGTTCATTTTTAATGCAGTTTATTACAAAAGAGTTTTCTCCTTTTATGAAAATAAAAGATATTTTTGCAATGTTTCACTTCTTCGACTTTAAGGATGTTGCTGACCGGCCTGTGTAGGGGTCAGAGAACTGGCTTTGCATCAGAAAGGTTCTGGGGGGGTTCGAATCCTGGGCAAAGCATGGATGTTATTTCCTTCTATGTACTATCTGTCTTTACTGTGGGAGCAACGTTGGCCAACCTAATATCCAACAACTATGTCCTTCAGATGTCTGTATGATTAAAAGTTGTTCTCCAGGTGGGCATAGCAAAAAAATGCACTTTTAGGATGTTTAATCTGACAGTGAACAGTTGAAAACTAGCAACAACAAAAATTGTGATCTAATATTTTTTAACATTTTAAATTATTATTTAACACATTGGCTGTTTTAAATTTTTAAAACTTTATCTAACACTTAAAATTAAAAGTCTAAGTTTGCTGTAATTGATTTTTCTCTTTTAAGCAATTCTTTATAGTTTTATTTTATTTATACTTTTATTTATTTATTGTATTTTTAAAGTGATTATGACTCTTTACATGAAATATGCATCTTTCTGACTTATCATCGAATAATTATTTTACACTCTTAGAAAATACAGAAAGTTTGTTCATTGTTTGTTAATTTTAGGGAAAAGCTGGTCCTCCTGGCCCTGTAGGAGCTCCTGGTGTTCCAGGTGAAAGAGTAAGTATTATTTTACATTTTATACTCCAAAATTACTTTTTTTGTAAACTTAAATGCATGTATTTATATTGAAATTTTAATTAGTCATTAAATGTACACTATTTATAATAAATCACCTTTTAGTTCATGTATATTCCAGGGACCATCAGGGCTCAGAGGACTTCCTGGCCCTGAAGGTGCTGCAGGCATGAAAGGTCTTACTGGGGATCGAGGTTTAGAAGGCCCATCAGGTCCTAAGGGTGCTCAGGTAGGCTAGTTTTATTTTGATTAATAGTAGTGTTTGGTACATAAATATATTGTTTTCATATGAATTTATTTTTATTTTAGGGTGAAGGTGGACGACAAGGTCCTCCTGGTCTTCAAGGATTGCGGGTAAGTTTTCAATTTTTTTTTCATATCTTTGATTCCTTCTTATCAATCACACTCTATAACATTATTATTTATTTTTGTACCTCAAAAATGGAATGTAATAGAATCACTAATTTTCTAATACTTGATCATGTGCACACAAAGTGTTAATTGAAGCAACTATTATGCTAGCATGCCTAAGAAAAATGTTTGTAACACTATTAATAGATAAACAATTATGTCTTATTATAATAAAATATGTAAACCTATTAAACTATTTAAATTCATTATAAATTTTGTTAAATATTAGTCTTCTTTATTGTTTACAAAATATTTAAAAAAAACCTTATGTAGCCCAAATACTTTTATTATGTCAATTTTAAAATCTGGTGTCTAAACACATTGCAATAAAATTTTCTTGATTTTTTTGAGAAAAATAAAAAGTATCTAATTGCATATTTTTTTACCTCAAAAGTTGCTTTTTCTTTATTATATGTTTAAGTTTCTTTTTTATAATAAGAACCAATAATTTTACTTACAGTCTCATTTTTTATCAATTGCTATTCATTATCTATTTTTCTTATTATTTTTTGTTATTTTATTAACGAATTATTACCCAACAATATGATACATAATTCCTTGACTTTTTGAGCGTTTGCATCTTAATACTTTCATATGGAATTTTTCTCTGTATGTTCCACTTTCTTTGAAAGAGATAATGATTTTCAAATGTGTGAAGCAAAAATTTTTAAAATATGAAAATTCCAAATCATGCACTCATTTAATTTAGTTACAGGTACATAGGATCCTGTTGCATTGCTTTTAAAAATCATTCAGTGTATAATATGCATTCAGTATATAATAGTTTAACAGATAACCTCGTTTCTTATCCATTTTAAATTATGTAACCTAGAAGGTTATGCATCCAGTTTTTAGTATTTTAATAGATTTGGAATAAAAAATATTTTTTGAGTAGTTTTTGTGTTTCCAACTATAGATAATTAAATAATGCCATTTAAAATTCATGCTGTTTATTTTAGGTGATTGTCAAATTTTATATTGATCAGGAGGGATTAAATTTTTTGTTTGTTTAAACATTGTTAATATTTTAATTGCTGTTTGTATTGTCCTTTTATGTAAGTATATTTATGTGTCTCATATTTTTATATTTTTTCTTAGGGAACTCCAGGAGCACATGGAATCACTGGAAAAGATGGATCTCCTGGAGATAGAGTGAGTTTTTTTTTTAAATTTGAAGCATATAATAAGATTATTAAGAACATTTAAAGTAGCACAAACTTTTTTCAAACTTTTGTCATTACATTTTATTGCTTTGATCCATTGAAGACCAGTTAAGATATCCAATACTAACTTACGAAGATGCTTATTGGATTAAAGGTAACTGCTTAGAGCGTATAATGAAACTCAGTTTTAACTCAGTTAACAGTAGTGGTTTTGTAGTCTTTTGATGCCTTTCTGAAATGTTTACCGTGAAGTGTTTTTTTTTTTCAATTCATTAAATTTATTTTGTTTTTGAGATTAGAAGTCCTCTAGATTCACTTAAGCTACCCAATATCATTTTTACTGCTGCTTTGTGCTATTTTAACTGATGAATAAATTAGAGTATCTTCTTGATTTTATACTATATTAAATAATTTTTATACTAAAATAATTTATGAAAGATATTTTGATTTTTAGGGAGCTCCTGGATTAGATGGAAAACAAGGACCACCAGGCCCTCAGGTAGAATTTATCTACTGTATATTTATTTACTTGCTTATACATTTTAGTTTTTTAGCGATCAAGTAGTTCTGTGTTCAGATCCATCTACTATTTGTCTATATTCTTATGTGCAGGTAAATAGCAAAAAAACCTGTCTTAGACATTTGATAAACAATTAGGAACACACAAAGACAAACTTTCACCATCCTCCATTTATTGTTTTTCTGAAGAAATTATACGAAAGTTCTCTCATTAAATTGCATTAAGATAGAAGATCAATTTGTTCAATTGTTTTAAATTGCCTACCATGTTTTTCCTTTTATCAGCATATAACCTTAAAAATGTACTTTTTTTGTTGAAAAAGTAGCAAAATGTGTTTACGTTTTTACACTGTGAAATTTTATAAAGCAATTTTTTTACTTTCAATAATCTATTGAACTTGGGAAGAAACTTTTATTTGCCAACAATTATTATTGTATAGCTTTTATGGGAAATGAAAAATTTCTTATTTACTATTTAATTTTTTGATTCCTTAAAAATATAAAATTTATAAATGCAGTTAACAATGGTGCTTGAAATATAAATTAACTATACTTATGCTTATTTCCGAAAGTCCAAATTTTAAGTTTTGTTGAATGTTTTTTCTTTAAAAATACTGTCAGTAAAATTTTCATAACTAAGTGGTTGAATAAATTTTTTCATTATGTAATTTAATATTTTGTTAATATTTAAATTTATTTTAGGGTACTCAAGGGGTTCCTGGATTAATAGGACTTCCTGGAATGAAAGGAGAGAGGGTATGTATGTATTTTAAAACAATTGTTTACAATATTTCAATTAAGTTGTATTTGTAAATAGTTTTTCTTGACCTTTCATGTCAAATAGGAGGTATGCAGAATTTGGTACAGTTTTGTATTAGAACTAAAGCAATAATTTCTGTTAAATTTTTGGATCTTTTCTATTTCATATTAGTTTACTCTATTATATAAAGATTAAGTTTTTATTAAAATTATCTCTTGCAACTGAATATTCTATATAACCATTAAAAAAGAGGCGGGTAGATAAGTTTTTAAAACAATATTGATTCTATAGAAAAAATCTCTTATTTGAATGAAAATTAGAAAATCTTTTTCTAAGAAGAATAACATGTGCTGTACACCTGGGAAAATTCTAGTAGGAAGCAGCATAATACAAATTTGTTTGGTTTAAAAAAATTCCATAGTTCAGCATGTATTTTAAGGAGCAAGATGTCTTAAGTTATGGTCTAAGTATATAAAGTTCTTCTCTGAGTTGAAGAGAGTAGTTAAAAGGGGAGATACCAATGTGATGTACAGAAAAAATTATAAATGTTAGAAAAAAATATTTAAAATTGATTAACCAATATTTACTTCAGATGAAAACTGCTTTTAATATTTTTAAAAGAATTAATTTTATAATGAGAAAATTATTTTTATCGTAAAGAATTGCATTTTCTTGGTTTCCTTTCTGTCCTAGTCTACTTTTGTTTTGCCTGTATTATGCATGAAATAAGTAGGATTGAAATTAATGTTTACTTTGAAAGACTTCATTCATTACTCATAATGAACTTAAATGTGATTTTTAAAGCTGAAAATTGAATTACGTATTGCAGGGAGAAAGAGGTATAGACGGTTTGACAGGTTTACCAGGTCTTCAAGGAAGACGCGGTGATGCTGGAAAAGATGGTTTGCCTGGCTTACAAGGAGCTCGGGGTCCATCTGGTGATACAGGTGCAAAAGGTGAACCTGGTCCTCAAGGGTCTCGTGGCTTTCAGGTGAAACTATTTATTTTATTTAAAGTTATATGAAGAATGTAATTTATATTTTTAGGTAAAATTATATTTTACTAATTTAAACCTCTGAGAAAAGATAATATCTTGATTCATTTTTCCAAAGATATCTGACAATTTATTCAATAAGGGGTATAAATATTTTACTTTAATCGAGTGCTACTCTTCTCTTATAAAAGGGTATACCTGGTCTTGCGGGAGGAATTGGTCAGCCAGGTAAAAACGGAGAACCTGGCACACCTGGAGTTGCAGGTTTAGTTGGATCTCAAGGAAGTCGAGGAGAAAGAGGGTTTCCTGGGGAAAGAGGACTGATGGGTCTTCCTGGACCTCAAGGAATTCGTGGTGAAGTTGGACCTGCAGGAAAAGATGGAGCTATTGTAAGTCCAAGTTTTGTTTATTCTTTTTTGAAATCATGTGTTAAAATTTTTTTTATATTATTCACTTATGCATGTTTAAGTTTCAGCATTTTTTTCTTTCTTGACCTTTTAAATATGTCAATACTACCATATATACATAAGTATATTTATAACAAAAGGCCAATTAGGCCCTAGGACATGTGAAGTTTGCCACAGTTAGATATGGAAAAGAGTGACTTTCCACCTTGGAAATGTTTTTTTGTGTCTTTCTGGGAGATATAAGTAGATATGGTAGTGATCAATTTTCCATGCTTGTAAAGCTGTATCCTCAAATTTTCTATGCTTATTTAATCAATTTTATTTCACTCTTTGTGAAAAAACTTTTAAATTATCACTCATTTACTGTAGGCTCTATTTATTGATTAGTGGATTTGAACTTAATATTTAATCATTTAACATTATATATATTTAGCATGACTATATATGACTAATATTTATTGTTTTTACTTATGCAGTTTCTTTACTTCTGTTAAATTGCTTCCATTTTAAAGTCAGTTTTATTTAGAACAAGGACGTTTGTCCTAAATATTTATTTATTTGTGCTTATTTTTGTTTATGATATTACCTTTTAAAACTTTAAAGCAAGTACTTTTTTATAGGGACCCAGGGGAGAAAAAGGTCCTAAAGGAATATCAGGAGCATCAGGCTTAGTTGTGAGTTAAAATATTATTCCTTAGTTAGTCTTTCTTTTTATATATTACCTGATAACACAACTCATTACCTGATAACATAAAAATATTATAAAGGGGCTTCCTGGTCAAAGAGGTGATTTTGGTCCTTCTGGCCCTAAAGGAGAAAGAGGTGATTCTGGACCAATGGGACTCAATGGCCCACAGGGTAGACAAGGAGAGCCTGGTCCGATGGGATTAGTTGGTCTCACTGGTTTACAAGGAGAAACAGGAGAGAAGGTAATAGATAAAAAAATTTCTTTTTATCTGAAATTTAAATATGGAATTAAATCATTCTTCTTCTTTACTTCTAAACTTTTTATAAATTATTATTCCAAGTTAATTGTTGAAAGTCATTCAGTTTTAAACCTCTTTTTATTTAAAAAGGGTGCACTTGGTCAAGTTGGACCTCAAGGAAATCCAGGTCCTCAAGGTATTCAGGGTGATAAAGGGCAACAAGGTGCGCAGGGTCAACAGGGATTTCCAGGGCCGATTGTGAGTATTGATGTACTTTTTTACTTGTATTTGTTGTATCTAACAAAAACTAAAAATGTTCTTCAGGTGATTGATTGTCAATGCTTTTTAATTTTAGGGTATACCTGGAGCTCGAGGAATAAAGGGTGACCAAGGATTGATTGGACCAAAGGTTTTTATTATATTTTAAACTTTTTGTTAACTATATTTATGGTTATTTACTTGTTATATATTTATTACAATTATGTGTTTTAACAGGGTGAAACAGGAGATAATGGTTTACCTGGTCTCCCTGGAATTTCTGGTATACAGGTAAATAATTTCATTTTCTAAATGGCATGTTTCTATAACCTTAAATGAACTGTATTAAAATGATTAAATGTACTTTTCAATATTGTTTCAATGTGTGTATATATATATATATATATATATATATATATATATATATATATATATATATATATATATATATATATATATATATATATGTATGTATATATATATATATATATATATATATATATATATATATATATATATATATATATATATATATATATATATATATGTATGTATATATATATATATATATATATATATATATGTTTTATTTATTTTTAAACAGATTTTTTTCCTTCCTTAAATTTACTAGTGATGCATGCATAGCATGTAACAAAGCTGCTAATCTTTTATCAAAGTAATCTGTATATTTCATCTATTTCACATTTAGGTTCTGATTTTAAATTAATCTTTTATGAAAACTTTTTTCTCTGTGTCATTAGGGTCTGCAAGGAATTACAGGATTAACTGGAGCAAAAGGAAATGATGGGAAAAAGGTATTTTTCCTTCTATTGCAATTTAAATGTTCTAAAATTGTTATCAATTTAAAAGGCATTCAATTCATTTTTTAAACAAAAATTATTTTTTTAAATTTTTTATTGATTTTAATTTTAGAAAATGTTTTATTTTGTCAATTTCTTTGCTATATTTACTGAATGCCTTTATGTACTTTTTAATTAACTTAATTATCTTTTCTTTTTACATTTTTTCAAAATCCAAAATTTATTTTATTAAATTTATAGTTAATTATCAGTAGCTTTTTAATTTTAAAACATGTTTTATAATATTTGCACTATCTTGTTGAGGGATTCTACAAATTAGTGATGATTTAAAGCATGCAATTTCCTAAGATAAAATTTTGTTTGAAAAATAGTTCGAAAATGTTTCAAATAGTAAATATTTTTAATATATTATAAGCAGAGTTTAAAAGTTTGTATTATGATTTTGTATTTTTATTTTTCAATGTATTTGAATGGGAAGTATGACTTGTTAATAAAGTTCAAGGTCATATTATATGAGATTCAAGAGGAAATTTACATTTATTAACTCTTACTCTTCATATCTGAGTAAAGTTGGCAAAATTATCACTATTCTAATCTATGTTTATTCATATGGCTCACAAATCATTGACATTTTGAGACACGTTGTTGACATGAGATAAAGGTAAAGGACAAATGAGAATTTTTTGTGTTCTCAAGATAGATTATCTAAAGACACATACACTTGTTGACTGCCAAAAACTTAGATTTATTGGAGTTATCACTATACATGATTTAAATTAATATATTTTCATATTTTGACTTCTTTTTTTAAGCCATGTTAATGACAAAAGTTAAATACACTGTTTTGAAAATAAAGCAAATCTTACTAAAACTGCAAGAAGCAACTTTCTTGAAAACAATAAGTTATTAAACTTGTGTTTTAACACTGTTACCACTTTTGAAAATTTTAAACTTAAAAAAAAAAACATATTTGTATTTTTAAGTCATGAGGATGACCAAAAAGCCATGGAACAGAATATTATTTCATGTTTGAGATAAAATTAATATTTGATTTTATTTATATATTGTTATGAATATTCTATATACCTGTTCAACAGTGAAAAATTAGTAAGAAAATCAGTTATAACTTTTGTTATAAACTCTTTAGAACACTCCAGAAAATTTATTTACCATTCAAAAAATAATATTGTGATATGGCTATAGATCAGAAATATAGGGTTGCAGAATTATAAGACAATTTTTCAATCGCTCATACCAAAGAAAAATATCAGTTTTGAACACAAATATTACCAAATTTGTAGAAATGGAATGTTATATTTGTCATATCTGTATGTTTTTAATTTATACTCTTTTTAAATTTGTGAATATCTCATTTTAGGGACATGCTGGATTTCCTGGAACACCTGGCCTTCCAGGAAATGCAGGAACACCAGTAAGAACTTTTAAATATTGTAATATATCCTTAAATTTAAAATTTATGCTGATTACATGTGTTGAGTGTTCCAGTAACTGTAATAGTAAGTTACATATCTAATTCAGCCTTTTTAAAAATATCAGATTGCAACTATTTATTTTTGCAAGTTTTGTTCATGACAATAAGTGCAGTATTTGCCAAAAATGTTATTTCTTATGAATTTGGGCAGATAAATTAAGAAAAGAAGTAACAAAACATAAATTAAAAAATTATTATAATTTAAAAGTTCCAATCACAATCATCACATTACTCTGATTCTTTATTAAGAATAGTAACAAATTTTGTTTTCTAAATGGTAGTATATAAGTTACCTTTAAAAAAACTTTAAAATTTAAGACTTTATAATTTTTATTGCTCATACTAATTTGTTTTTAAGTACATTTGCATGGTTTTTTATACAATAAATATTTTTTTTTAATGTTAATATTTATCTGCACCCAGATTGAAAATTAAATTATCCATGTGTTAATCATTCATTGTACTTTTAAATAGAATCTAAATGCGCCATATGTTTTTAAAACTACAGCTTCATGTAAATGTTGGTTCCCAACATAGTATTTTCAAATTTTTATGACCTACTACCCAAATTTGATTGTGTTTCCCTACTTTTTTATAAGACTTTTGACCTTTTATTTGCATTGTTTTTGAAATTATTTTATTATTATTGGTCTATTTTATTTCTGGTATTAGTATCAAATAAATTACTGTCCTAAAACATATAACAGTTTTTACTCTTTTTTTATTTATTAAGCTGGAAAATGAGGATTGCGCTAATAAATAATTAAAAATATATAGAACATCTAAAAACAATGTCTTGCTCATTGTGTATATATTGCATATATATATTGATATTTGAGCTTACTCTTTCACAAATATATGCTTTTATTTTTTTCTATGGAGATGTTGCTTTTTTAAAAAAGTAAACATAAGGCATTTCTGTTCCTTACTAGGATACTTTTGGACTGCAGATTTGCTATTATTGATTAAATTATAGAAATTAATCAATAATAGCAAATCTGCTGTCCAAAAGTATCTTTATTAGATATTTTGAATCTGAATTTAAAAAATTTATAGCTTTTAAAAGTAATTTTAGCACTTTAGGTAAAGAAGCACACATTTTAGAATTAATTTGATCGATGTGTTCTAATGTGCATATTGTAATATTCATAGTATATGTGCATATTGAAATATTTTTATTTAAGTGAAAAAGTCACTTTAAAAGAGTTTTGACTTTTTTATTTTTTCAGGGTAAGCAAGGCAATCCAGGACCTTCTGGCTCTGTTGGCTCCCCAGGTTTGACGGTATGAATTGTTTTCTTAGATATTAATTTAATGTAACGAATATTTGTCAATTTCTGCAATGAAATTTCTTACTTATTCAGGGTCACAAAGGTGATTCTGGAAGGCATGGTGCTCCAGGCCCTGCAGGTAATCCTGGAATTCCGGGTATTCCTGGTGCTAAAGGTGATGTAGGATCTGAAGGAAGGCCTGTAAGAATCGTTGTTTTTTGCTTTTATTAATTACATAGCTATATGGTTTTAAGTTTAGGTTTCATGATACATATATATGAACATAGTTATTCTAAAAATCTAAATTGTTTCAATTTTAAAAGGAATAAATTTTTTTATTAGTTAAAATAATATTAAGAGAATTAAGCTTGTTAGTCCCGTACTACAATCTCTCATCTACTGTTTGACATTTTTTGTCTTAAAATATTATAATTTATGGTTATTTTATCTAGAAAATGTGCAATATTTAATTTATCTAAAGTAAAATAAGAAATATATTTAAGCATCATAAGCAAATGTTTAAAATAAAAAGGTTTTCAAACCAAAGGAAAATCACACAATTAGATAAACTTGTACAAATTATATGTTTGATTGAAATAATTATAGGATGTTGTAGGAGCTCTATAAACTTAATTTTGCCCCGTAATAAACTAATTAAGCCCTTTGTTACAACCATATAAAGCTTTGTGTATATAGGAAAAAAAGTATGAACTATTTAAAAAAAAATATTGTCAAAGTGATATAAGTTACTTTTGTATAATTGTATTAAAATTACTGTTATGATAATATTTACTATTTTAGTTCGGAAGAAAAAATGAGTTGTAAATGCTATTTTAATTTAAGTTGATATTATAAACATTAACTGAAATTTGTTTTCTTACTAAATCAACTGATTGATTTAATATTCTTTCTTCCATGGCTATATTCTTTGTTTTCCTGAATGTGTCTGCCTTGATTTTAAGGAAACTATTACCAAACATTATTTCTTTCTAATGCAGTAATTATTATTAACAATACTACAATAAGCAAAAAAGTATATCACTTTGAATAGCTTTTGTTCTAATGATTAGATTTTCACAAACAAAAAGTCAATTTGACCTAAAGGTTTAAGAGTTGACCATTAATTAATTAGTGCTAACTATTAATTACATTATGAAATCTAAAAGAAAAGCATACTTTCTCTAAATCAACATCTTTCTTTTGATGGATTTATATTTTTGCAGTTATTAACAGTTAAGCATTCTATTAATTTGTCTACGTATTTCTTTCTCCTGACCTTTTCCATTTCATTTTAAACTTCTTCTGCGCATTATAATAGGGAGCGTTGGTTTTTCAGTTTTTAGTGTTTTCTTTTCTTCTACTTGCTTTTGAAGTTGATGCTTGACCTGTGACTTAGTGAGTTTTTATTTTTCTGATGATTTTGATTGAGTTTCTTTTCTTAATTTGTTAATTATTTTGAATGTATCTTGTTTTTCCTGGACCTATATACAAAACCATTGGGGTACTGAGGGAGATATTTTAAGCATTTGCTTCTCCCTCAAATAAACTGCTGTTTGTAGAAAATGCAACACCATGAAAGAATCATCAGAATCAAATGAAATTTAATGCAGAAACGACTTGTACTGATACAAATA
Organism: Parasteatoda tepidariorum; assembly: GCF_982258835.1. Classification (NCBI taxonomy): domain Eukaryota; kingdom Metazoa; phylum Arthropoda; class Arachnida; order Araneae; family Theridiidae; genus Parasteatoda; species Parasteatoda tepidariorum. Next base: position 55,476,881 of record NC_141766.1, read on the forward strand.
AATGATGAAATTTTCAAAACAAAAGAAACAAATTAAGCGTCCGAAATCAGTATTTGGTGCAGCCACCACGCGCTGCAATAAGTGCTGCTATACGACGTGGCATGGAGTCAAACAGATGTTGAATATCTGCTTGAGGAAGAGAATTCCATATCGCTTGTATGCGCAACCAAAGTTCGTCTTTGGAAACTGCAGGACGCGGATCACGAGTGAGACGCCGACCAACCATATCCCACACGTGCTCAATAGGCGACATATCCGGCGAATAAGCAGGCCAAGGAAGAAGTTGCATGCGTTGTGCTGAACAGAAGTCTCTAACAGTCCGCGCAACATGTGGGCGTGCATTATCCTGCTGAAAGATAGCTCCAGGGATGCCTTGAAGGAAAGGAACGACTTCGGGCTGTAGCACTTCACGGACGTATCTGTTGCTATTGAGATTACCCTCAATTCGTATCAAATTGGATCGTCCATGATACGAAATCGCACCCCAGACCATAACTCCGGGTGTTCGACCACTATGTCGTTCAATAATACACTCAGGAAGGCAGCGTTGACCGGCATAACGTCTAACACGAACACGGCCATCATGGGTCCACAAATTGAAGCGTGATTCATCTGAAAAGACAACTTGGTGCCAATCAGCTCGCCAGTCTCTGTGCTCAAGAGCCCACTGCCGACGCAGCCGTTGATGATCCGCCGTGAGGGGAATCCTGTATAATGACACCCTTGCACGCAATCCACGGCGCAGCAGACGACGACGAATTGACGAAGCCGACAATTGTACACCTGTAGAAGTAGACCAATGTGCTGCCAGCTGCCTGGAGGAAGCTGTGCGATCATTCACCGCCATGCAGAGCAGGTGTCGATCATCGCGCTCTGACGTCACCTTCTGTCGTCCAGTGCCTGTTTTTCGAGTTGTTCGGTGCTCGTCGGTCCACTGCTTCCAAACTCGCATCACTGTGGAACTGTTCCGCTGCATACGAGCTGCTATTGCGCGATAGGAAAATCCTCCTTCTCGAAGGCCGATTATCCTCCCTCGTTCAAACTCCGTAAGTTGCTTGAATTTCTTATTCTTCCGTCGTGGAGGCATACTCAGGTCTCACTAAACGTTTGCCACTAACAAATAATCATAGACTATTTTCAACGTCCCGCTACAGCACTTTATTTATACGCTTTCAGCATCAATTCAGAGGGCGCTGCGCGCGCCACGCACGCGCTATGGCTCTGAAACTTTATTAATTTGCATAATATCCTATAATTGACATTTGCTGCGAATTTCATTTGATTCTGATGATTCCTTCATGGTGTTGCATTTTCTACAAACAGCAGTTTAGAAATGGTTTTGTTTTTAATGGCTACCGAGGCCGGTACCCCCTGAAGACTTCGGCTTTGGTGGTCATATTTTTATTTTTATTTCATTCGTTTCTTGTATCAAAGTGATATAAGTTACTTTTGTATAATTGTATTAAAATTACTGTTATGACAATATTTACTATTTTAGTTTGGAAGAAAAAATGAGTTGTAAACGCTATTTTAATTTAAGTTGATATTATAAACATTAACTGAAATTTGTTTTCCTACTAAGTCAACTGATTGATTTAATATTCTTTCTTCCATGGCTATATTCTTTGTTTTCCTGAATGTGTCTGCCTTGATTTTAAGGAAACTATTACCAAACATTATTTCTTTCTAATGCAGTAATTATTATTAACAATACTACAATAAGCAAAAAAGTATATCACTTTGAATAGCTTTTGTTCTAATGATTAGATTTTCACAAACAAAAAGTCAATTTGACCTAAAGGTTTAAGAGTTGATCATTAATTAATTAGTGCTAACTATTAATTACATTATGAAATCTAAAAGAAAAGCATACTTTCTCTAAATCAACATCTTTCTTTTGATGGATTTATATTTTTAGCTATCAAATCATATGCCCAATAGTTTAGTCCAGAGTGCTATCAAAATTCAGGGTCTATATTGTTAATTTCCGATTTTGCTTATTTTGTCACATGTCACAAACTTTTTCAACTAATTAAAATACCTTTTGCATTAAAATATAATATTTGTTTATCTGAACATATAAATTATTTAAAAGGTAATTTTTAATTATCTATTATTTTGAATTATTATTTATTTTTCTTATTGATAGTAAAAAAATTTAAATTGTATGTTATACATTTCTAAACTATGTAGTTTTTAATGACAAAAGAACAAATTAAACAAAATTGATTGAATAGTTCTCGTGAAAAGAAATTTGAAAACATATTTTATGCGAAATTTTATAACCTATTATATAACTTGATCTACTGTGCTAAATTTTCTTATTTGAAATGAAACAGTTTAAAATAATTTTTATACCATACATTATTAAAAAGTTTTCGACCATTGTTAAGAAAAATTTTAAATAATTATTAGAAGCAAATTTTATAATTGGAATTTTCTTCGGAGAAACAAATTCTATGATTTTTTTTGCAAAATGTGACTTTCTCTCAAACACTTTCTTTTCTGTACTATTTGAACCATATTTTCCAGATTGCCACTACCCTTTATATTTTGATGATTAAAAATCTAAGTCTGTAGAAGAGAAATCATGTTTATTTAGAGAAAGTGCATTTTTGTATCTGATTCCATAATATGATGTGCGCTATTTAATTAGCATATTGGATGCCAACTTTCGAGCTGTTTAGATTAGATCTTAGTTAAATTAGATCATAGGAACAAAAAAAGTTGGGGGGCTCTTATTTTTTTGGCTCTTGTTAATACCTGAACATACAAAAATTGTTAATTCCTAACCTTAAATACATTTTTTCATCACTTTAAAAAATAATGTAAAGCTGTAGTTTATCTTATTACTTAGAAAGCCTTTTTTATCTATTTGCTATTTTAGTTCATGAAAAAAAAATTTTCATCCAAACATTCTTGTGCCTCAAAGGTTTAAAGATATACATTTTTAAAAAATGCATTAAACACTTTTAATTCCTATGCATATTTTTTACTGTGTCAAATGTAGCCTATTTTATACAATAATCTTCTGTAAGGAAGTTCCAAAATAATTTTTAAACTGTTATTATTTTTATAACTATTAAGAATAAAAACTGTCATATTTATAAATTAGATAAGAAGGCTTATAATTTTGTAGTGTTATGCTTGTGCTCCGTAATTTGTTTTCAAATATCATAATAATGTATCCCAATTAACAATATTTATGTGAATATTTACAATTCTTCAATCAAAATCATTGATGCATACTTTCCTAGTTTCTATTTACCCCAAAAATGTTTTATTATCTTAAGTTTAGATGCAGGCTTATTTTATTTTTATTGGCTTAAATATTATGTACCTAAAATACCATAGTGTTTTATTTTTGATGATGTAATTGATGATATTTTTTTAGGGGCCACAAGGTCCCATTGGACAACCTGGCCCAATTGGAGATAAAGGTCCACCTGGTTTACCTGGTCTCCAAGGAAGAAATGGTCCACATGGAGCAAAAGGATCACAGGTTTTATATAAATTTAATAAATTAATTTTTTAGCTTGATTATTCCATTTCATAATTAAATTATTTTACATTCCATAAATAACTTCAAACAAGAGTTTTGTACATTAAACATTATAGTAAATTACATAGATATGTAGCATAACAGTAAAATTAAACATCAAGTCATTTTTCAAACAAGATATTAGTTTTGATAACCCTTTATGATACGGTTATATCTCAAATTACTTAAATGAGCCTACTAGTTTTATTTTTCATCCATTGTGAGAATTAAATTGTCTATGATTTTCTAAATACTGTTGTCAGGAATGTTAGTAAATGCAAAAATAGATTAATTCAGTTTATCAATAAAAGATTTGAAATCGACAGAAATATTTATATACTCAGGGTGACATCTATAGATAAAAAGAGATCTTTATATTGAATTTTGTGATATTGCTAAAAGTAAAGGAACTCATAATATTCATATGCATGAGATAGCGTGCAATCTATGATCCAACAAAGACTTAAATATTTCCTGAGTTATAATGCGTGAAAAATAAAAAACAAGTACTTGATAATAAAAAATTCTGGTCTGTAATAAAATGAAATAGTTAATGCTTAAATGCTAAAATTAAAGATTTTACTAAAATCAAGTAGTAATAAAGAAATCCTAGTTTTTAATGATAAAATCAAAAGTTGTGTTTAAAAACTAAATTTATTTCAAGTATTCATAGTAATGTATTTATTTAACATTTTGCTTTATATTTTCTAATAATGGAATCTGAAAAATTGTTATTTTGTTATTAATTTAAGGGTGAAAGAGGTCCTGAGGGCAAGCCAGGTCCTGATGGAAATCCCGGCTTGCAAGGATTAATGGGATTACCTGGACCTCAAGGTCCTACTGGTGAAACAGGTCCTGAAGTAAGTTACATTTTTCTTACCAAAATTTTAATCTGTTACTTTTTAAACAATTTTTATAGTTCAATAAAAATATATCTAGTTTTGTCTAAAGCCAAGGTGATTACCTAGATTTTAATAACTAGCTCCACTAGTCTTTTTTTTTTTTTTTTTTTTGTTAAACCTTATACTGTATGTTTTCTCATTAAAACTGAATGTTTATAAAAACAGAGGCTAAAGTTTTCATTTTTATATCTATTTATCAAAATAAATTTCAATTAAAACATTTAAAATTCCTCAAACTTGCCAGATTTTTTTGCAAGTAGGATCTTTGTATTTCAGATATTCATTATTATATTTCTGAGAATTGCTCTATTTTTAATAATTTTTAATGTTTAATAGAAAGTTATTGATTTGATGAATAAGCTTGTTGTTTATAAGACATTTTTTGAGAAAAAGAAACACTTGCTCATATGTAATTACTTTATGATTTATATCCAAATTTGAGTATTCAAAAACCCTAAATTTACGTGATGAAATAAGTTCAATATAAAAGTAATTAAGTCACTTAAACTAAATCCTATGAGCAAAAATAATTTGACAAAAAAGAAATAGTTGTATTTACTATAACTATCTACTTTTCTTGATACTTATTAATAAGATAGAGCATGTCTAGTCATATCTATCTATTTGGGAACAAAAATGTTTAAAACTTAACTTAATTACATCAATAATTGAATGCCTTTACTTGCCAAATCATTTAATTCCACTTTGGATTCAGCATTTGTTTTAGCAATCATTGAATTCAGCATTAATTTTAAAAAACATAATAATTTTTAAAAACACTTTAGTTTAAATTTGAAATTAAATTTTTTATTAGAATTCTCAATTTTCTTTTTGGTTTTGTAATGAATTGTTAGGATATCACTATACTAAACGCCTACTTAGTATTGTTAAGTGCAAATAGTATTGTTAAGTGCAGCCGAAATAAATTAAAACATTCTAAGATTGACAGGCAGAGTTGCTTTGCACAAGTTTTCTTTTATAAGTTAAGTATAAGCCTAGATTGTAATATATATGACTTAATCCCCAAAGAAAATGTTTAGTTTACAAGAAAATAAAAATTTTATCTATTAAATTCTCATACTTAATGGTTTTTATAATTAGCAATTTACTAAAAATAATTAACAAGTTAATAGTATATTAATGTTTAGCATTAAAAGTCTTAGCATATTTGATATAATTCGAGAAATAAAGCACAAAGCAATTAAGGCAATATTGACTTTATGAAGATGACCATTTTTTAAACTTATCTCTTAAAAATAACTTTTTTTAGTTCTAAACATTTTTGTAGTATATAATTATTTCAGGGTTGTAATTTTCAAACCTTGTACTTGACAATATATATGCTAAGATAAAGTTTGCAATAATAAAGTTTTCATTTCAAATATTTCTCTACAAAGGTTGTAGATTTTTTAAACAATATTTTTAGGGACCTCAAGGCAAAGACGGGCCTCCAGGTGCCCCTGGTAGAACTGGTGACAAGGGGCCTTCTGGTCCCCCAGGACAAACAGGTGCTCCAGGCTTGCCAGGTCTTCAAGTAAGTTATTGATGTAATATAATTTATTGTTTAATGTTATTTCCTCTAAAATATACTTATTAACTCTGCAAGTGTAAAATTGTTGTTCCAAAGCTGTCGATGAAAAAAAATATGTTTATTCTCACAAAGTACGTTTTGTGTCTTCTTTTCATAGCTTAAGATATCAACTGCTCAGATTATTTAGACACCAAGATTTCATCCATTAAATTAGTTTCTTGAAAAATGCTTGCATCGTAGGATATAAAAACTCAATAATTATTTTAAAAGTTATTGATATGTTCCTTTTTTATCATTGTGGAATTTTATTTTTTAATTTAAAAACTCAATTTTGAAAATAATGATAAAAAAAAATTATGTTCTGTAATTGTGTATGTATTAAAGTTCAGGAAAATATCATTTTAGTGCAGAAATTTCCTGTAACAAACTATTCTCCTACCTTGAAAAGAAAACCAGTTTTTTGATCCAAAAAGGCTGAGCCTCATGCTCAGAGGGTTAAAAGTCCTCTATATTCCAATAAATTTTTACCTGAATAAAAGAATTTTTGTCAAAATGTTCATTATTAAACATAGAAATGGTCTGTGTGACAAAAGTTTTTCCTTAATTTTTGTTTTTAACTCATTAATTTAATTTTAACTATTACAATTTTAGTATCAGTTTCACCAAATTTTATGTATATTTGGAAGCAATCATTTTAAAACTTTTGTACATTTTTCTTCTACGTGATTTTTAAAATTGACTATTAGACAGTTTATATCTTAAATTAATTGATAGGCATTTCAACAGGTGTTAACTTGTTACGTTAACTCAAAGCATTTTATTAAAAAAGTAATGATTCTGCTTTTTAACCACTTTAAAATTGCTCTTATTTATCTTTTTTTGCTTATTCACATTTCTTGTTATTTTTTGTCTTACCCATAATCCTGCCTTCTTTAGTTCAATAATGATTCATGAAAGTTATGCACTCTAAAGCTGTGTAAAACTTTTACTTACACAAAGATTTACATGTGTATTTGTTGTATGATTATTATATGCAGCTAATAAATACTATGGCAGAGGCTATTTTGCTTACTTTATGTAATGAAACTTAAATGTATTGTCCACAATTGCTTGCCCCATTGTGAAACTAGTTGCACAATACTATGTTCAGTTGAAGAATCTTTGGCTGCTGTTTGAATCAGTTGTGCCTTCACTCCTTTCCCTCAGCTACCTGAATTAACACTCCCTGATTTAATATGTCCTTGCAGTGTTTTTTTTTTTTTTTTGAAAGATGAAGTCGCATTTGAACTAAAGGGTGATTAAGACTTTCGATTTGAATTTATGCAGACATTACTGTTGGTTGTGTATGTTCCAACATGTTGTGCAACAGAAGGACATCACTAAAAGTTTACTGCAACATTTTAATCAATTTGCCTTCCTGAACTTTGTTAATGTTTCCAAATGCCATTGAGCTTTAAATTTAGGTTAAGAGCTCCAGCGAACCAAAAAGTGACTTTTTGCGTTTCCAATTACTTTCAACTATGCGCCACTTTCAGAAACAGAATAAATGAATTTTAGCTAATTTTGTCATCATCTGTTTATTATCTTTTATTGGACAATTTTAGCCTCCTAACAAGTGAAAAACGAGCAAATCCTTTTTGTAACACAAACAACTACATACCACACCCAATTCTATTTTTTTATTACCTTAATTATGTTTTAATGACCTGCATTTATTAACTGTTTCTAATACAGTCATAGTAATTTTTCTTAATTTCGTCTTTTTTTAGGGTATGCCTGGTTCTTCCGGGCCATCTGGATCTCCTGGAGATCGTGGGGAACGTGGAGAGAGAGGTATACAGGGCCCTATGGGACAGCAAGGTCCTCGAGGGTTACCTGGTCCTATGGGAGAATCTGGGCCAAAAGGTCCCAAAGGTGATATTGGACATACTGGAGAGAAAGGACACAGAGGAATTCTTGGATTACAGGGGCTTCCTGGACCTGTAGTATGTTAATTTTTCCTCCATACTAAACTATTAAATTTCTTTGATAATAAACCTTTATGTATGTTTTCTAAAATGTATGATGTCCACTTAATTTTTTTTTTCTATTTCTTTCTTTAAAATGCCAGTATATATCTTTAATAGGGCCCACCTGGTGACAAAGGTATGACTGGTGATCCTGGACCACCTGGAATGAAGGTAAAAAATTTATCATTTTCAGCTTTTATTTAAATGTAGTTTATTTTCATAGAATATCACATTTTTTTAAATGTTTCTTCAAACAAAAATGAAGCTTTAAAACAACAGTAAAATGATCAAACATCATTAGTATTAAAAACAAAGAAATTCTCTATGCTTTAAACCTGGCACTAAACCTTTATTTGCTAGCATGCCATTAGCAACTGAATATTTTTCGATAATAAGTAACAAAGTTTGACTCTAGAGTAACAGATGTTGATTGAAGGGAAACCGAGTCTGTAACTAGTACTGCAATTGACAAATGGTATTTTAGTTCCAAAAAGCAGCCATTGGGCAAAAATGAATATTTAAAAGAAGGAGAGCATTTCTGATGTAATGATTTTTGGATCAATTTCTTATTTTTTTGAATTTTAATTTGATGATATTAGAACCATTAAAACCTTATGCATGTTCTCCAACATTTGAGGCTTATATGAAATTTTTTTCTAGTGGAAGTGAAGTAAAACAGAAATTTTTAACCCAGATATAATTTTTGCAATACTTTTAACCAAATTTTGGTCTCTATCTGACCTCTTTATACATGTTTAAATATTTAATATTGTTGCAGATAAAAATTCTTATAATGCTAATTTATTAAGACAGTAATATATAACCTTTGCTACCATTATGAAAAGCATTTTTTGGAACTACAGAAAATCCATTGTTGTTAGAGGGTGAACTTATGACAACCTTATTTTAAGTTTATATCGTTATTTGTTTAAAATAAATATGCTTCAGTGTTTCAGTTTGCGCATTTTTTTATAATTTTGTTCACCAAAATGCTTTTACACTTACTCTGTTGACATTTTAAAAAATTATATTTTGTGAAAATAGTAGTGAGCAATTAGTTACGCAAATACTTTTAAAGCTGTAACTTTATGTCCTTCTCTAGGCAAAAAGATAAGTGATTACATTCATAACTTAAAGAACTCTGTAACATTTTTTCTTAATTGCTGTCAAAATTTGAATATTTAATTTCCTTCCATATTATTTTATTTTCTCCAACTTAATGCTGGAACACAATTTTTAATAAAAAACTAATTGTCTAGAGTTCATAATGGCAGAATATCAGTAAGTTTAGCCACTTAATGTTGCAAACTATTTAATTCAAAATTATAATTACTTCCAATAAAAAACTGCAATAAAGCTTTGAAAAAAAAATTATAAATTTATTTGTATATCAAATTAATGCTGTCTCATGCATGAGAATTTCAGGTTTGTAATTTTATTTTAAATAAGTGTAACTTAAAAGCAAGTGTATCTTCAATTGAATTTATCTTAGACAGTAGGCTTCCAATCAAATAAAACAGTAGGCTTCCAACCAAATAAAAGAATCATAAGTATGGTAGAAGATTGTTTTTATATAAGAGGTGATAAAATTTTCAATTTCAATTATCAGCCACCGTAGCACGAGAAATATGTCAATGTTATGTGTGTGTGTTTTTAACAATGCATCTTTTGAAATCATCAAATTAATAGGAACATTGAGTGGAAAAAGGTGATATGATAAAAAAAGGTTTTTGTATTTGCAATAATGCAACAAATGTACATAAATGCTAGAACATGTGACAAATAAATGTAACAGTGTGAGGATATTAGAACATTTCAAATCTGTTACATTTTAATTTTTTTATGTTAAATTTGCCCTTAAATTTGAACTGTACATAGTATTCTTTTAACACTTTTCCAAATAGAAAAGGTTTAGAAAATAAAATAAATAATGACATTAACTTGTATATATGTATAAGTAATGAATTATAAAAATTATCAAATTTTTCTAGAGAGTACTCCTTTAACAAGGAAAGAAAATTTGACAATACATTGTAACACCAAGTAATAGCAAATAAGTAAATCTAAAAATTAGAAAACACATAAGCTATGATTGTATCTGCTTAAAAGGCAAACTTTTATTGGTCCCACTCTTGCATTTGGCAGAAAAGTTTAGTCTCCAACCAAAAAATTGGTGGTAGTCTATTGCATAACTAGCTTTTGGCATCAAAGATGACATTATAGCTACCTTGCATGTCCAGAGCTTGCTGTAAGCAGATCATGTGTGAAGGACACTTAAATTTCAACCATTAGTTTATTTTTAAAAACTAAATAAAGATGATTAAAAGCATACATTTTTCCACTCTGTTTGCACCCCTATTAAGGGCCATTCTTGCCACATCTAATTTGTGCATAGATTTGCATGTGAACAAAGTTCCTTTTACAAGTAGTTTCCTACCATTTGCATTTGCACAAGAATGATTCCCCTGTTTGATTTCAATTTAAGGTATCTTAATTGTCTGCTGCTCAAATGTGTTTTAATTGTTATTCGTGTAATTACATATAAATATAAAACAATCAATTGGTCTATTGATAATACTTTTAAAATTGGAGTTTATTTGTTACTAATCTATTAAAATTATGATTCTGGTAAAAAATTGTTCTTAAATTAAATAATAATTCTCTCATTAAATTGAATACTAACTTATTTTTCTTGCAGGAAGGTTACTAGTGTTAATTTCAGAATTAGGTCGAACTAACGTTTAGTGAGATGATTGTTATACATTTGTATTTCGTTAATGCATTTCTCTTTTCTTTTAGGGTCCTCCTGGTCCTAAAGGACCCATTGGTAATCCTGGAAATTCTGGACCTCCAGGAATGTTAGGAATACCAGGACCTAGAGGACCTACCGGTGAATCTGGAAGAGATGGAACTCCTGGTCTAACTGGGCCTCCAGGGCCACCTGGTCCTCCTGGTTCCGGATTTCAATATGACATGGCAGCATTAGCTGCTCTTATGGGGCAAGGACAAGTAAAGGTGAGTTTTAGTCATAGAATTATTGTTTTTGTGTTATTTGTTTTGCCATTGTTAAAAATTTTTTTTAAAGTATTCCTGTTACTTGATAATTTTTATGTTGCCTTATATCATATGAAGAACCTAATAGTTACTTGCAACTTTAATAACTGTATTAATATCAATTTTTTATTCTGAATTTAAATCTTGCCGATATTAGTAACATTTATAGCTTATCAGTATTATTTTCTTACAAAATTTCTTTGCAAATTAAGCACTTATTACATTTCTTTTGTTAATGATTGAATTTCAACTTTTAAAAATTTTATTATGATTATATTCCATTTAGGGCTCTCCTAATAATGTAGTGTAGTGACACTGCAAATAGTATAATACCTTCAATTTGTTGTTAAAAAGGAACCATGAATTTTTTTCTAACTTACTACTTTTTGTTCTGAAAATAAATTTATAAGTTGTTACCCAATCTACCTGTAAAGTGCAAAAATTGGTTTGTAAGTTAGATTTTTTGCGTACTATTTTATTATCTACAAACCTGTTCAAAATATTATGTAAACAGAATTCTAATACTAATGAACGTAATATGTTCTTTATCTTGCAATTTTTAAAATTCTGTTCTAGAACTTTTCCATAGTCGGAACTATATCTGTAGAAAAAAAATATGTGTTCAAAACTGTTGTTCTGAATTAACCCAATTTTAAGTTAGTTGTATTGAATAACCACTTTATTAAATTCTAAAAACTTCCATCAATATTTTATATATTGTTGCAGCGTATCCTTTTATTTTTCATAATTCATTTTAATTCAATAAATTAAGGGACCAGATCCAATACTGGGTGATGAACCAAACCTACTGTCTGCTGCTCCAGAAGAAAAGAAACGTTTAATATTCCAGTTCTATGAAAAATTGGTAAGAGACTATGCAGATTCTAGAAAGCCAACAGGAACTAAAGACTCACCTGCTAAATCCTGTAAACATTTATCAGAGGCTCAACCAAATCTTTCTAGTGGTATGATGTACATCTTGGAATATCTAAAAGTGTAGTGTGTAATTTTACTTTGTTTCTCAAAATATTTTTTTTTTAGGTATGTATTGGATTGATCCAAATGAAGGTACTATCAAAGATTCCATTGAAGTATTTTGTAACATGAATACAAAAGAAACATGCATAATCCCTAATCCTGAAGAAGTAAGTAAACTTAATTTTCTTTATAAAAGTTACATTTTCTTTGCTGAGCAATTGCTTATAAAATTTTCAGAAGTAAAATGATTTTCATACAATTTTATTTTGTTTTTGTATTGTATATTGTATAATATTGAAAACCTTTATCCTTATAAATGATGACTGCTATATTACAGGGTTTGTAATTGTTCTAATATTCCTAATCTTTGTATGTTTAGAGCATCTTTTCTACTAATACTGCAGACTTTTAAAAAATATTTAAAAATCGAAATTTTCGGATTTCTGATCCAAATTCTTTTTGTTTTCATTAATAATGCTAGTAGAGTTTGCAAAATTCAATTGTTCCAATTTAAGGACATACTATTAATTATATACATGCTGTTCTTAAAAAATGGTAGTACCGAGAACAGAATTTAAATCACTCTGACTCAAATAAGAGCTACACAAATTCAAACTAACCACTAAGTGCTTTGAGCAAATGTAAGTTTACTCTAAGAAACACCATCACCATTGAGCTTCATTAATTTTCTATGCTTACTTTCACAAACATTAACGTTCACATTCTTACTGTGTTTTAAAAGTGAATATTTTAAGATACACCTGTTGATCAGTGAAATAAAAAGGTTGAATGGCATGTTGTGATGAAGTTCATACAAGACAATCTTGTTGCTGCCAAGGAAGGCACTGATTTAAGGGTTACTGGTTGATAATGGTAAAATTGAAAAAATAATGGTAAATTTAAAAACTCCTCTGCTATTGAAATTGAAGGCAGCTAAAAGTTTATGAGTTAAATTAACTTAGGAAAATAACAAAAATATTTTCATTTTTGTTTGTTTTGCACTATTTAAAAATGTATATTATTTTATATTTAATTTACCCTTTTCTGTCCAATTTTCTAGAACTAGAGCCTGGAAAAAAATTGAATGACAGTTCAAAAAGTTTGCCTGCAAATACCATAATTGCTCTCTATTTAAATATTTAAATTTGTCAATTTTTTATAATGGAAATTGTTAGGGATGAGTTAAAGATATTTGATGTTATTAACCATTTAAAATTATCTGAAAAAGTGTGGACTTATGGATATTGAAGAGAACTGTTTCTTCTTAACGATAATAGCTATTATATAAAATTTGAAAAATAAACTGCATTAATACTGCATGTTCTTTAGGTAAATAATTGCATTTGTTTCATCCTAGTTTCTCTATTAATTATTACTCCCAAAATAAGTTTTCTTTTTGTTCATTCTATTATTATTCTTTATTTAATTATAAAATTATCCAAGTTTTGAAATAATTTATTCAGTAAATTATAAAGTCAATACAGTTGTTGTCATCAAACAGTATTGGAACTATTTAAAAGAGAAGTTTACTGAAACAAACACTTTTCAAATAATTTTTACTTTAATATTTTAATGTAAAATTAATATTTTATTTTCATTTATGCATTTCTTTTGCTGAATATGATTATTTAATTCAAAAAAACAGCTAAAAGGAATAAATTATTCAAATAAAATGATTGACCACTTGGTTGCATTTAAAGTAATTTCTTTACTTTCTTAAAATAATTCTCCCTTTTTCTTTAGTACAGTTATATATTATGAATGCAAGTTATTAAGCATTTTTTTCATAAAGTTGTTATTACATAATATACAACACTATAAATGTTACAGATTCCGAAAGGTGTGCATATTAAAGGTCGAGGGCAGAAAACTTGGTTTAGTGAAATGGAATCAGGTTCTCTGGTAAGTTTTGCATCAGTTTCCCATTTCAATTTATTTAGTTTCAATTTCAATTATTTTAAATAGAAATATCGATGATGTTACTGTAATAATTTTTTCAGCTTCAGGCTATATTTCAACTAATTATTTTTTTCATTTCTTCTAGTTTCATTATAAAATTGATCATGCACAATTAACATTCCTTCAACTTCTGAGTGAAAGTGCATCACAAAATGTTACCTATCATTGCCGAAACTCAATTGCCTATTATGATGCTAAACAAAAATTCCTAAAAAGAGCTGTGAAGCTGATGGCCTACAATGATGTAGAACTTACTGCAGATGGGAATCCAAGATTTGTCTACAATGCTTTATTTGATGGATGCCAGGTAATTAAATGAATATTTTTTCTTTTTTTTTTTCATAAATATTCATTTTTCATTTCAAATCTTTGAGATGAATAGTTCAGCAGCAATGTTCACCTGATATGAAGCATGCTTAGTTACTCTGTCATAATCAACTTATTTATCTTTTATGACTTAATTATTAACTTTAACTAGAATTCTGATCAATTTGTATACTAGGGGAGATTTCTGTGCTTTTTCTTTTCCTTATAGTTCAGATGCTGATTAGTTTAATTTACGAAAGAGATTTGTATCAATGCTAGATTCAGTATTTCTCTTGTCTTTTGAGTTGAGTGCAGAATTTCAAGGTTATGAAATTAAACATAAACTGCAAATGTAAACTGACATACATGAGAATATCAGATTTATGCCAGCCATTAAATAAAATTTTTATTTCTGCAAATAGATTAGAAGTGTTTCATCAAAACAATTAAATAAAACCTTGAATAGTTAATCTAATGGTGATAAAGAATTAATAGAAATATTGGTTAGATGGTTAATAGAATTAGTAAGGAATCTTCTCATTCAATTGAATGGTTAATAATAGGGAAGCATGAGAGATTTATAGAATTAAAACAAACTATTCATTACATGAAAACTATAATATTCAATAACAAGCTTAGAAAATGGAATCCAAATAAAGTAATCATAGAATTAGAATCTTTATAAGCGAATTTCATGGATCCTTCTAAGCAACGATTTGACTATCAAAAAATTTTGTTGATCATAAAACATGTTTCTTGGTTCAACAAAACATAATCTTGTTGGATTATTTGCCATATTCACTTGACTGTGTTTCACCTGATTTTTCTGTATTATGCAAATTAAGTCTGAGTTAAAAAGAATACCAAATCCTTCTGATACCATTTAACAGAACTTTCTGATTGAAAGCTCTTAAACAGAAAAGTATAACTTATAATACTCCATGCATTTGTTTTTGGCAATAGAAGATTCAGAAGGAGTAGGAAATGGTACATAATAGACAACTTTAAAATTTGTTAGTTCTTTTTAATTACTGTCCCATTATTCAATAACCTAACCTTATATAATGATGTGGATTTAATGAAGTACCTTCTTATTTTCTATATCAGATTCACCTGAGAGCATTGACATACTGGAAGCATTAGTTGAAAAAATAACATTATAAATTAGCGAAGTTAGCTAGATGATAAACTTTAATTTTCTTCCCATCTTCATATCCTACTTCATTACATTAGCATAGTTAAGCTTCGATAGTATTGTTATATGTGTAATACAAATTTTTTCACTTATATTATTATTTTTTCCATAATCTCACTCATCTTTAATTTTTAAATTTTCTTCTAATTTTGATTATTTTATTGCTCAAAATGTATACTTCTACATATTTAGAACAACACTTAAAAGATAAGTTGAGTTTTAAAAAGAAATATTCCTATTAAAGGCAAATAAATACTAAATTAAAAGTTATTGATGTATCAGAATGTAATTGATGTATAAGAATGAATAGAATTAAAAATTATTGACTATCATACATTTGTATACATTTTATTAATAATATGGTTCTTTATTCTAGATACGTGGTAATGAATGGTCCTATACAACTCTAACATATTCAACGGATAAACCTCAAAGACTGCCAATTGTTGACATAGCACCTAGAGATGTAGGCTTAAAAAATCAAGAATTTGGCATTACAATTGGTCAAGCCTGTTTTGTTTAATTTATAAAAGTTTTGGTTTAGCATTTTGGAATATTTAAAATGTGATAAAAGAAAAAGATTTTCAGCTGCTGCATTTTACATGAACTATGATAAGCGACATGTGTTTTGATGAAACATAACAAAACTTGTTATTTACATTCTGCAGACTTACTAATCACTGTTGTATTTTACATCATTCATTAACTTAACAGCCCATTATAAAAACGTCTTTGTAAAAGTTTATATTTTTGAATTTTACAAAATAATGTTTCACTGCCATTTTGTTTTTAGAGATATTTCTGGTTTATTAAAAGTTTTCCTTTTTATGTGGTTGTCATTCTTTTACATTTAATTCTTATTTTATTTACTTACAACTCATTTGTAAAAATTTGTAATATAATTGAAAAGTAATATATTAGTTTAATTAAATGAAATCATTGAGTTGAGATAATAAGTTTTGATATTAGCTTTATTTATTTTCGTAAGTTTTATTAGAGAAACAAGCACACTACATGAAGGCATTGGTAAATATATCATATTCATGAAGAACTAAATTGCCCTTTATATGCATTACATAAAGAGATTAAAATAAAGGCTTAAGACAAGAGAAAACATTATACGTATTTCTCTTAAAGTGGATTAAGTCATTTTTAATTATAGATATTTAACTGAATGGAAAGTTTTTGTAAAGTTAATTCCTTGTTGAATTAATAATTCTGAGTTTTGCAGAATTTGTACAAAGTAGAGTGCATTTTCCACCAAATACAATTTTCACCCTTTAAGAGTTATGCAAATGAATACTATTGCATGATATTTTTACTCCATGTATTGATTTGTTAATAAATATTTTGATAAGCCAATTTTTACTGCAACAAAAAAAGCAAAAATTAAGTATAAAATATCTTAGTTTTTATGCCACTGTAGTTTTAAAGAAATATAAAAATATTTTGGGAATTTTTTTTCAGCAAATAAAGGGAACAAATCAAAATCTTGAAATAAGTGAAAGAGTTGTAAAAATGGTTTATTCTAAAGCAGCATGAAGTAAAATTGCAGCTATGCTGCGCCTTTAAACTGTTATACTGTACTGTTTGGCGCAGCATGTCCTTATTTGGTTTTTGTACCATTAAACCCTACATTCAATCAGCTAGCAGCTTTTTTTTTTAATTAAGTTTTTATAAATTGCCGAACTAACTTTGCATAGAAAATTTTATTTAGAATGTAAAACTGCGTTATCAATTGATTGCTACAGAAGTATTTGCTGATAGCTGTAGAAGGACAATGCTTTTTTTCATGCCAATTTTTAAAAAAGGATGCTTATATTTAAAAATATATTTAAATTTTTTCAGGCTCTTAAAACTTTGCGTCGATAATTTTAACTAGTGCAAGTAGGCTAGAATAACAGGCTTTTGCATGCTACACACCATATTCAAAAGGATTAAGCTTCAATCTTATTTTTTCATGGAATTTCTTTAGTTTTTAAAAAAATTTTTGATTGTAGAATTTAAATTATACTAAAAATATTTTTCAAAATATTAATATGCTAGAAATATATAAATTTAATAGCTCATAAATATGTATTTTTTTTAAAAATATTTATTTAATATTTTGTTCATGCTGGCATGACAGATGGATCAGACTCACGAGCTTTAGTATGTTAAAAGTCCTTAAAAGAAGTTAACTATTAGCAAAACATTTTTTAATGATTCAAGTTCATTAAATATGTTGCATAACTGTCAAATATAATGTAGTTCACTATTTTAAATTCATATCAGATAAAAAATACTAAAAATTCTAAGAATAAAAAAAATTTATATATAGCGCTGCCAACTGCTAAACCTTATGCAAAAAAAATTTTATAGAGTGGTAGATAATTAAAAATAAACCTTTTGGAAATTTTGCTACCAATTGAAATACTTAATTATGAGATAACTGAAAGAAGAGGCTTTTCATATGATTTTTTAATCATTTGAATGAAGTGGTGTGGAAAAAAACTAAAAGATAAATTTATAATACAGTAGGACATACATAAAAACATTAACTTTGGTACAATAAAAGAAATTTTTACAAGAAGAATAGAAAATTGACGGCTTTGAATAAAAGTAATAATAAAAAATATCAGTATCAATAGAATTGGGGGAAAAACGTGTATGTGTCATTTTCCGGTAAGTGTGACATTTGGGTTCCCTGCCTTTATTTATTTTACTTTCAATGATTTGTTTCTTAAAAAAACTATCAAGGCCTTCCAGTTAAAAAATATAAATTAATTATATCATAGGTATTATGAGAAAAACTCAATTTGAATATGTAAAATTTTACCTTTGCACCGTGTCCAAACCCTTATAGTCAGATATCCAATGTAAGTTATCATTGGAAATGTAAAGCACAATAATTTATATTATGCTTATTTTTGAAGCTATGTATCAATACTACTAAAAATATTTTTCCCCTTTGTCTTTTGATATTTTATATTCATAGTCTTGATAGTCTTTTGATTAATTGTCACTACTCTATCTAGTGTTTTACAAAAAGTGTAGTTGTTGGCAGATCTGTAAGGATTGAGAATTGAAAAGCATAACCGTAAATGTTGCTGTTCACCTCAAGGTGGTCCTCTTCATTCTTTTACCTAGAGATTCCTGCACTCACTTAATTCTTCAAGTCTTAACTTCTCCTAGTTATGTTATGAAGTAGTGTGCAGAGACTTGAGCAGGCTTAGGGTGAAGCATCAAAATTTGAAAACAACGTAAGAAAAATATATGGAGTGTTAAGAGGTATTAATAAATGTTCATGCTTTTCAACACCAATTTTGTGTCCTTTATCATCATCATCTATATTCATCTAGTTCGCTGTCTGCTCTCAAGATGCTCAAAAGTGTTTTTCTATTAATTACTCTCTTGTGCCACTTTAGACCCTATACCTTTGCTGTCACTACTCGGAACTTTTTCTGTCATGAGTTGCTATGCAATTGTTATAATGTACCGAGCCTCCCCTAAAAATTTGTTGCAATGTTTTTGAGACAACCTGTATTATAGATGTTATAAATACAGAAGAAGATTAATCTCCTGAGGCGCTAGCTTTAAATTATGTATTATGTAAAGCAGTTTAAAAAAATTTGTCCTCTTAATGTAAATTTCGCTTTTTGCATATTTCGCCATATCTCGAAAGTTTTTTAATTAAAAAATCTTCTCATACAATTATAAAATTCATTCAGCCAAATATTATTCCATACAAGAACAACTTTTAGTGAGTATTTTTTATTAGTTTATTTTATAATAGTCGAAAAAATTTTGAACTTTAAAGTATACAAGTTTTATATAATTTTGAAGAATGTAGTTATACATTATAAAATACAAAATTTTAACAAAATCAGTCGAATCAGCCTTTTTCAAAATTCGACCGATTTCTCTCATATTTTGCATTTCACCATTTAAAATTACATTATTTAAAATGATGTGAAAAATTTTATACCTTATGATTCAAATTTTTTTCGCATATTATTAAACAAAACAACAAAAAAAAATTATAAATATATGCTGAAAGTTGTATTTTGTATAGAATTATTCCTGGAGAAACGAATTTTATAACTGTGCGCAGAAATTTTTTAATTTGCTTAAGAATTTCTCGACATATGGCGAAACATCTAAAACGCAAAATTAACAGTAAGGGGTCCGCTCTTCTCAGATTGCGTCTACCCCCTATGTTTAGGGGTTCAGAAATCCGGATCCATCGAAAAAAGGGCATGTTTATTTAGAGAAAGTACGTTTTTGTCTCTGATTTCGTAACTTAAAAGATCGTCTGCGCTACGAAATTAGCATATTTGAGGTCACCCCCTCAAACCATTATGATTGAGTACTAACTAAAACGTAAAGATCTAACCATTAGATCAAAAGTTATTAAGAGTGGTCCGTCTTTTATTTTGCGCACTGTACATTATGATCATAATAATTGAAATATTGTATTGTATTGAGATATGAAAAAATTTGAATTATTAGTTGTGTAACTACGCAATAAGTCAAATATATAAAACATAACTTTATTCCTAAACTTTCACCTCCTGAGACTCAATGTCAAAGGTATTTAATGTTTTATATAATGTTATCACTTTAGAAATAATTTTTCAACCCATTAATGCCCTGCCTACAAAAGTGGTCTATATATGTGGAAGGGCCATGGGGGCTCAGGAGATAGAGCTCTCGTCTCACACTGAGTTGATCCGGGTTCGAATCCCAGAGATGGCAGGTCAATACGAATTCCGCACCCTGCTTGCACTGAGCGAAATGTTGACATAAAATATTATCTTTTGTAGACGAATCATTGGTTACAGTCCTTTTGCCGTCAGGCTTATCATTGGAGGTTTTTGTTGTTATTCCTCTCCGTATAACACAAATTCGGGTTAGTTTCATCTAAAAGTCCTCCAGGAGGATACATTTCTTCCAATATTTGATCCAGAAGTTCTCTTGTCTTCTACGCTGAGTTCAAAATAATTAGGTAAATTCAAAATCAGGTCGGCTGTTCAAAGTCGGTTATAAATATAAATATGTGGAGAATAGAGTTGCAGTGGTTAAGGAGATAGAGCGTGAAGACGAACCAGATTCGAATCCCGGCGGTGTCTTGTTGATACGAATTCTGCTTCTGCCTCTCACTGATCACAGTGCTGACGTAAAATATCTTCAGAGGTAGAGGAATCATGGGCTTGAACCCCCTTGCCCTCAGACTAACCGTGGGAGGCTTTCGTGGTTCTTCTTTCCATTTAACGCAAATGTGGGTTGGTTCCATCAAAAATCCTCCGCGAAAGTTAGTTCGTCCCAATGCTTGATCTAGGAACTACCTTGTCTTCTGGGTTGGGTTCAAAATGACAAGACTACGGAGTTAAACATTGATAGTCGTAAATTCAAATCGGGTAGCTTATTTAACTCCGGTTATAAAATAAAGTATATATGAAGAACAACTGTATGAAAAAAAGTGGTTGAGTGCATTTGTTCATACCAAAGAGATATTTCTTTCAGTTACCTACCACTTTAGCTTAAAAAAATTTTGAACAAAAGAAATTCTAATAATTAAACACTTGCGCTACAACTTTTTTTCTTATTTGAAAAAAAATTAACCCTTCTTTTGAAAGGACACAAAGCACAAATAGATTAAGATTCGTTTTTCTACTTATATGATTTCACAAAGCAATTGTCTAGGTAAAAATATAATAGGTCTTACCATCGTCAATCGGAGTTCTCAATTACAATGAAAAAGGTAAGAAATTCAACTGAAATAACTTTTTGGAGAGACTTATGACATGTTTATCTTATTTGAACTAAGTGGAAGAAATACTAATATGTAGAAACTCGCGTTATATTCTCCAACACACGAAAAATGCTGAAAATGAAAATGTATCTTTTTTATGTAATAATGAAAAATAACTAAAAAGTTAATTAAGATAAATAATTTGATTTTTTTTTAAATTTATTGCATTTATTACTTTCTTTATCCTAAGCTTTATTATTTCAAAGTAAAAATCACTTTTTTTGCTATTATTAAAAGCTCAGATCTGAGGAGGATGAACGTGTTTTTTCCAGACTCATTATATTTTTCAAATGGGAAAGAGAAATATTTCAGCTATCTATTACGAACCTGCTGTTTATTGTCTTTTCACCCATTATGTGATGGACTTATATACCCAATATGTGATGGAAGAAATATAGTATATGAAATATGTATTGAAAATGTGGCTTATATTGCTCCAAGCCTTTCATATTTAAAAGTTTTTGCTACTTAATAAAACTAAAAACAAAAGTTTTGTCAAAGTAATCTGAATTCTCTTTTCCGAATGAGTACAGATTTTGAAAATAAATAACTTAATTAATTTAAATAAATTAATTAATTTAAATAAATTAATTAATTTAAATAAATTAATTAATTTAAATAAATTAATTAATTTAAATAAATTAATTAAAATAAATAAATTAATTAAAATAAATTAATTAATTAAAATAAAATAATTAACTATTATAAATAAATAATTAATTAATAAAAAAAAATAATTAGATAATAAAAATAAATAAATACATTTTTGGAGTTTGGGTATAAAATTTCTTTAAGCTACAGTGGTTGCCAAATGTTTTCGTAACATAAAACTTAAACTGTTAAATCTTATTACATAATTTAAAATCAAGATAAAATGTTTTACGTATGAAGTGCTTTAGCGGTAACTAACTCTTGGCAGGTGTAATATTTTTTAAAAAATAAAAATGTATTAATTTTCATTTAGTATGTTTTCTGCAAAATCATTTATATTCCATTAGTTTCTTAATATGTTATATTTCAAAATTTACGCTACTCTCTCACTCTCTCATAGTTTTAGTAGATCATTTTTAAAATGATCCACTCGAATAATTACTTTTGCACTTAGTGATAGCATACTAACTTTTCATACTACATAGTTGCTTTGCATTTTCGGATTTTTTTTTTTTTAAAGGTGAAGCAGAATTGAATTTATAACTACTTTGTCTACCAGAAATATAAATGATTCAAACGTCTACATTAGAACAATTTGTAATAAACTAACACAGCTCATTGCACTAAGCCTAAACAAATTAGAAAAAGATCATAAAATTACTCAATCAGCATAAATTTGTTTTGCCTTATTGTAGCTCTGTAAGTTCAGCGAACAGCCAGAGAAAAATCAGGCTAAATGAATGAACAATTATACATTCTTTAATTAGCCTAAAGGTATATGAGCTTATTATAACGAACCTAAAAACTACTAGGCTATAGAAAATACAAAAGACTTTTCTAATTGGCCAGGCACTTTACAATATTACTGTAACTTTTGGGCCGTTATTTTTGAGAGTAGAAAATGCCCATTTGGAAAGTACTGGCTCCGAGGCTTTTAAGGTTTAGCGTCTGAATAAATTTAAAAATATTGGCAAAGGTTGCAATTAGTGTGTTTTGAACATTTGATGAAAATATCCAATATATATTATATATTTGAATTTGATGAAATATCTAAATGCAATAATGAATATTGAAATCGTAAAATAAATAAATAAATTACTTTTTATCTCCAAATGGGCTTATTCCACTTTCAAAAATAACGGGTCATTTGTAAAGATGCGTATTTTACAATTAGCCTATAACATTTCTTACACTATTTAAAATAAAACGATTGTATGAAAAGTTTAAAGTGATTGTGTTTAAATATGTTTCATTTTTTTTGCAAGATTTACTTTGTTTTTAGACATCTTAAACCTTTATAGATTTTAAAACATCTTTCAACGGGAGTTCTACAATAGCATCAAAAATGTTTTACATGGTAGAGCAGTTTATCTGCTGACAAGCGTGTGACACCAATTTTTTCATAGAACCCCGACTCAAAGCTATTTATAACTACTTTGAACTTGATTCCTCAATATACGGATTCGCTATAGTTTTCTGTCTTTTCATAAAATCTTTGCATGATTTCACTTCTTTACATTATTGGTGACATATTATTGTTATCCTAGTTTTAAAAAAAGTTTTTTTTTAGTTGCTTAGTATATGATGCAAACGCATCTATAAAAACAGCTTAGAAACTCACGAAAAAACATCAGTTGGCGTCGTCAGAAAATTGCGTACATTTTTCACTTGGATATTTAAATAGTCTAAATGGATTTAAAAGTATGTATATTTTATGATAATCTATGTATGAAAATTTTTGTTAAGGGAAACTAAAACATACGTGAGAGCGAATATTTTTTACCACAAGAAATTGTGTTTCTTTTTACTAGTAAACTTATATTAAAATATTTTCAATATTGTTCTTATAAAACGTACATAAATTTTCCTTTTAGTCTTATTTCAAATGTTATACATTTATTTTTATGAATGCTTTGAAATGTAATGTTTATCTGAATTAAATATCTTATTATATTTGCTTAAGAATATTTTTGGACAAAGAGAAATCAACATAATTATATGTTTGAAATCAAGAAAAGTATTTTGCTTCAGGATGTATAAATAATATATTGGATAAAGATAAAATAAGTAGGACATTTCTGAAAAGTTTAAGAAAATTCATAATTTTTTACACAGACTTTAATTAGTTTATAAAAACGTATAAAATGTATATACCAAAAAACAAACTTTGAATTTTTAAATAAATCGAATTTTATATGAGTGTATTGAATGCTGTACACAAGTATTGATATTTTAAAATATTCTTAAAAAGATAACCCCTTAACATTTGAAATATAATTTGACATTCATTGAATAACTCTAATATATACTTCTTATAAATGTAATATTGAAATATAGTTTACTTGTGAAAAAAAAAAACATTTTCTTGAGGAAAATTTTTTTATTCTTTGCTTTTATTTATTTATTTATTTATTTTGCTGTTGAAATGTGTTTTATTTCCCTCAAAGACAAAATGTATTAAATTATTTTTCAAACTTATAACTTTTGAATATTTAATATTGCGATATGTGTTATTTTTTATACTCTGGAACACAAATTGTGTGTAATTAATTATTGGGTAATTAAGTTTTGATTTAAAGATAATGAAATTTAAGTACCTCTTTCTTTCTGTTTTAGCTCAAAATATTATAATTGGCAACTAAATGAGCATCTTGTCATGTGAGAAACAGTCTCATTTACGTTTAAAAATTATTCCTTACCAAAGAATTCAATCTTTTTTTTAAGACTATTATGGTAAAGTGGAAAACAAAAAAGAAGAAAAAAACGGCCTTATTGCATAGTAAGATCATCGCACTAAACATACTAAACTATAGTAAATTTTTAAAAAACTAAACTTTATTACTAAACAAAGACCGTCATAGATTGGTATGAGGAATATCAGGACGATATACAAGAAGGTTGAATGTTGTAAAAATTTCTTACTCCAAATTAAAAACTATACTTATTATTATGAACGCTATAGTATTATTGAAATTAATGTTGAATCTTTTTCTATCTTTAAAAACTAATGAAATAAGTTTATCATTCACAAATATATTAATAACAAAACTTGTGAAAGAAAACAGTTTTGTTTGTTTGTGTGGAAGTTTCATTTTGTATACGTTTTTAAACTTCCATACTGTATTTCAATTTTTCATCATAGTGATAATGCAGTTTGTCTCTAAGTAATAAAATAGTTAGTTTCATCCAATCATTAAGATTACTTTTTCGTTAACAGTTATTTTTTGCCTAAGCTAAGTTCAACTTAAATATATGCAGTTATGTTTTACTATGATAGAGCAGATAGTTTCTTACGCTTGTAAGAATTACTTTCTCATTATCTACTATACTTGGTCTTGGATTAAAAATAAGAAAAAATTTTCACGTTTCTGAAGACTAAAAATCCTTTTAGGGAGAAAAAATTGCTCTTTTTCACAATTTACAACTTTTCTCACTCACCCTTTAAATTTTATGATCACCCAATTAATTTCTTAAAATACAGAACATTTTTTGTTTTTTTTTATTTGTAGGTAGTTACAGTAACTATCCTTACATTGATGGATTTAGCCTTTTGTGGTTTCATTGGAGGAGGAAATGATGGGGGAGGACTATTTGATGGATTACAAGGAGGCTTTGGTGGAGGTGGCCATGGTGGTGGATTTGGTGGAGGAGGACATGGTGGAGGAGGACATGGTGGAGGATTAGCAATTGTTGTTCCTGTAGAAAGTGTAAAAGTGCTAGGGAATGGAGGAATAGGAGGTGGTAAAGGAGACTTTGGAGGATTTGATGGTTGGAATATTGGTGGCTGGAATATTGGTGGTGGAGGAGGTGGTTGGAATACTGGAGGTGGGTTAGGAGGATACAGGATCAAAGGTCACATTCAAAATATTGGTGGAGGTACTGGAGGAAAAGGAGGCTTTGGTGGATTTGGAAACCATGGTGGAGGCTTTGGAAACCTCGGTGGAAAAGGTGGATTTGGAAATTTTGGCGGTAAAGGTGGTTTTGGAGGAGGATTTGGTGGAGGATTTCAACTGAGGCCAGGTTTTGGAAATAATAAAGGGAGTGCATGGAGATAGAAATATGTAAGTTCAGATCATTCTCTCTTATTTTAAAAATTATGATAATTTTCAATAAATATTCAGAGTCCATATGTTAGAAGGTTTGTTCTTGTAAAAGAAAATTTAAAAGAAAATTTTTTCGCTGTTTCTACTCTTACAAGGAAATCTACTATGTTCAAATTTCTAAAAGACACAATTCCTAAACTATTTTCTATTGCCATGTTACAAAGCTAAAAAAAGTTTTGAAGCAATTTTTTTTAGTTCGTGTCAGAAGAATATTTTTTAACTTACATAAAATTTCGTTCAGTTTATTCTCTATGTTACGAATCATCCCATTTTCCGGTACATCAATTTGCTATAAAACATAAACAAATCTTGACAAAGTATTTCTATGATACCACAAAGTAAGTAAAAAAAATTAAAACTCTGGAATAAGTGGTTTATATAAAGTACAAGCCAATCAACATAGTCTATCAAAAAGTAAGAGCGTTAACTTCTCTTTAGTTTTAAATTTTGAATGTCTTAAAAAAATTCCTCAAAAGTAATTCCATTTAAATGCTTACAGAAATGTTTTATTTTGAAACAATATAAATAACTTAAAGCAATATGTAGGTTATTTTTTTAAAAAATTATAAATTGTCAAACTTTTAAAAAATTTTTAGTTACGAATCTTAACAAAAAGCCAAATGCTTAAAAGATTTGAAGATTGATGAAATTTTAAAAACTTTAAGTGTGGCCTTTACTGATTTATTATTTATCTTTGACTGTACTAAATTATTATATTTTTTATTATATAATTACTTGAGACATAATTTCTTATTATATTAAATAGAAACAGCACAATTATTATGTCAAATAGCTACAACATGGATTACACTTATTATAACTGTTTTGTTACAAAAAAAAACGGTAACTAATTTTAAATAATTTAATAAAACAAAAAATGAATTAAGCATAGGACAGGCACACAAATATTACATTAAAACTTTATAAAAATTACTTTTAAGGATGAAAAAGAACACTTAACTTTTAGAAAACTTAGCTAGAGGAACATAACAGTTCAGAGACAGGAGATATGGTGACATTGTTCGGGTTTCCAGATTGCTTCTGCTAAGTTTTTTTTAATCTTTTTTATTGCTGATGGTGTTTTATAAATACTTCTGTTGCAATATTTTATTAAAACGCAAATTATAGATTAAACCTTAAGAAAAATTACTTTTAAAGGATAAAAAAGAACACTTTACTCTTAGAAAACTTAGCTAGGGGAACATGTCAGTTCAGAGATAGGCGATAGAAAGGTGAATTTGTTTGGGTTTCCAGTTGGCTTTAGATAAGTTTTACGATATTTTTCTTGCAGATAGCATTCTATAAATACTTCTGTTGCAATATGATATTGCAATAATTCTTAACATATTTTTTATTATATATATGTGCTTATAATTGATTTGTTTGTAATGTAACTACATATATTTTTTTTTCTTTCAGTGTCAAATTAAACATTCTAAAAAATCTCATAAATTAGCAGCTATTATTTATGACGTTTAAAATGACAAGATTCGAAGATCGACTGACTCAAGAAATTATTATTTTTTTAACAAAAAATTGTTTCCTTGTGATCTGTTAAGTTAAAAATCTACTTTAAACGTTCATTTTACTTTTCTTAGAGAATGTCTCCTGTTTATATACATATATATTTTTGTGCAAGGAACTAGTCTTAAGAAACAATAAAATCAAATCTAACAAGCAGTGTTATTTTTATGAAAATATGTTAGCATTTATTTTGTTTCATATGTATATTATTTTTTTATATATATATTTTTATATATATTATTTATATATATATATATATATATATATATATATATATATATATATATATATATATATATATATATATATATATATATATATATATATATATATATATATATATATACAACAAGATAAATGAATACAAAAAAACACGAAGAAAATTAAGAAAAACAATAAGTTTCATTTATTGCGCATAATCTGCAAGTAAACAGAACTCATTAGATAAGTTCAAAATGAAGATAAAACAAAGAAAAATTACAGACATATGAAAAAAAAAGGGGGGGAGGAAAAATATTAATAAAAAAATAACAAACAACAGGGGAAAAAAAGGACAAAAATTTTTTAACAAAATCCGGAAAATAAGAGATATAATCTTTTCATCAGCCCACACGATTATATCAGCAAAAAAGAGTGCTTTCTGATACTGTATCAATACAGCCAAAGCAAAATGTATTAATACAATAGTGTGAGGAGCACTCAATATATATATATATATATATATATATATATATATATATATATATATATATATATATATATATATATATATATACAGTAATTTGCAAGTTCAAATTCTCTGTAATGATCGAATTTGATTTGCAAAATAGTACAATTGATTTCCAAAAAAAAATTAATTTAATTAGCAAGATGTTTGGAGGGCAATACCTGAAATATGCTGACAGATTGTAATTGCTATTATAAAAAAATTTCATAATAATTACAAGATACCTTTCATTTGATTGAAATTTATTAATCTTTGATTTCTTAAGTAATATGACATTATTAACGCGAACAGAACGGGAAAAAAAACTAAAAAAGATACCATCTATAACCTTAATGATATCCGATTAAGTTAATAAGAAACTCAGCAAATTCCTTCAGATGAAATCTACGTGAGAAAAGAAATCATCGTTTAAATTGCGTGATTCATAATTTTACACGCATTCATGCATTTGCTTAAAATATGATTTTTTTTTTCTTCATGAAATTGTGACTTTAATTATTCATCGCGTACAAAGAACGGCTATTTATTTTCAAGACTGATGTAATTACTCCTGAAAATATTAAATGAAATATATTATATATCCTTTTAATATGTTTCGAAGTGGCATCAATACGCTTTTTTAGTTAGCTTGAAGATTCAGAAACAGCTTATAAAGTCTTTCGGCTTCGGAATCCAACTCAATATGTTTCGATTTTGAGTAAGGAATACATTTTTTTTCTTGATTAGAATTTTTCCTGATATTTATCGAATTTAAATGCTACAAATAGATAAATTTACAACTGAAAATATTGAAACTTAGTTAAAGCTTATAGAAGAAGTAAGATATAAAAATTTATTTAAAACATTTCAATAAATATTTTCAAATTTTCCGCTTCCTATTTTTAACTTCAAGTTAGGTATACATTTTTTTACATTTATAACACATTCCGATAACTCAATACGTTACAATATCGAGTTAGGTAAACGTTCTTTTCTATGCTTAGATTATTTATTTCCGCAGATTTCAAATTTTATGACTTGATAACTCTACAACTAACATTGTTGAAACTTACAGGTAGAAAGTAGAAAAATACGCATAAAATGTTTTTAAAACCATTCTAATAAATGTTTTCAAATTTTCCGTTTTATATTTCTAATTTCAAGTTTGATATATATTTTTTTATATTCATAATACATTCCGATGACTGAATATGTTTCGATATTGAGTAAGGAAAACATTCTTTTCTATGATTAGATTATCTATATTTATAGATTTCAAATTTTATGACTTGATAACTCTACATCCAACATTGTTGAAACTTACGCATTGAAAGTCGAAAAATATGCATAAAAGTTTATTTAAAACATTTTAAAAAATGTTTTCAAATTTTCCGTTTTATGTATTATTTCCAATTTCATGTTAGGCACATATTTTTTTTAACATTCATAACACATTCCGATAACTCAATGTGTTTTTATATCGAGTTAGGAAAACATTCTCTTCCATTAGATTATTTATATTTATAGATTTCAAATTTTATGACTAGATAACTTTACAACCAAATTGTTGAAACTTGCGGATAGAAAGTCGAAAAATACGCATAAAAATTTATTTGAACCATTTTAATAAACGTTTTCAATTTATGTATTTTATAGTTATTTTGTTATATCCAACGATTGCCCACTAGAGTCAAAAACTCGATCTATTTCCCTTATTACTTTTCAGTAACACGTCTAGATTACTGAACCGTGTCTGTTACCTCTTACTTTCAATAGGTAACAAAGGAAGTAGAGCAAAAAACAAAAAATGAAGACATTGAGAAAAGAGATAGATTCATTTTGCTGAATCAAGTATCTAATCACTTTGTTTACTTGGCTGAACAATACAAATAGTTTATACATTAAAAAAAAAATTACGAATGAATATAATGAAATTGTTATTATGAAATACGTTTGTTCTTTTCAAGATCAATCTAAAGTTGTATGTCATGTCAATTATGGTTTATTTGGGTTATTCCATGTTATTCTACACTTAAAAATTTTCATGAAATTTGGTTCATGTTTTCCACGACCATTAAAACTAATTCTAAGAGTCTCATAGCGATAAAAAAAAAGAAATGTTAGTAGCAAATAAAATTTATAAATAAGCACACAAGAGAAATTTTCAAAATAAAAATACAGTTTCATAAGAACTTCATTGCAATCGAGTAAGTTTTGCTATTAAAATGTCAACTAGGTTATACGCGTCTATTTAGGAGTTTGGAATGAAATTTTATGATTAAAATGCATGCGATAAAATTTTACTTTTGAAGTCATTGAAAGTTCTGTGTAAAAACATAATGGAAATATCACTTGTTTTTTAGGCTTCCTACATACTGAATATTTAAGGGAAAAAAAGGCATTTTCTACGTAAAATAATTTAAGCGTAACTTTTTAATGTTAAGTGGCAATTTTTCAATACTTTTATGTTAAATACCTCTGAAATTATCTGAAAAATTCTTAAGATATGCCTGCCCTAAAAACTTTTGGTTCATTTGAAATGGGAATAAAAAGGCAAAAATAATATATGTATACACTACCCTACAGTAACGGAAGAGACACTTACAGTTTATGAAACTTTTTTAAATTTCTTAAGAAATACTTAAAGGTTTATTTTATAACTTTAGAGTTAATTAGTTCATGCATTTTTTCATACTTGGAAATAAAGTTGAAAACATTCATAGGTTTCAGAGATCGACAATGAACTACAAGAGAAAGCAAATATTTTTGAACACCCTATGCCAGAAAATAAAGCAATAAGCTTGTAACTTATACCAATTATTTTGGTTGTTATTTTTAACAATTGCATAAAATTTCATAGACCTTGCTTCAATATTTATGGGGATAATGACATTTTTATAAAAAACTAATTTTTTTTGTCTTACGTTTTTTTGCCATAACTTTAGAAATATTCAATACAATTAAACAAAATTTTCAGAGCAATTAAACAATAACTACAAAACTATTGTTTTAAAATTTGAAAAAAATTCGCTAAAAATTGCGCAAGATATGACTATTTATTAGTTGTTTTATATTGCGCAAGAGCGGAAAAAAATTTAAAAATCTATTCTGTAAATTTGTTGTGAATCGTATTTGGCAACTAAGGAAAAAAATCTGAACAATCTAATAAATTTAAAGTGCTTCAAGCAATTTTATAGGCAGTTTTCGCACTTTTAAAAGAAAGCTCATGATAAAGGGTTTTTCGCAAATTTAATTTTGTACAATTAAATAAGATTTATTAAAAATGACACCAGCATTGTGGGAGATCATTCCCCATGAAAGAACGTTTTCTTTTGCCTGTTTTCTTTCCTCATATCATCACAGTTTGGTGTCCAGACAATTTTTGTAAGGTATTATTATTTGTTATTAAATTTTGTCTTATGGTACAAAATTAAATTTGTGGAAAAATCCTTTTCATTTTGAGCTTTTTTTAAAGAAGAGGAAAAACTACTTTGAAAATTGCTTGAAACTCATTAAATGTTATAAGAGATTCAAATCAGATTTTTTTCATTAGTTGCCAAATACGATTCACTTCAAAATTAAGAAGAAGAAATTTTTTTCTTTTTATTTTTCCGTGCATGGGCAGTTCAAAATAACAACTTTAAATAGTCATATATTGCGCAGTTTTTAGCGAATATTTTTTCTTAAAATTTTGAAAGAATAATTTTGTAATTAATTTTTAATTGCTCCAAAAATTTCGTTTAATTCCAATAAATGTATTTAAAGTAAGCAGAAAAACGTAAGACAAAAAAAATTAATTTTTAGAAAAATGTTCATTACTCCATGAATATTTAAGTTTGGTTTATGAAATTTCAAGTAGTTTCTGCAAATAACTGCCAAAGCAATCGGTGCAAATTACAAGGTTATTGCTTGATTTTCTGGCATAGGGTGTTCAAAAATACTTCCTTCGTAATGTATTGTATGTCCCTGAAACCCTTAAAAGTTTTAAACTTTATTGTTAAGTGTGAAAAGTCACAACTAATTACTTATAAGGCCACAAAATAATCTTCAAAATATTTCTTGAGAAACGTAAAAAATTGTTAAAAACCGAAAGTGTCGCTTCCATGATTGTAGGGTAGTGTTTATATAACATACTCGATTGTATGTAAACACAATTGTGTATTTATAATATTAATATATTTGTAATATTAATATATTTATAATATTAATATATTTATAATATTAATATATTTATAATATTAATATATTTATAATATTAATACATTTATAAATATATAATTACGTTTTCCCAAGAAAGAATAGTTTTACAAATTTCTTTGCTAAAATGAATCAATATTATGCTGAATAAAAATTACTTATTAAAAATTAATTAATCGAAAATTTAACAAACTTAGCCATTTTTTTTAAACTTACGAAAATTTAATATGGATTTGAACAAAAAGGTTATTTTATATACCAAATATATAGCAGTTAATGATATTTAAAAGAAACGATATATGAAAATAATCTATGTCAAATTTTGTCATAATGTATTTTCCATTAGGTTTAGTTGCATTTTTGAACCTTCTCAATACTTAAAAAAAGTGGTCGGTCAAAACTACCAGAATATAGTAAAATTTACAGTGTTTATGGCTGTATGGAAACGTCATTAAGCACGGTAGTTTTTATCAATTCAATAGGTAAATTTTGTAAAAATTGATTGACAATTGGGAATTTTGGAAAAATTCACAATAAAATATGGTTTTATTAGGTTTTATTATGTACGTAACAAAAATTTGGTAAACGTGATAAAATTTGACAGTTTTATAATGATATGAAAATGGCATAAAAAACATTTAAATTCATATTTCAGATTTATATTTTTTCTAAACGTATGGTGATTGAGAACCAGTATTTCCGGTCAACCATGAACACATGAACGGAAAAGTCACCAAAGAATGGCTTAAATACAGTATATTTTGGTTTTATTATGGTGGGTTTGTTATTCGGTTTAATGAAATTATGGTTTTTTTACCAGAAATTTTCTTACCATACAGTGGTATAATTTTACCATAATTTTTCCTCTGAGTAGGAATGGACAGTAAGAACCAATGTTTTTAAAAGCTTAACAAAAAAATTTCCCCCTTTGAAATTTGTGTTTTCACAAATTATATATCACTGTCAAAATCCTAATAACGATACAAAAATTGTATGCTTGTAACAAATTCATAATTACTAACTGTCCGCTATTATAACAGAATTGTTATTAAGAAAATACATTTTTTGCTTTTTAAATGTCTGCAGTTTAATATTGTACGAATATAGTTTGTCTAAAATAAGAACTCTCCCAGACATTGGTCTGGGCCTGTGGCGTTGACTATGGTAACGAGGTATGCCTATTTCAAATAGGGGTGCGGGGTCACTGTTTGGAGTGGTTTCGGCTCGGGTGGGTGAGAGAAAGGAAAACTCTTTCTTCGATCTCTTGTATTAGTCTTAGAGCGAAGCTACCCACCCTCCCTAAAATGCGCCATTCTTGTTTCCATAGCACAAAACGCCTCAGACATTAAGCGGGAGGAGTTCTTAGCTTAGACAAACTGTACATTTGTCGGCTGCTTTATCACGAAAAAGGTTTAAATGGAAGAAATTTTTATTTATTATTGAAAACTCCCCCTACTCTTTAACCCTTTATTAGAGAAATGGGGGTGATTAGAGGGAGAGGGCAGATCTTCTATAAAGATAAGTAAGGTATTGTTTCCGATGTTTGTTTGTTTCTTCACTAAATGGAAAGAAATCAATCTTAAAACGATCTGACTAATAGTTTCAAAGTTATAAGGGTTTTATATAGGAAAAAGGCAAACTTGTACTTGTACATATTTACGCAACTGATATTGTTTTCGAGGCATTGTTTCTTTTGTACTTTTTCACGTTGAATCGAATAACTGTATGTCTTTTGACTGTACATGAGTCAAAAGAACAAATAGTTTAAAATCTAAAAGAGTTTTTTTTTTTTTGTATAAAAAGTACTTCTTTTGACATGGTACACTTTTTATGTTGCTATGTAGGATCGTTGTTGCGTTATTACGTGAGGAAATAAAGAAGTGTTTTATCTTTTCATATTGCGAGACCAATAAGTGAGGTATCCTGTGAATTTTTATGAATCCTATGAGTCTTATGAGTATCCCATGAGTAGGAAAACAAACACAAATCAAAAGGATTTACGTTTCAAAAGCCGCACGAACATATTTTACAAACATATTTCAAAAGTTGAATTTCTCAAAATATTTTAATTAAAGTACAGACAGCTCATAAATAGCAATGCAAAAGGTGCAAATAAGTACATGTCAGTAGAAGTACTTTTTATACAATAGGCGCTTTTAACTTTTTAACTATACCTTCTGTTGACTCTTATATAGTCTTATACGATTCATCGTAAGAACTATATAGGAAACAAGTCTCATTTGTTTAGATAACAATGTCAGATGCGTAGATAAATACGAATAAAAGTTTGTACTTTTCGTATACAAAGCCCATGTAACTTCTATACTATTAGTCCGATCATTTCGATCTATTGGCTTCATTCATTTGAACGTGAAAAAGTAAGTCAGAAACAGTGCTTCACTTGTCTGTTTGGAGGAAATTTAATTTCTGTCTCAACCTATATATATATATATATATATATATATATATATATATATATATATATATATATATAGGTCAATCAATCACTTAACTTGTTTGTCTCTGCAAAGGTTTTGAACAAAGGCAGTAAAACCTTTCAGTGAATAAGTTGAATTCGTGTTTTTTTACTTCTTAAAAATTTAGATTCTCAATTATTACATCTAAAACTAGATAAAATAACTTCCGCAATCAAGCAATGTTAAAGAAAATGAAGTTAAAATAATATTTCCCTAAATTTAAATTAATAGTATCTCTACACACATATATTCGATTTTATTAAAGTGCAAATGTTATTCTACCACAGTACAGAAGTTGTGAAACATAAATAATGACTTAACAATTGGAAATAGTTTTTTCGAATCGAAATAAAAGTATTAAGCATAAAGATACATGAAATGTTTATTTATATTTCAAATTCTCATACACGTGCTCAACATATATTAAGCAAAAAATAAAGGAATATTGAGAACAATGAACATTGTTTTTTTTTAATTGAACAAGTGGTCATTCTCTTCTTAACGTCGAGGTGAGATGTCCACCTGATACATTAAAGGAAAAGTGAAGCTAAAATATGGATAAAGCTCACATTTCATACAGTTAACCATGATGAACTCGCAATAAGCTGTAAGGGAAGTATTTCATTTTAAGAAATCAGTAAAAAGAATCCAACAAATAAAATCTAATGTACAAATTTACTAGACCAATTCCGAAAGAAAATTTATTAAATTTTTAGAAAAGATTTGCAAGGTTTGTACATGCTTAATGGAAACATTGCATTGCATTGCACCTTACACATCTCATCCAGTCATCGTTTTTAGTAGTGGTATTGTATTTTTCTTCACAGCTTTGATGCTTATATTCATCAAATTCTGAGTGTGTAAAATCAGGTAATATGTAAGGTTCTATGAAGTAGGTTATAGAGTTCTATCGGATAATACGTTAGGCCTGTAGAATCGACATGTAATATGTAGAATTCGTACGGTACTCTAAAGTTTAAAAGTGGTTTCAATATTTTAATAAAAAAGCCAATGATTTTTTTATTAGCTTACATCTTAAAATTGCGAAACGAAACCATTAATAAACGCAAAGATTTCGTAACTAGATTTATTTATTTGAATAAATGAAGCGCTGGTGTGAAGATTAATTTACTAAATAACATCGAATTTCCTTAATTTTGTTATCTAAATTTAAATTTTTTAACAACTCTACTATCATTAATATGTCCTTACGTATTAAGTGGCCATTTCTCTCCAATATTGTGTGGTCATCTCTCCTAAAATTAAAGATGGGATGGAGACCGGATTTATAGCGTCTCTCCACTATAATATTCTTCCGTCTTTTTTACTTGCTGTTGTTGTTGCCGTCGGCCATTAAGGCAGAAGGGGTGCGATTGCTCTTGTTTTCAAGTGGCGCCATCTATGGCCTAGAATTTGACTTCAGCCACACCTATACGTCACACCCGTTTATAGGACGGACCCATTCATACATCCATCCACTCGTCCACAGATCGTAATTTTGACCTGAACTAGAGAACGATCAATTTCCAATTCAGTACCCTCAGAGGTATTGATTTGTTATTGTAACATGAAAGACTTTGTGATCCGACAGATTTAACGTGCACCAGTCATCATTTACTACACGGGGAGTCTTCGTTCGGCTGGATTCGAACTTCTGCTCTCACAAACGTAAGTCCAGCGCCCTTCCGAACAGGCTATCCTACCCTGCCTTTTTTTTACTTAGGAACAAAGATTGGACTATATATGTGCTCTAAAGGTCTAGTTAGTTGGAAAAAAATTTAGCCAAAGCTTTGAAAAGCAAAAGATTAGTAAATTCCCAAGAAATATTTGACCCCTAAATAAAATAAACATCAAAATTTTACATACTTTTTTTTATCACGAAAAACAATGCTTTGTTCAAATTAAACAAGCAAAACTGCTAAAACTTAAAAATTAAATAAGTAATAACTTAAAAACTACATGTGCGGGAATATCTAAAAAATATAGGAGACATTTAAACGGGTCATCTCTCCTATATGACCATCATCCATTACTATACATTTACAGAAACAAAATTTACGTCGTAACGAAAAGTCTACTTGCTTATAGTTGTGTAATAAGGATGGCAATATTTTAATTTGCTTATATTTTTCCTTTGCATTAAATAATTTTATGCCATTTAATTTATATTCGCTTCTTTTCTGCTATTCCTAATTCGAATTCGTCTTAACATTTTCTCTGTTCGGTGAGTATGTTTGATTTGCAAACTAATTTTATTTACGTGTGTAGATCATAAAATACTTGTTCCTACCTAAAATTGTAACGAAAAACCAACTTTACTGACTCTTATGTGCTTTATATCTTACTGCTATTACACATTTTTTTAGTGTTACTGAACACCATAAACGGTGGAAACTACTCTGCACCAAAAGTAGCTTAAAGAAACATTTCTAGTGTTTCTCTACACCAAGAACTATCACTCGTGTGTAATAACACAAAGAATTATTTAATGTGATTCGCTTCATCACTTTTAGTGCAAAGTTAGTTGCCACTTTTTCGGTGTTAAAATACACTCAGAGCTTTTGTAGTGTAGTACATTATAATTTATCATTTCAATACATAAAAATTATATTTCAATTAATAGCATTATAGTTTTAGATAGTTGAAGCAATTTAGAACATTTTCTTTAAATTTAGGAGCTCAGAGAAAGATTACAATTTTAGACAGTAATCTAGTTTTGTTAACATTGATTTTCTAACGAAGCGCGAAACTTTTCTCAGTGTTACCGTTATGTTAACATATTCAGATTCCATTAAAACAAGTGATATCTGCCATCAATCGCTGTTTTCAATAACCAGAACGACACGCAATGTAATAAAGTAATTAAAATCGCCAATGCTAGTTTCGGTCTATATAAGATGATCTAATAGTCCAAAAGCTGTTAAATGCAGCAAAGTAATTGTCAATCATGAATTTGATCACCTTTGCTTCGGTAAGAAAGCACTCTATTACCTATAAGTCAATGTTTTTCTAAAGACATGCATTTACTTTTATTTGCATTTAATTGAAGAATATTACTGGTTGCCATCAATTTTCATAAGTCTGATTTTGACTTCAATATTAACAGCTTATTTAACAACTTTATTTCAACTTCAAAAGTGCAATAGTTTGGTTTTAATTTCAATATAAAAGGATGCAATAGTCCAAAACCTTTTAAATGCTGTGAAGTAATTGTCAAATATGAATTTGATTTCCTTGACGTCGGTAAGAATGTATTTTATTACCTTCAATACAATGTTTTTTATCAAATAAAGTCCATTTAATTTTATTTATGTTAAATTGAAAAATAATACTGATAATTATTTCTTTTCACCAATTTAATTTTAACTTTATTATGAAAAGTTTGAGTTTAACTTCAATATTAAGAGTTTGATTTTAACTTCAGCAGTTTAACGATTTAATGTAAATTTCAACATAAGATGACCTAATAGTTTCAAAGCTCTTAAATGCTGCAAAATAATTGATAATTATGAAATTGATCTCTTCAGCTTCTGTAACAATGTATCTTATTATCTTAAACTGTATTTTTCTATATATTTTTTTAAAGAGAGAGAGAGAGGCATTTATACTTTTATTTTCGAAAAATATTATTGATTGTGATAAATTTTTAACATTTTGTATAGGTATAAAATAAGATCTTATTAAATATTTTGTCTAAATATGAATTCAGTTTTGAATTAAATTAATCATTTAGTACCAATTTATTAGCATGTTGAGAATAAACCAAGTTTAATTTTTAAAAATTATTTCTTCATAAAAAGTATTAATGTTATTAGCGTTTTCTTCAGATTTCATGCAAGGATGACTCTACCTTAAAGATCTTCAAAAATTTAAATTATTTTGGTTGGTATATTTTATAAAGAATAATAAAAAAAAAATTATGTTTGTGCATTCAGTACAGTAAGCGAGGAAACTTTCCTTCTAAATAACTTTTATTCTAATAGTGAATACCAATTCATAATAATTTTTAATTAATACTATCTTCTTATTGATTCATAATTGTGTTTTTAATTTTTTATTTCTCAAGAACAATTTGGCCAATTTTGTTCAAATTTCGTACTTTGTCATTTAAAACTGCATGCTTTTAAATTACGTAAGAAAATTATCCTTCAGTGTTCAAAATGTTTCCGACCATTGCAAAAAAATTAAAAAAAATTACATTAAAAATTATAAATAATTCGTTCACATGGAAATATCATTTGATTAACGAGTTTTATTATTGTATGTAAAAAGTTTTCAATTGGCTTAAAAAGTAGCCTAGATTTCGCAAAATACCGAAATCCGAAATATGGAAATTAACAAAGAATGTACACTTTTGCGCCTTAACTCATAACTTTTAACTGTAAGCATTAATAAATTAGCATAATTGAAATCTGAATTAAATTCTATTAACCATTAAGACTGGTATTTAGTGTGTGAAAATCTGATCTTTAGAATAAAACTTAGTCAAGTTAATACCATTCTTTACATCCCACTGTACATAGACATTTCAGGAACAAAATTACAAAATTGTTTTCGATAAAAATACTTTTAATTTGTATACGTCATGCGAGAGATAAAGCAGAAGAATTGCCCATAAATAACGTCAGTAGATTTCAAAAGTTTTTATGCCACTTGCATCGCATTCCTTGATGTCCAACAATTAAACAGTTTTAGACTCAAAAACGTAATCGAAATTTTCAGAAATTCTATTCTTCATTTTAATTCTAATTTTTGAAAGCTACAATTTTCATTAACTGTAAATTAACGTTTTTTTTCGAATAACAGATTTAAAAATCGTGTTCTTGTCAGATAATATGTATCTTTACAATAGTAAGGCATAGTTTATACATGCGTAATAATCATGTTTAAGTAAATTATGTAATTATATTATTTTATTCTTTACTACGAAAACTTCAAGCTCATTATTAACTCCAAATATATTTATATTATATATATATAAAATTTGCTCAACAATTCAAATAATTTCTTGTAATAATAAAAATAGGCATATAAACTTTAAAAAAAAGTTTCTACATTCGACTTTATATTAGGGGTTCATTAATGTTAAAAGAGCAATTTCTCTAATAAATAATTACAAATAGTTAAAGTTGAAAGAAAACGTAATACATAATTCTAACAATAACCATTCTTTTTCAGAGAACTTTTCTGTATTGTGTGGTTTTAAGAGTTGCATTATCCTCCACGTTTTCCATACAAAAGGAAACTCAATATGACTTTAATAATCTCAAACACAAAACTCTTCATCACAATAATGAAACAGATAATGATGATAAGCGAAACAATGACAAATATTTACACAAAAACGTCGATGAAATCTGGGGGCAAAATGAGATTCCCACATTAAAACACAATAGTGTCAAAATTAAGAATGGCACGAGTAACAACAATACAGAGGCTTTGGATTACGCCGATGAATTGTTTTCGTATCATCGACTTTTATCAGAGTCTAGTAACCGGATATTGCAAACGTATGAAAGTGATTCAAAAAGGAAGGAATTGGTTAATAGAAATGGAAAAATTCCAACTGATATTGTAAAGAAACTTGGTGATGCAGTGATAGATCTATCGTTAGAAGATCAGGACAAGGTCATTTACATACCTGTTTATGAACAAGAAAATCCTGGAAACTACAATAGTGTGCCAAATCAGAAGAAAATCAAGCAAAATAACGAAAATCAATATAAGAAAGCAGAAATTGGGAAGAAAATAGTAGGGTTTATTGGTGTAGTTCTTGTTGGAAAAAATAAAGACAAAAACAGTGCATCTGGAGGAAAACACATGCCTCCAACCGAAAATATGAAGAGTGTTCATCAGCAACATCAAATCCCTTTTCCAAATAATTATCAGCATTTATCTCTAGGACTTGCAAATAATCATAATGGCCACATGAAGAGTGTTCATCAGCAACATCAAACCCCTTCTCCAAATAATTATCAGCATTCATCTCCAGGACTTACAAATAATTATAATGGCCATGTGAAGAGTGTTCATCAGCAACATCAAACCCCTTCTCCAAATAATTATCAGCATTCATCTCCAGGACTTAGAAATAATCATAATGGCCAGATGAAGAGTGTTCCTCAACAACATCAAACCCCTTCTCCAAATAGTTATCAGCATTCATCTCCAGGACTTAGAAATAATCATAATGGCCAGATGAAGAGTGTTCCTCAACAACATCAAACCCCTTCTCCAAATAGTTATCAGCATTCATCTCTAGGACTTACCAATAATCATAATGGCCATCGAAATTCAGTCAATGATGTTAAAAATACTTGGAACATACCAATTTCCGAAGATCAAGGTTGGAAGATTTCGCTTGTAACTCCAAACTCTCATGGTATAACTACATCACATGGGCTTACAGCGAAGGATCAAGTTATTTGGGGATCAAGACACCAAGAATCGAGTAAAAAGGGCTTAAGAAATTTGGTACCTGGACAAAATGTACAATTAAACCAAAAAAAGAATATGGATAACATTATGAATACGAATTTCAACAGTAAACTAAATGTTCCAAATAATAGACCTATTCCTGAAAATCCATTATTTCCAAATCGCATGAGAGGTAATCGAATGAGAGGCAAATCATTGAATAGCCCAAGTATGGGACATGGGATGACCACTAATAATAAAAAGCAATATCAAACTCATAAACCTCAAATAAATTCCCAAAATTTTGATAAAAATAAAAACCAGTTTAAATCCCACGGATTTCAAATGAAATCTCAGAATAATGATCAAATTAAAACTCACATGCTCGATGGTAATAATCATCATTTTATTCCAGTAATTAAGCACATCATAGTACAAGACAACTCTTTAAGAAACAATTACGAATCCAAAGAAAATAATGAAAATTATTCCAATCGAGATTTTTATAATGAAGGGAATTTACTTTCTTTGAATCAAAATCAAAAATATTCCCCACAGGATATTTCTGGATTGCAAAATAGTTATAACAACTACGAAAAAAGGGACACGAATATAAATAATAAAAATATTAACAATCTTTATAATCATCATATTCAACAAAAGTATTCTAAAATTTCCGATGGGAATACACACATAAATGAACCAATAAATCAAATACAAAACCAAAATTTCAAATCCAATAATCAAAACAATATTAATGGTGGATATCATAAAATCAGAGAGGAAAATAAAAATGAAATTAACAATGAAAATAACGCATCATACTTAGGAAAAAGAACCAATGTGTTTGAGTCTAAAAACGCTGATAAAAGCTATCAGCAATTTCAATATGGATTACTACCCCAACAATACAGTAGTAACATGCAAAATGCGCAGGACACAGATATCGATAAAGCATTCAAAGCAGCTGGTATTTATCTAAATAATCAGAATAACGTAGGTGTACAATCCAGAAGCTTTACACCCGAAAACGTCAGATTCGACAGCGATCCAAGATATTTTCATCATAGATCGGAGGAAATAAATAAAAATTCAGACAATATAAGACCAACAACAGACCAACGATATAATGCATTGTTTCATGAACGTAATAATAATTTTAACGTGGCCAAAATGGCTACGATTCCTACTTATCGAGAACAAAATATTAAGCACAGAATACCTAAGTTTTATTCCAATTTTACTTACATGAACAATATCGGAAGCACAAACACAAATTTTTCTGGAAAATCGCTCGAAGTAGAAAACGGACAATTCGTAACACTTCCACTGGATGAAAATAGTTGGAAGGTTATAAAAAAGAATAACAATTCTTATGAATTAGAAAGAACTATACCCGATTCTATTTCTAAAACGGCACCTTTTGCTTTTAACGCACAAAACAACGATCAATTCCATCAACAAAGTTTTCAAAACTCACCTCCCAATCACGGAATAAGCCCAGAATATTTTGATGTTAAAAGTGCGGTGTTTAACGGACAGCAAATAAAATTCCTCAACAACGACATGGATTTAAATCCATTGTACAATTCTAAAGAAATTTATAAGATACCATCAGATCGAATTCGAAAACAGTTTCCAGAACTAAAAACTAACAAGCAAACCGAAGAAGCTCTTCTGTTTTCTGGATTCAACAATGGAGGCTGGATTCCAAGTAAAACTGATGATAATAATCAAAAGGACAGAGATTTGCAACAGTTCAGTGGTGCTGAAAAACGCGTCACGGATGGAAATTCTAAGAGTGAATCCAATTTGTCAAGATTCACTGGCAAAAACAAATTCAATTACGATAACAGCATTAATGCGCGTATAAAAAACAATAATAATGAAAAAAATGGTGAGCTGAAGAACAATAGTGACAAAAGTGAAAAGAAAAATGTATCTAATAATAGTGAAGTCGATGGAGCTGATCCAAATGGATTCGGCGGGGAAAGTTTTTGGTGACCACAACTGTATGATTTATTAAGATTCTCTTCATTTGTGATTATTTATTTCAGTTGTACATACTACACATTTTCTAGATTCGTCAAATATTTATTCTTGTGAAATCTGTGTTCAAGTTTTTGCTTTATTAAATTAAGAAGTAATCTATTGGTTACCTTTTTTTTAAGTAGATTTGTTTCAGTTGTATTAATCAGCCTTTTTTAAACATGTTTAACATTTTTATAATTATATTTTATATATTGGGCATGAATTTAACGTTTTTCAAAATGAAACCATGCTTATTTGTAAAGTTGGGTATCAAAATCTGTAAAATTTGAAACGTATTAAGAAATTATGAAGCTTTTTTTTTTTGAAAAAAAAAAGGAAGCAAACAAGCAAATAACTATATCAATTTTCAAAAAACTTTTATTTTTATTCAAGTCTTTCTTCCTTTTAGAATTTCACTCAAGAGTGCTTTTAAATTTTTTAAAAAAATTGTAAATTGAAATTGAAAAATTAAGTTTTGAAACTTTTCTTGTCAAAAATGAAGCTTGAAATTATAAAAAAGAGAAATCTTAAAAAACAAAAAGAAAAAAATAACGTTTGCCATAACAAAGGGAGCAATACAATTTTTAAAAATCGGCACAATGCATTCGGTCATCATTTTATGCTAATAAAAAAGGTACAATTATTCACTAAAAGCATTTATAATTTTTAAAGATTCCAGTTTTTTGCGCTAAAATTTTTTTTGACCTAACATCCATCAGATAAAAGTAAATTTGGTCTTAAATTAACCATGAAAACATGTATAATAATAAAAAATAGATAATCTACAATTCAACTCAATTAAAGGCTAGATTAACTTCCCTCAAAAATGTAAGCACAAAAAATATTTTACTAAATTTTTGCTTTTAATTATTTTTGCTATGGATTTT
This sequence comes from Parasteatoda tepidariorum, assembly GCF_982258835.1. NCBI lineage: Eukaryota > Metazoa > Arthropoda > Arachnida > Araneae > Theridiidae > Parasteatoda > Parasteatoda tepidariorum. The sequence continues at coordinate 55,521,143 of NC_141766.1, forward strand.
CCAGGTTTTGACACCTTACACTTATATCTGCTTATTTTCCAGAACAATAAACTCTGTAAACCTAATTATTTTAAAATCTTGTCATTAACGTGTTATATTTATAGTTTTAAACAATATTTTTATATTTTTGAATCATATTTTGTATTTTTAGTTCATATTGTCATATTTTTTAGATATTTGCTTGCTGTCTCTATTTCACTGGCTTCTTTGTAATAAAAACCTAAATCAAAGCTTAAATCAAATTATTTATTTATTTATTTATTTATTTTCTATTTATTTGTTTATTTTTTATTTATTTATTTATTTTTTAGTGGGTTTCAGCATTTTTGCCCACTAAAAAGATCAAAAATTTTGATAACACAAACCGTCTAGACTTCTAACTGGAAGTAATTTTCATGAAATTTGATTATAATTTGATTCAATATTCAAGCAACTACTCCATTGTTGACAAATCATGCATTTGTTTAATAGTGTAATTATGTTAAATTTTTTCATTCAATTTATTAATGAATTAATAAAGTTACATTTTGTTTTCTTGTTTTATTTTATGCATGCAGCTACTAATATAATTTAGTAAAAATGACGTTAAAATCACTAATAATATATTTGTTGAATCCTAGACGTGTTTCAATGTAAGATTGTGTACTTGTGCACCTTCATCAGCAGGAGCACCATTTTGCACTATTACCCAGCTAGGTATATTAGATTTGTGTTATATTGATGGTGTTTTGAACATTGGTTTTACTTACAAGAAAGATACCTGAAGTGGCCTATGTAAATTAAGCTAAATATTGTTCTACTGTTTTTTTCTTCTTTGGTTACGACATAATATATATATATATATATATATATATATATATATATATATATATATATATATATATATATATATATATATATATATATATATATATATATATATATATATATATATATATATATATATATATATATATATATATATATATATATATATATATATATATATAATATATATATATTATAATATATATTATATATATATATTATAATATATATATTATATATATATTATATATATATATAATATATATATATATATAATATATATATATAATATTATATATATATATATTATATATATATATAATATATATATATATAATATATATATATAATATTATATATATATATATATATATATATATATATATATATATATATATATATATATATATATATATATATATATATATATATATATATATATATATATATATATATATATATATATATATATATATATATATATATATATATATATATATATATATATATATATATATATATATATATATATATATATATATATATATATATATATATATATATATATATATATATATATATATATATATATATATATATATATATATATATATATATATATATATATATATATATATATATATATAATATATATATATATATATATATATATATATATATATATATATATATATATATATATATATATATATATATATATATATATATATATATATATAATATTATTTTCAAATTGGTTGCAAAGATATAAATTATTGAAAATGCAAAGAATTGTCAAAAACAATTGCAAGAAACCAAATTTCACCAAACGTGCTATAACTATAACAGCTCTATCCAACTCAATTCGACGGACGGAACAAGATGTTAAAACTTCCACTTTTCAAAAAAGGCATTCCAATCATAAGCGGTTTTTTCAGAAATATCACCCTCTCAAAACACAGCACAGATATCACGAGCAACTCTAGTGGACTTAGAACTATGATTGAAAGCAAAAAAAGAAAGAAGTGTAGAAAATGCTCATTTTTATCAATTTGACTTTTCATTTTAATGATCTGAGTATTAGTATAAATTAATTGCTCAAAACAAATGCATTCTGGTAGAACAAGACACTCTCCTTCGAGTGAACTAACGCATTATGCCAAGAAAATTTAATCTAATGCGAAATGTTAAAGTTTCCAAAAACGGCAGGAACTTAGTTGCTAACCTAATGTGCGAAATACCTAAATAAAAAAGTGGTAGAACATACATGTTTAAACCAAGTAGAAATTAACTTTCGCTAGCTACCACTTCAGCTTTAAACATAACTGTGTTTTTACTTTAGAAACGAATCTTAATATTTATATTATTAATATAATTGTAGACAGAACAATCATGCTTATACAAAGAAAATCTAAGAACAAAATACTTGCACTACCACTTTCTTCTTTTTAGAAAAAAAAGAAACTGGCCTTCTCTCTATGAAAACTATAAGAAAATAGGTTGAATATCGATTAATTTACTTTTCTTTGCATTTCTTAGGAATCTTGAAATTAAACTTCGTGGTGTTCGATAAATTCCTTATAGGTGTGACAATTTGTTCGCATTGGTTCCATGACAGCTTCTTCATTATTTTTCACTCTAAAAGACATATATAAATCTAATATTTATAATTATAAAGGTATAAATCCTAGCTATAAAGTGATATAAATCCTAAATATAAAGAGATAAATCAAAAAGATATAAAAATACACATGAGTTAATTAAATTTCTTTATGCATTTCCTAGGAAATTTGAAGTTAGATTTCGTGCTCTTCTATAAATTCCTTATAAGCGTGTTAGTTGGTAGATTCAATGTCAGTTTTTTCTTTGTTTTTCACTCTAAAAGATGTAAGTCTAATATTTATAAATGTAATGATATTAATCCTAAAAATATAAAGAGATATAAATCCTAAATATAAAGATATGAACCCTAAATATGAAAATATGAATCCTAAATATAAAGAGATATAAACGACAAATATAACGATATAAACCCTAAATATAAAGATATAAATCCTTATTATGAGGATATAAATCTAAAAGATATAAAGACACAAATGGGTTAATTAACTTTTTAATGCATTTCCTAGGAAACTTGAAATTTCGTTGTCTTCTATAAATTCCTTATAAACGTGTCAGGTAGTTCGTATTGATACCATGTCAGTTTCTTCTTTATTTTTCATTCAAAAAGAATTTAGGGCATTAGTGAGAAAATCTTAAGTATTGACAAGACAAAAGGATTACGAGATAATTCCCAGTTAACACTTGTCTTTTCTCGACAATCCTAAAAATCTAATTTTTGTTTTTTCTTTCAAAACCAATTATCAGAATTAACTTCACTTTCTTTAAACGCTTGAATAGATTTCAACAAAATTTAATTTTTCTTTCATTAAAAACCTTGTCAAAATACGCTTGCGGAAACAAATCAACTCGAATTTTAATTTTATGTCAATTTAATGACGGATTCCTAAATTTTGCTCTCGCCCATCGTTCACCCTTATAAATGTCAAATATTCTATTGGGGACCATCTACATATTACGTCACGCATGACTGTGAATGAAATTGTGAACAAAAGGAAAGGGTGACACGAAATGTGACATCACTCATTTTTGTTTTAATAAATGCATTTGAAATCAGCAAAATAATCATTTTCATACTATTTATTTTCATGTTCTTGTTTGTTTGTTCTTTTCATCTATGTTTATTTAAAAAAAATAAACATTTTACTTTTTCTGTCATTTTGTTTTGTAGTTTTTGATTTTATTTCATTTCGAAAAACATCACTGCTGAATAAAATTTAAGTTAAGTCCTAGTTGAAATCGAAGAGAAAATATTCTTGGGCATTTACACTTTTATTTTGTCATAATAAAGAACTTTTATTAATATTTGCAAATTTTGCATTAAAATAAATGCAATATAAGAAATGAGATAAGGGAAATTAATATTGAGTCAAAAATTTACATTGAGTTTTACAATTCAATCTGAACTGTTTTGTGCATAAAGTAAAAATAGCACTTAATCAAACTACGCCAAATTTCAAAATAGCATGCTCAATTGTTCTTTTATATTAATATATATTGAAATTTATTAGTATTGCATACATATATTTTTAACAAACACAACTTTATTAAATAAATTAAAAGATAAACATCTAGAAAACACATTTATCCCCAAAAAGAGTATTCTGCCAGAGTGATAGATAAATTATATAAAATAATATTTTATCAAGTAAACAGTAACAGATTAAAAAAAATATATATACTATAAATTAACCTTAAAAGTAATTTACTAAAATAACAAACGTACATAAAATGCAGTATAGGATTGGACAAAGAAAAACTAATGCTTTATGCATATATTTTTAGTGAAACAAAGGAAGAAACAAAACTAAAACATGAACGTTTTATTACGAAAATTTTACTTAGATGAAAGCAGGGAAGAAAGTTGTTGCATTTCTTCATTAAAGTGATAAATATTGATTTACCCTAAATTCATAAGATGCATGGGAGATACATTTTACATAAACATTCTAGGAAATTACTTAGAAAAACTTTTTTCTAACTCTGTCACTTTAAAAGTTACATACGTTTACGTATTTTGCGCCGCCTGTATGACGAATGTTTATGAATTTAGGTTTTATTGTCAATATTTATTATAAACTCAAATAAATCACATTTAAAGACTGAGTATAATTTTAAAGTCTGAAAAATACAATTATGATATTAATAATATATTTGTTGTAATCCTTAATCTTATTTCATACACATAACAAATACACATGTAATCAGTATCAGCAAAGCTCGGCTTTGATGACATTTGCATATATGGTCACTTTTACTGGTTAAAGATTTTTTATTTTTAAATTTTTAGGACATTTTTTTAGTTTTTGTTCCCTTTTTTTTCATTTCACTACATTTTTGAAAATCGTACTAGTCGATTTTTACAATTTTCACACAATTCAAGTCCTGCAGGCCGTTCTAGTCGCAAACAACTTGACGAACTTATACAGTAGGTACAGATGTACAGTGTGTTTAAAAAATGCCAATCTAGACCATCTAAATCAAGTTTATTCATGAGTTCGGTTTGAGAGTATTCGTGCACCAAAACAGCATTATTTTCTTCGTTATTCTTGAGTTGAAAATTGATTTCAAAATTTAATGAAAATTACATCTTATTTTCTCTTAATAAGAAGGTTTTAATACAATTGTATGTTAAATAAGTTTTAAGAAGGAAATGATGGTTCAGACTGAATTCCTTGTTTGATTAAAAGATTTTTTTTCATTTTAAATGTGCAAATAAATATTTATTTGGCCAATTTTTGCTTTTTAAGTGAGTTTTTAGGTAATCAAAATACAGGTTCTAATTATCAGGTTTCTACAAAATTTCGAAGTTACGCGCTAGCTATGTTATTTTAAACACTATGGTTATTTGCTGATTCCTGATTATTTTTATTGTTATGCTCAATGTCATTAAAACACATAAAAATAAAATATAAAATTTGAAACATGAAAAACGTATCTCTGAACTGCAATCATAAAGTACATGTTGAAGTGTCACATATTGCAACAAAGAAAAAGAGGGAGGATCACAAATGTTTAAAAACTGTGTGACATCATTTATGAACAGCCCCTTCATGTTATTTTGGTAATTCTTTTTCCTCTACATACCAAGCGTTCAAAAATATTGTTTAATTTCTTTATTGGTCTAAAACCGTTTTTTAACGCTCCCGTAGTTTCTTTAATTGGTGCTAAGAAATTAATTTGAAGATACTGAAGCATTCTTCATTGCAAAGGTGACAAACATGTCAAGCAAATTACATCAGAGGGTGGACGCTCACTGAGATAAATGGTAAATCATTTTTTTGGTAGTATAAAAGCAAAAGGGTATTGAATAACTTATCATACATCAATTGGATAACTACAGAACTGTACAATGAAGTTTTTGGTAAGTCATTTTCAACTCGTGTATTAAATCTTTCAATTATTATGAAGTCTTGGATTTTGATGATAATTTCCCTTACGAATTCTTATGCTTTTCGGGAAAGTTTTTTAAGATTCGTGGATATAATTTGTCATTTTTTTTAAATATTTGTATAATTCAGTTTTAAGACATTTTTCTTAAATACTAGCTCATTTTTATTTATTAGTTAGACTAATCAGCTTAGGCAAAATTATTTTTCACATTTATACTAAGTTATACTATTTTTCGTTAAAGTTCAGTTTTCTTCAAATATGCTTTAATATCGTTTATAGAATTTGAAAGAGGATTTTTCAGGTATAAAAATTTGCAGTTAGACAAAAGACGCTCTTAAAGTTCAGTTTCCTTCATATATGCTTTAATATTCGTTTATAGAAGTTGAAGGAAACTTTTTCAGGTATAAAAATTTGCATTTAGACATAAAACGCTCTTTAAAGTACAGTTTTCTTCATATATGCTTTAATATCATTTATGGAAGTTGAAAGCAGCTTTCTCAGGTATAAAAATTAACAGTTAGACAAACATGCTCTCTAAAGTTCAGTTTTCTTAAAATAGGCTTTAATATTACTTATAGAAGTTTAAAGAAACTTTTTCAGGAATAAAAATTTACAGTTAGATAAAAGAAGCTCTTTGGTTTCAAAATGTCTCAAAACATTGAGTAGTTAACTTCAATTCTGATGGAAAAAAAGAAGCTCTTTTACATTTGAAAATATCAAAAATCGTTTAAGATTTAAATTTAATTCTGATAGATAAAAGAAGTTCTTTCACATTTGAAAGTTTCAAAAAGCATTTAATAATTCAATTTAATTCAGAAATTTCGGTATTTCTGCAATTAATACTAACTTTAAAATTCAATGAAAATTACATCTTAAATTCTCTCAGTATGCATGTCAAGTTGGTCATTAAATTTAATTGATCTACTTGATTGAAACCCACTAGAAAATTATCTAACAGATAACTTGACTCAAATTTTTACCTTCCTTATAATTTATCATCGTATCTGAAAACTCTGAACAACGAAGATAAATCCTATTATATTCTTGCATAAAAGCTTCGCCTTCTAAAAGCATGCAAACAAAAAAAAATACCTTAAAATATTATTATTTAAGAGATGAAATTGTGCTAAATGTTGTCTTATTTATTAGACGCTTAGTCTCAGGACCAAGGAATACATTAGACGCGTGGTCTTGACGATTCCTTCAAACTTTTTATTCCATATACGCACGCAAAGATGCACTATGTGCTTTGCCTTTGAGAAGACGTTCTCGGAAGCGCATACAATCAATGATGCTTAAAAAAATAGATATTTTAAAAATGTCACAGAGATGTTCCATTAAAAAAAGTTATCTTCTACAATATGGAAAAGCGTAATGCTCATCTTCAATTTTTTATGCAAATACATTAAATTTACTTTAAAAAATTAATGCAGTATTAAATGTTCAGCTCCATAGTTTAGTTTACATTCAACCCTACCAAAAAGACAAGGAGACATCTGGCTTAGCATTGGGATGAACTCTCCTTTGTGAATGACTTCTTAGTTTACATTACCCCACGTTTGAGTTGCACGGAAAAGAAAATCGTGAAAAATCCCATGGTTAGCCCAAAATCAGAGGAATTTCAACCTATTACATATCTACAGCTGGAAATGATTAGCATCAGTGTAATCAGTACATGCCAATATAACGTCAGACGCCATTCAGGAGCAGTATATATACCGACTAGCCACCGTTGAGATTCGAGCCTGTGTCCCCTCATTAGAATAAGTCAGTGCTTTATTCAGTGAACTATCCCACTCAATAGTTATTTTCTGTAGAATATACTAAAACATACTTTGAGCAACTTTTGATTATGTTTTCTCGTAAGAAGATAAAAATTTCATGGTTTTAGGGACACACTTGAAAAATGAGAACGAATTGCGTAGACGAATAGCTAAGATACGAAATGAGATTTTTTTTTAAACGCATCATTCAACATTACCCAAATACTGTAGTTCTCGAAAATAATTCGCAGTTCTTCTACAGACTTCTAATACTCTTTAAACAAATTTGTTAGTTTACATTAAACTAGTTAGTACAGTTAAATTGGTCAGTTAGAGATCGAAAATTGTAAGTAATCAGTCAAATAGTTCTCAAGAAATCAAGTTTTTAAATATACGATAATTAAAATTTCATAATTCTTTAACAATTCATCCGGTTTCATTGAAGATTTCTATTTTGTCACTTACTTTAAGATTATGTAAATATTTGCATACCTTACTGTTCAATTTTTTTCATCTATTATTATATAAAATAATTTTAAGAAAATATTTTTGAAAAAAATGTGTGAAATTATCTATGAATAAATAAATTTCATATTGCGTGCAAAAAATTTTAAAACCACTTAAAATGTTCTCGAAATATAACGAAAGTCGTAAAAGGTGAAATTAATATTAATTGGATCAAACTTTTGAAAGCTCTTCTGACCCAGCTATTGAGACCATATTTTCCAGATTGCAATAGCCGCATTTTTGAGGATCAAACATTCAAATCCGTTAAAAAAAAGCATGCTTATTCAAAGAAAGCACGTTTTAGTGTCCGATTTAGCAAAGTAAAATATAAATTGCACTGATTAGCTTGTAATTAAGGATATTTCCTTTCATCCATTGACTTTGAGTCCTAATACATCAAAGTCGGATCACAAAACCAAACATTAATAAACTTTCATAAAATGAATGTGAATGTGCACATGCGTATTTATTTTTTTAAAAGCTCGTTAAATGATAAAAACATTAGTTTCTTTTCTAAAATTTAAGTATTATGCATTAGAGAAATTTTAAACGTTTTAACTTTTTATATTATAATTTGTAAAAAGATTTACAACAGTTTATACAAACGTAAAAATTTTCAGTTTCCATAATTTAGGCTGAAAATATAATATTTCATTATTAATTTTTAGACTCCTATTAAAAGCAACTTTCGTTTCTCTTCTTAAAAATTTGATTTAACATCCTCTTATCTTATGTCTTGTAACTTTATTTTATTATACAGGATGTTCCGTAATAACCTCTCTTTGCTTAAATGTTTAGAATCTTCATCTAGAATGAAGTAAAATAATCTGTCTACATCAATGCTTACCAATCAATATTTAAGTGAGAAAAAAATAAAACACGTTTTCATATACTAGTCAATCATTATTGAGACAGGAAAGAGCATATTAAGGGCATAATAATAATCATCAAAACCAGTTTATTTGTAAAGAAAGACTGCCGCCTACTTTCAGTATTCTATCATAAATAAAATGAATTTTTTAATACTTTCTTTGATCTTATTGATCTCAATAATGATTAGTCAGAATTTAATAATATTTTCGTTCTTTTTCGCTTAGATACTAATTTGAAAGCCGCTTATTGTGCATATAGAACTGTAAGGATTCTAAAAATATGTAACAAGGGTGGTCATAAGGAAAACTTTTGTATTGATTTACCATCACAAGAAAAACTCCGGAAAAGAGCTTGACCCAGAAATAAGGAAAAGGTGGTAATAAAATTATTTCAATTCATGCTTGTTTTCGGAAGAATTAAAAGTTTTGTGACTACCATGACTTCTTAATGTAAAATGCTTGGTTCTTAATGTAAAAAAGATTGGTTATTGACTGGTAAAACATCTTATTCCTACTATCAGCAAACTGGAAATTAAATGAATTTTATACCTGACTTTTTTTTCTCGCTTCCAAGTACGGTTCCTTGTAGGAGTTTTTCTCCAGATGGTAAGTCAATAGTTAGTTCAATGTTATAAATATTGTAACTTTATTTTTTTATATATTTAATTTAGGCTTTTCTGACTCTTCTTCTGATTGGTGAAGCACTTGCACACCCCACCATAGTTAAGAAATATGGAAGTAATAATAATGAAGAATCTGAAAGTTATGGAAATGAAGAAAGTTACGGTGCAGAAAACGATAAAAGTAATGAAGGAAAAGAATATCAGATCTTAGGAATGTATGATGAAGGTTTAGAAAACAGTTATATGAAAGACGAACAAGCTATGTCCAATGGATACTCGAAGACACAAACCAATGAAAACCAAGATACAAGTTATGGCAATGGGGGTGACAAAACTGGCATTAGTTATGGTACTGAAATGGGAAATAGCAATGGATATGGCTCTGGTGCTGGTATGAGCAGCGGAACTAGCAATGGATATGGTATGGGAGCTGGCTTAGGTAGCGGAACTGGGAGTGGCAACGGATATGGTATGGGTACTGGTCTAGGTAGCGGAATGGGCTATGGTGCTGGATTAGGAAGCGGAACTGGCAATGGAAAAGGATATGGTATGGGAGCTGGTTCAGGCAGTGGAACTGGGAGTGGTAGTGGATATGGTATGGGTGCTGGTTTAGGTAGTGGAAGTGGCTATGGTGCTGGATTAGGAAGCGGAACTGGCAATGGAAACGGATATGGTATGGGAGCTGGTTTAGGCAGTGGAACTGGGAGTGGTAGCGGATATGGTATGGGTGCTGGTTCAGGTAGTGGAAGTGGCTATGGTGCTGGTTTAGGCAGTGGAAGTGGCTATGGTGCTGGTTTAGGAAGCGGATCTGGCAGTGGAAAGGGATATGGTATGGGAGCTGGCTTAGGAAGTGGAACTGGCAATGGTAACGGATATGGAGCTGGTATGGGTAATGGAGGAAATGGCAAAAATATGAATGGTTATGGTAGTGAAAACTCATATTCCAAGGGAAATGAAAAAGGTTCAATGCAGAAGTATATGGAAATGCAATCATTCGTCAGCTATCCTAAAAACTATGAAAAAGAATCCAGCAATGATTACAATCAGAACATGAATGGTGGATACACTAGCTTCGAAGAAAATAAAAATGGAAACCAAAAGGAAGGCAACATTATTATTGTACCAATTATCAAGCATGTACCTGTAATAAAACATGTTCCAGTTGTAGAATACATAAAAGTAGTGAAAAAAGATAACAATGAAGGAAAGAAACAGAAAAGTAATGGCTCCCAAGGATACAGCAACGGAAAAAATAAAAATCAAGATTTCTCGTCTCAAGGCTATATGAGGAGAGGAGACAATAGTCACATTTGGATGACTAAAGAAAGTATGAATAACAATCAAGGAGCATGGTCCAAATCAGATGGAAAATCCCTAAAATATAATATGTGAGAAAAAGTTATGGAATGAAATGATGGGAAAGGAAACCATGAATAATTGTAAGTTTTAAATTTTTAATTAGAAAATTTTGATATATATAGACTCTCTGTAAATACTACCTTTTATATGCATTCTTAAAATCTCTATCAAAAATGAAAATAAAAAAGTGTTCACATGCGTTTACAAATAAATATTTAAGTTAGGGGAAAAAAACAAAAATGCTATCAAAACCTGTCAAATTACAATAGCGTAAGACGAAACTTGTAAACATCAAAACAGGTTTAATTAAAAGTTAAAACTTGAAGGGGTTTCTATTATTCTTCTTTCAAGTCCTCTTCGTTTTCTACCACAATCAAAACCAGTTTCATTACTTATTACATTCGCTTTCCTGCACTGTGATTTACCTGATTTCGATAACATTTTTGTTTCTTCCCGGCTAGATATTAGCTTGCGATATTCTAGATATAAGCATATTTTTTGTTTCCATTTTTGATAAGGTTCTTAAAAATACATATGAAGTCTTTATGGAAAAAAAGTATATTTATTTTGTTATATGTTTTAGATTAATCCATGAGGCAACACCCCAAAATTATTGGTTATATTAATACAGGATTATTTATAACTTCTTCCTTATTTTCAAATAGCTATTGTAAAAAAGATGACAAATACAGAAAAAAACGAGCGAGCTTTGCACTAAGTACAAAAATACTTCAAGTTTAATTTACAAGAGTGAACCCTTAGTGAGTAACTAGTGATACGGTACAAATCGATACGAAAGTTTAGTCCCTGCCCACTCTACTCAGTATAGTACTATGTACTTTTTTTATATTATAACTGGCGTTGAATTGCCGATCCAATTTTGAGGTTACGACTATCAATGATCCAATTTGCAGCTTTGTAATTTCGAACTCAATCTAGAAAGAAAGAGGACTCCTGATTCAAACGCAAGGGCAAACTATTCTTCGTACAGAACTTTTTGTCGGGACTGATCCGCATTTACATTACTTGGAGAGGAAAACCACGAAAACCTTCCATAGTTAGCCCAACGACAAGGGGATTCTAACTCATGTATCGTCTACAACTGAGGATATTTTTGCGTCAGCATTGTGGTGAGAATCTTGAGCAGATTTTGTATTGACCTGCCATTTCTGAGATTCTAACATGGATCTCCTCATTGGGAGGTGAATGCTCTATCCCCTGAGCTACCGCGACTCTACCAATTTATTACATCTTATTCCTTCACACTTTTCTGCTAAATCACTCAGTAAAGAGGATAGGAAAGTCACATGTTTACGTAAAAGTCACACGATAACGGACCACAGGTGATGACAAAAACTCAATACCATGTTGAATGGAGTCGGGCAAAAACGATGTCTTTTCTCGGAAAGTACTAAAATTTTGCATTTTCACCCCAACTTCCGTGTTATCTCCATTGATTTAATTGTAATAATTGGAAGGTGTGGTAGGTATTTTTTGAAAGAGAAATTCAAATAGAAGCCATTTATGTCATAAAAGTAAACTTCGTACCGTTTCATTAAATTTTTTTTTTATTTTTTTTTTTGAACTGGAATATTCGGGCCTTTTCTCGATAATAACAAGCTAAGGATGCAATGGCTTTACTACTTTTTTTCACTTCTCTACACTTACTTAACTTGCAAACTTATATAAATTTAAAATTGCTTATTTTAAACATCATATTTGTTTTAGTTATATAAAAATTAGAAACTTAAATGTTATTAAGTTTTAAAAAATTCAAAAAGATTGAAATGTCTTACCATAGAATTATGAACAACTTTGTATAGTTATTAAATGGTGCGATAACGCGAAAGATTTAAAATAAGACGTGTATTTTTTTAAAAAGAAAGTTCCATACATGTGTTATTAATTTGATTAATATTTAATCACCATACTTAACTTTTTTAAAAAATGTATGCAAATTAGTTTAATATTCATGTTAAAAACATGCAAAAAAATTATGTGAAGTATGTAAATTGTTTTTTATTTATTTCCAGATGTCACAACTTCTTGTAAAGTCATCAATCGTATCAGAATTGTATTGGAAATTGCAATTGTTTCGGAAAACAGTTTATTTTATTCCATTGTATATATATTCTTGTAATTAGTTCGTATTTATTTAGTAAGTTTCTTAAACATTTTACATTTAAAAAGTTTGGTAGAATTTATCATTTTTCCTTTGATTATTATTCAGTTTGACTTCAGTTCTTTATATTGTTACCAAACAAGTATCATTATAATGATAAATATTTATTTATAGTGCTTTTCTCTATTAAAGAAAAACAACACTATGAGCATTCTGAAAATCAGCAACTTTTGTGAATTTTCATTGTGTAAAAATAATAAATAAAATGTTTTTATTTCTCTACACATGCATTTCATTATTTCTCTACATAGTTAACTTGAATTTCATTTTCAAGTTTCCTTTCTAAAATAGTTTTCTACATCATTGCATCGAAAAGTGCAGTTTTTAAGAATACATCGAAAGAGTATCGTAGAAAGTAATGTTTTATTACAATTTCAAGAAATATTAAACTTCCTTCTCCTTTAAGCTATCTTCCGACATTTTGACAGAAAATTTAAGAAAAAATTATTTTTGAAGCTTGAAAAAACTTCCGGATCTTGTAAAAATTATAAAATCAAGATATCAAGGAAATTCCAGATACATTACAAAAAAAAGTTTTCTATGCTTTCATAAACACAAGATGAATATCTGTTAAATAGTATCTGAGTTCATAAAGAGTTATTAAAGATGGTTTCTAGAAAACGTTATTGAAGCTTCAAAATAAGTCATAAATATAAGCCAAAATATAAGCCAAAATATATTCCCAAGATATACCTTGCCCAATTCTCTAAAGGATAACAGATGGTGACAAAAACAACAGACAAAACAGAAAGTTTTCATTTTCGATTAATGCTTGAGAAAAATTTTTTTTATTTTTTATTTAGTACATATATTAATGTTTTTGGGGGGTTAGCTTATAAATATAGTCTTGTTAATTCCTGTAATTTTTATTCAGATTTTTCTAAGAAAAGCATTAAATTAATTAAAAGTAAATTAACAGAATATTTGTTAAGAAGCATTGAATTTAATTCAAGTCTATTGAGCATCGTACAACTTCATCGTTTTTCCATTCAATGTTATTTAATTATTTAATTTTGTTTACTATTCCGAAATGTGAAATTCTTCCTTGCTTTTAAAAGATGAAGAATTTATAATATTTAAAGCATATTTGGTAAAATTCTAGCAATAATACAAGTAAGAATGTACACTTGTAATATAGACTGTGAAAAAAAATATTGTATCCTCACACAAAAATAGTGGCTTTTAACACCAAAGTGGTGTAAAGAAATACCCAAAATAACTTTTGGTTTTTCGTATTTCACTACACCAAAAACTAGACATACGCTTTAACAACCGTGGTGTAATAATGTGGCCAATTATCTCTCCAAATTATTAAATTATCCAAAAAATTGTATGAAGGAACACATTATTTCAAGTTAACATCAAATAGAGCGTTCATATGCACTTTAAAAGGAGTTGGTAAATCTGAACACCAATAATAGAAACTGTTTTCACCAAACTCATGCTCATTCACACCATTTGTGAATTAATTTCCCTTCCGAAAGCATCAATTTCAAAATGCTTTGTATATCGTCTGCAGATTGTTTACAATCGAGTTCGAAATATCTGTACTCCATGTCGATGCTTCTCACGCTGCTATACACATTCTAAGAAGTTTTGTCACCATTTTTTAATGTATTAAAATAAGCTGAAATTAGAAATAATATATATATAGTTTTAGTTTATCAATTGATTATGACATAAAAATCCAGTCTTTTCATTGAAAGTTATTCAGGGTGTTATTCTTTGATCAAGAAAGTTATTCCCTTTAATTTTGAGCACTTTAGAGTGAGTCAATACATAAATATATATATATATATATATATATATATATATATATATATATATATATATATATATATATATATATATATATATATATATATATATATATATATATATATATATATATATATATATATATATATATATATATATATATATATATATATATATATATATATATATATATATATATATATATATATATACATAACCAACTTGTATAGTCGAGGAGACACATTACGTCCTAGAAAATGTTTTAATATATTCATGTCTTAATGACTCGTAAAAAAACCGCAATTGTTTCTTAATCCACCTATAATGACCTCTAAGTTTAGAATTTTTTTTAAACGTTGTTTCAGTAAATGTGAGTGACTGGTACTTTATTAATGTTGCACTAGAGCTGCACATTGGGCTATTAGCAACAGTCTGGGAAATATTCCTAAGGGTGAACCGAAGACATGCCATCACATTTTTGATCCTCTGCAGAGGGGATCTCATTTGTGAAGCCACTTCCTCAATTTAGACATAGTTCTGAAGGGGAAAGAATTTTTTTTCCAGATACCTGTACCATGGTACTGCTCAGCGACTGACCACAAGACTTTTGATTCCCCAAATTTTACGAGCGCGTACATCGCATGTACTCGGTGGGTTTTAGCGGAGTTCGATACTCGAGTCCGATACTCCAGAGGCCGATTCGCTAACCACTGGGGTGCTACCACCCTAAATGTAACTAAATAAAAGTAGTTAAATATCTTCTTACCATGTGCTTTAGAAACACCAGTCATGGGCCAGCTAGTAGCAAGCGTGCCACTCACTAATTTAGTAGGAGAAACCTCATCAGATTATCGACTTTATATTTAAAAAAAAGTTTCCTTTTTTTTAAGTAAATAAAATATTTAATCATTTTAATTCTTTATTCAATACTTTTCATTAGATAGTGTATAATTTATAATGCTTTTGACCCCCATTATACATGATTTAAACATTTAAACATATATTGAGA
This sequence comes from Parasteatoda tepidariorum, assembly GCF_982258835.1. Lineage (NCBI taxonomy): Eukaryota > Metazoa > Arthropoda > Arachnida > Araneae > Theridiidae > Parasteatoda > Parasteatoda tepidariorum. Next base: position 55,537,036 of record NC_141766.1, read on the forward strand.
AGATGTGTTAATCATTTTATTCAAATTTTAGATGATGACGAAATTTTTAAATATTTTTGTTTATAGTTACCAATGCAATTGTCAATTCATACCAATAGGAATCACTTTCCTCAGTGCTTATAATAATACTTATTGAAATCTTAATAAGTAAATTCTTATTGAATTATTATTGCAAATTATTATGCTTAAATGCACCATGCAAAATTGTGCTGAAAATAATTATGCACAGTTAAAATCACGAATATTAAAATCTTTGCATAAATTCTCTATTAAAATTGTCAAAATAGGTTAATATTGCTTCACTTTTAAGTTTTAGACAAAATTAAATGTGATTTTTAGAATTTCCCTAATAAAATTATAGAAACATATGAAAAGTGCACATTTCGGTCAACTTTCTTACTTCTCATTAATCTCATTATTTATGAATTTCATTTTTAATCTCTCACCAAGTTCAATGCTAATTGAAATTTTTTTCAAGCCTCTATGCCATAGAAAAATAGCTAAGCAAAATTATATTAAAAACAATTATGCACAGTTAAAATTAAGGATGCCAAAATTCTCTGAATATTCATAAATTGGGTATGCTTAACGTTATTTTAAATTTTTGAACTAAAATAAAATTAATTGAAAATAATGATACAGGTTTTTACTGCATATTACAAGTTTTTAAGCTGAAGTAAATCATATTAGTTACGATGTTCCTACTTTTAATCAAGCTTATAAAAGTTCACAGTAATTACAGAAATCTTATTGCACATGAATGCATCAAAAATAACTTTTCAAAATTATAAAAATAATTACACACAGTTAAAATTAAGAAATATAAATGTAAAGCAAAATGGGTGGCAGATATGTTTCACTCATTACATTTTCATTAGATTATTTATATTTTAATTTTAATCATGAAATCCTACTATAAGTTACTACGCTAGAATGCATCGAAAAAAATAATGCAAAATTATAGGAATAGTTATACACAGTTACAGTTAAGGATGCTAAAATTCTTTCAAAGTTTACAAAATGCGAAACTTTTACGTTACCTTAAAATTTCGATCAAAAATAAAATTGATTTTTAAAAGTTTATTAGTTGATTTTTAAAAACAAAATGGGTGTCACTATTAATTCATTTTCTTTAGATTATTTATGATGTTTTGATCTTAATCATGCTCTTAAGTTGAACAGAATTTTATTGAAATCTTACTGCAAGTTACTATGCTTAAATGTATCGAAATATAATTACGCAAAATTACCAGAATACTTATGCACAGTTAAAATTAAGAATACCAAAATTCTTTAAATTTTCAAAAAAAATGGAGAAGTTTTAATTCGCCTTAAAATTTTTATTAAAAATAAAATTGATTTCTAAAAGTTTATTAGTTGATTTTTAAAAACAAAATGGGTGACACTATTAATTCATTTTCTTTAGATTATTTATGATGTTTTGATTTTAATCATGCTCTTAAGTTGAACAGTATTTTATTGAAATCTTACTGCAAGTTACTATGCTTAAATGCATCGAAATATAATTATGCAAAATTACCAGAGTACTTATGCACAGTTAAAATTAAGAATACCAAAATACTTTAAATTTTCAAAAAATGGAGAAATTTTAAGTTGTCTTGAAATTTTGATCAAAAATAAAATTTATTTTTTCAAAAGTTTATTAGTTGATCTTTAAATACAAAATGGGTGACACTCTTAATACATTTTCTTTAGATTATTTATGATGTTTCAATTTTAATCATGGTTGAACAATACATACTGAAATCCTATTACTAGTTACTATGCTTGAATGCATTCAAAAATAAATAATAAAACTCCTTGTAATTCAAAAAATTAGTTTGTTTTTTATTTTCAATCTTTAGATACGAGTTGTATCGTGGGAGTTCAGGCATTAACACGTGGTTGTAAGTGAATACTAAAGTTATTCAGTGCAATAGCTAGTGAAATTGGTGTATCATTATGATTATGGACATTCTCTATTTCCGGGTTAACATTTGTTTTTGTTTGACAATTCTCTCCCCTCGTTATCTGGAAGAACTGAGGGGCGTTGTCGGTATCACGGTTCAGTGATTTTCAGAATTTTAAAATGAAATATATAAAAGGAGAAAACTTTTTTAAATCTAAAACAAAGACATTTCGTTACCACTTCCTTGGATTACTACTCTTACTAAACAATGAAGCGAATGGTAAGCTACTTTTCTAACTTATTCATATTTTTAAGAAATATTCTTTCAGTTACATTGAAAGTTCGTTATAACGATGGAATTCTCTTTATAGCGAATTTCTCGCAATAAGCCATTCACATATGTATTATTAAAACAGCTATAAAAAGAGTGGAATTGAATAGTTTAAAATAGTTTTTACGTCATTTATAACAACTAATTTTGATTTCAATAGTTAGCAGTTAAGAAGGGAAATAAGGGTAGCCGAGTAGACAAAAAAAGGCATAGCCATTTGAATTGTGCTACAGAATCCTGAAAATAGCAAAATATTTCATTTCAATTGTGAGAAAGGATATAACTTGGCCAGAGTTTGCCCATGTATATTTTGTTTACTAAGATAAAGGAATTATGAAATTGAAGAAGGAAATAAGGTGAAATTATGTTCGTTTCTCATATTTCTGTATTGATACAAGATATTAAAAACGTCTTTCCTTTTGCCCCTTTTCGTATAATTCTGCTCATTTAAACGTCAGAAAAATGCATTCCCTTAAAACATTTCTTTTCCTTGTTATAGCAGAAAATTAGTACTTTTTAATTTGTTATAAAAATACAATTTTTGTATCTTTAAAGATATCATTTTCGCAGTTATTTGAAAACTTGTAATAGTGGTATTCTCGTTATATTGCTTCATGTTATATTCAGCTTTTACTATATTTTAACTAATTTTTTCACAGCTTCTTTCATTTAAAAAGATAGTTTATTTATTTATATTTTTTAAAAAAGTAGTAAACAAGTATTTCTTTATTAGCATTTATTTAATATTGAAAAAAGATGGTTTTATCTACCATGATACATAAAAAATATAGGTCTTAATATTTGGATTTGAAATTAACACAGAGGGTTATTGAAGCTGAAAAAGTAGGTAACAGAAAAGAATGTCGAATTAGATATAAACAAATTTGTTAAAACTTCCTCATTTCATGTAGCTCCCACTTTTCATATGATTTCATATGTCAGCTACTTTTAATGTCATGGGTATTCATGGATTAAAAAATGATACTTTTAATTTTTGAGGAAATTTGAATTATTATACTTTGAAATGAAAAATTTTTATTTAAGAAAATAATCTCTTAATTAATACTACCTAAAAAAATTCCATTACCTTTTCTAATATTTAAAAATTTCTATAGGTAAAATTGAATATTTGAATATTTTATTATTTATTTTAAAAAAAACAGCACCAAAGCATTAATTATATTTTTTGTTTAGTGTTTTTTAAACGAATTATTACATACGACACATTCCATTGGCTTTTTAAAAAGGCTTAAAAATTTCTCGAATTACTTATTTCAAAATTTATGTGCCCAAAATATATTTTCAATTTTCCTGAAAAAAAATTTGATTAATAAAATATACAGTCAAAATGTCTTACATTACTCGTTTATATTTGACAATTATTATTATATAGATGAAAAAAAAGCAAAACTAAAGGGGAAAAAGCATTTAAAATTACAGCAAGGACTGTGGAGATAATGACTCTGATTTTTCTGAGAGAAATAACTGACTTGTGTTTAACTTTCACCGAATTCAAATTCTACTATAACATCAATATTACTATATTTAAGTAAATTTTATATTACTATAATTAAGTAAGTTATTTACCCAAATTTATGTATCAATTTATGTACCCAAAATATGTTCAATCGAAATGTCTTACATTGCTCTTTTATATTATTTGACAATATTTATTTTTAAGTTGGAAAAAAAAGGCAAACTAATGGGGAAAAAAGCATTTAAAATTAAAGCTAGAACTATGGAGATTACGACTCTGGAATTATGAATTACGAATTTTTCTGGGTGCAAAAACCAGGCTTGAATTCACTGAATCCTACTAAAACATCGATATTATTATAATTAAGTAAATTTTAACTTGAAACTATATATTTTTATTTTTTTTAAGTACGATTCGAAATAGCCATATTTTATTTAAAAATAAATTTTATGTCAAAGCTTGAAAGTTGATGAAATCAATTTTAATAAATAAGTTAATGCAAAATGCTCAAATTGTATTTCATTATTAGGAACTAATTTGATATCAATATTATGGAGCAAAACTAACTATCGTCACTGACTATTGGGAGACTAAATATAATGCATGACAAGAAAAAAAATTCTGCTAGTCCCCACCTTTTTGGTCGAAAGGGCATTTAATGTACATTTTATTTTATTTCATTTTTCTAAAAATAAATATTGAATTTTCTGAGCTATAAAAATTTTGGTACTTCATGCTTGTTTCTAAACTTCGTACTTTTTGAAATAAACCCTGAAATGTTTACCATATTTTGAAAAATACTCCAAAAAATGTCTTAAATTATTAACCCTTTCAATCAGAAAAATTTTATAGTTTCAAGATATTCCCTTCATTCGATCAAGACATTCTTTCATTCTTCAGAAAAAATGGTTAAATAACTATTTATTTGATTGTTATTTTAGCATATTCAAGCAAAACAGCCAAATTACCATTAATAGGATGGTATTCAAAATGTGATAAAACCTGTTTATTAACTACTTTTAACTAATATGGTTAATCAACTAATTTTTTATCGCGGCAACTAAGCCCACCTACTGAGGCCACTTAGTTCCTTTAGATGAGTACACATCATATCTGAGAGGATAAATCTGTCAGTCTCCTGGCCAAGACAACGTGGGTTCGAATCCCAACGTTGACACCATTATACATCCTCCGTTTTCTTCAACACATGAAGAGTCTCCAGAGTCATCCCTTCTTAAATGCTCTTTATTTAACGAAAAGCCTAGCTCCAATGTCCAGTTAAATTTCATTTCTACGGTTCTGAAGCCATGCTAACTGTAAATGGTTAAAATACCATATAGTTTTGTAATCACGGTCTTATAACCATACTAGTTGTAAACAATATCAAAATCGTTAAAGTAAAAAATGTTCTTTACCGTAAACTTCACGATTAGTTGAATGGACAGACTGCTGCCTGTTATTTTACCATAATTTTAAGATAAAAATTCTAACAGTGCATCCTACTGCTTTAAGAAATCTTCTTCAGTCGGAATATGTATATAGCTTCAAAAAATCTTCGTCAGTTAGAATATGTCCTTTTGTTTCAAGATATTCACTTTAGAAAGTGTCTTCATCATCAAATAAAACAAAAATTCGGAGGTTCTGATGATTACTAATTTAGTATGGGTTGATATTGATGTCCGGTATACCGGATGCCAGATCCGAAGGAGTATATCAGTTTCTTTTATCGTTTAAAATTTTCAAGTTTTGAAAAAACAGCCACTGTTAAAAATGTCACTGGTCATAAGCAAAATTTCCTAATTTTGCACTGGAAATAATATCCATAGATAAATAATGTCCAATAATATATCTATAAATAATATCCATGGAACCCAGAATTTCTAGTATATATTATATTTATAATATTTAAAGTGGTAGCGAACTAAAAAATAAATTAAGTTTTGAATGTTTAATTTTGACGACACTGATGGATTTCAGTGCGAGTTCGTTCGGTCTTTTAAATTTGTATAATTGTTCACATATAGTGTCTTATATTTAATTTATTACATCAAAAATAAAACAAAAATTTACTACCAATTTAAATATTCAAAAAAAAAATCCCATAAAAATGGGAGAAATTGGCATGTATGAATATCCCCCATGCATATTCGCTTATGAACAAACATCTTATGATAAAATGGTAAATTAGTGAATGTACATGAAAACGAAACTATTCATTTGCATCAACTTTTTAATTATTTTTGCAACTTATCTAGATAAATTCCGCCTTTAAATTTATAAATCAAAAGATAATTTATTAAAGATTGCCTTATGATAAGAAAGCATATTAGTGCTTATTCATGAACTACGAAACTATTGCAAATAATATATTAAATTCATTTGTATTATCTTTTTAATTACCTTAGCAACTCATCTAAATGAATTTTTTTTAAGTTTATCCAATATTAATGCAATAAATAATAAGTGGTAACAAATTTAAGTTATCCATGTCAACCTATCAATCGGCACGGTGATGTGAATCTGATTCCAAACTAATAAACTAAATGGAAAGTGGTAGTAATAATTTCTTTCTTCAAATAAAAACTAGAAAAAGATGTTTTTTTTTCTCTTTATCTGGCTAGTCTTGCCAAATCAAAATTCATATGTTTTTCTTCATATGTTTTCTTCAATTCATATGTTTTTCTTCTCTTTATTTATCTCATACGTATAAAAAATGCCTTGATAGAAATATGCATTTAAAGACAGAAATTAAATTTAAGACGATTGCCTTTGTGTCCGTCTAGGAGTAGATACAATTAAGCTCTTTAATTCAAAAAATAAATAAATAAAGGGAAAAAGAGAGGAAAACTGGTACCCCAGTTGTTTCAGGATTTGATTTTATTTCATCAAAACAAAATGCGAGTAACTACCACTATAGATAAGTAAATTTAAGCCACTAATTTAAATCTGTAACCAACAAATTATAATTTTTTTATTTAGTTTTGTTTGCATAATAAATGTTCACTTAATTTACTCTTGAGTTTACTATCATTCCTTTCATAATAGCACTTTCTACATCATTAGATTATAAAAATTAGGCTTTAATGAAAATTTTTACATACGGAAAGGATTATTTTTAGATTTTTCATTTACTCGTTATTGCCCAGTCTTCCTTTCAGGAAGACTGAAAAAAAAATTTCTCGGAATTTTTATTTCAAAAGGTAAGAAGTGGCATATACAGGATTTCATTATTCATATTATTATTATTGGCAAAGCAAATTATTTGTGTTTACCATAAAATATTTGTGATAAAATTTTTTATATGTGTGTAAAATTATGCGAACCTTCTTATTTCTTAACCCTAAAGTGTTAAACATAAACATAAAACTACTTTTTAAATAAAAGCATTGTTCGCATAATTAATTAAAATTCCGGCGTAGATGAAACGCGGGTGTTACTTCTATTGATTTACTTTTCTGATGCTCTAATTACAGGCAAAAAAAAAAATATATATATATATATATATATATATATATATATATATATATATATATATATATATATATATATATATATATATATATATATATATATATATATATATATATATATATATATATCTTTATATATCTTTATATATAAAAAGAGAATGGAATGATAACACATAGCCAATCAAAATTGAGAACGCATGTATGTGAAAAGGTAATAATTTTTAATAATGCTGTCAAAAAATACAAAATATAAACTGACCTCAAATAAAACTCAGAAGACTTCGAATCAAATAATTAAGAAAACTACTATTACGTTTATAAAAAGGAAGATTTATTAACTCAACAACAAAATTATAACATCGCCATTCCAAAAAAGAAAAAAAAAATCTCACATTTGTTACGTAAAGCTATAAAAAGACCGAACGATTATTTATGCAAACGATTATATATGATTATTATGAACTAAACTTTATGCAAACGATTGTTTATGACGTCATTAGATAAAAGTGTCATTAACGCAATATTATCCAGTGTTTATTAATAATTTTGAGTGTCAGTGTAAAAAGATAGTTGTTCTAAAGTTTTATAATAAAATGTTTGTTTTGATAGAACGCAGTTATTTATTTTAGAATTCCAATATATTTTAATAGCTTTGAAAAATCGGGTAGAGTTATTGGATGCACGAATCAACACTCTCTCAAAAAACTATTTTCATTCCAAATTATCAAAATATATTGAACAGAGCTTACTTGAAAATACTTATATCTTTAATAAAAAATGGATCGCCGTGAATATCTTAGCCGATATCAACAGCGGCATATAGCTGAACATGATTTAGCAGCGCAAAATTAACTGGAAAATAATCGTAGTGCTATCAATACGCGACGGCGAAATGCGCGGCGAAGAAACGTTGAAAAGTCAAGACGTTTAAATGAAAACGAATACCTTGGTATACTTACGAATACTTCTGATGGAAACTAAAATATTTTGTCAGTTGATAGTATTGAAGTTAATTGAGCAATTACTTGCTGTGGTATTTGCTTTTGAAATATTACTTAAAATCAACTTATTAATATTACATGTTTTGATTTGTTTGTAATTTTTGTAAATTTTTTTTCATCAGGTTTTAATTGTTTTCATTTTAAAATTTAAATTACTGGGGGGGGGATAAAGCACCATATAGGGTGCGTCCGTCATCCTATAAGATTAATAATGATTTCAGTTAGGCTCTACCACGCGTGCTTCGGATACGGAAATTAATCTCCGGCTAATGCCCTATAGTAATGTGTTAAAATATCGCTTTATATAAGTTTATAATATTGTTTGTATTAAAATTGCTATATATATAAGTTTATAATGCTGATAATAAGTTCCTCTAACATTTTACAATCCTATCATATTCTCTCTATCTGATGTTGGTGCAGAAAAATTGCCAGCTAATCTCCAGGAAAACGACTTTAAGTTTGCTCGCGAAGCGAACGAAAATGTAATTGCGAAGCAATTATCGGGGGTTGGCGAGCGGTAGTGAGCAGGGGGCGGAGCCCTCTAGTATATATATATTAAATATAAATTCTAATAAAAAGTAGTTTGACATTTTTTTCATCCATATTCAACCATTAATCAATAATTAATTTTGTAAATTAGAGAAATTTCAAAGATGAGTAACTGTTTCTCTTGCATTTTAATAACTGCAAATAAGTGTAAATTTAGTCATTGTGACAGTCTATTTGAATATCTAGCACTGGAATCCCAAGAACAGAATTAAATTGATAGATTACGTTGATAAATACAATTAAATTATTTCGTATAACAAATTATGAATATAATAAACTAAATTATATTTAAAGAAGCTTATTAACAAATTTTTCTGGAGCATAAGTAATTGTTCAAAAAATAGAAATAAATATTCCTTGTTGCTGGGTGTATAGGTTTAACATTTGAATTTTTCAAATACTGCAAAAAAGTTTTTAATCTCCAAAAATTATTTGTAAATTTGAATTGGTATTTCTGGTAGGGTTATGTTAACATATATTTTTTTAATGCTTTCAGCTGTCCCTATGCACTTTGTCTCTGCTCTTAGCACTAAGTCATGGATATTATTCTGATGAAGTAGAAGATGAAGCAGCTGGTTATGGAATAGGAAGTGCTCATGGTGGCGGTTACGGTGGAGGATACGGTGGAGGAAGTGGATTAGGAGGCGGAAAAGGACTTGGCTCCGGAGGAGGATTTGGTGCTGGTAAAGGTTTAGGATCAGGCTTTGGAGGAGGAAAAGGCCTAGGTTCAGGAATAGGAAGTGGAAAAGGCTTAGGTTCTGGAATTGGAGGAGGCAAAGGACTTGGTTCAGGAATTGGAAGTGGGCACGGGTTGGGAAGTGGATTAGGACATGGTGCCGGCAAAGGCCTGGGACATGGCTTTGGTAGTGGAATTGGGCATGGACATGGTCATGGACTCGGCCATGGTCATGGTCATGGTCATGGATTTGGGAGTGGATTAGGAAAAGGACTCGGAAGTGGTATCGGATCTGGAATTGGTAAAGGAGTAGGTAGTGGAGTGGGCAAAGGTCTAGGTAGCGGAATAGGAAGCGGGGTGGGTAAAGGTTTAGGTAGTGGAATTGGAAGTGGTGTGGGAACAGGTCTAGGAAGTGGAATTGGAAGTGGTGTTGGTAAAGGTTTAGGTAGTGGAGTGGGTAAAGGACTAGGAAGTGGTATTGGAAGTGGGGTTGGTAAAGGTCTAGGTAGTGGAATTGGAAGTGGTGTTGGTAAAGGTTTAGGAAGTGGAATTGGAAGTGGGGTTGGTAAAGGTCTAGGTAGTGGAATTGGAAGTGGTGTGGGTAGTGGAGTAGGAAGTGGAGTAGGCAAAGGTATAGGAAGTGGAATTGGAAGCGGGGTAGGTAAAGGAATAGGAAGTGGTGTTGGCAAGGGCATCGGAAGTGGTGTAGGGAAAGGTTTAGGTAGTGGTGTGGGAAAAGGTTTCGGCAGTGGTGTCGGAAAGGGCATTGGAAGTGGAATTGGAAAAGGACTAGGAAGTGGAGTTGGAAAAGGAATTGGTAGTGGAATTGGCAAAGGACTAGGAAGTGGCGTAGGAAAAGGATCTGGCCACGGATATGGAAACGGTTTTGGTGCTGGAAAAGGATTTGCTGAAGGATATGGTGCACACTTTGAAGGATACAATGAAGGAACAGGGCTTTCTACTGAGTATGATGGCCATGAGCTAGAAGGTGGTTATGGTGCTCACGAAATTGACTCTTTTGAACATAATCCAGATGAGTCTTCTTATGGACGAGAAGGAAGCTTTGGATATGACAGTGACCAAGAAGAAAAAGTTCTCACTGTACCAATTGTGAAAAACTTTCCCCTTCTAGGTGATATTCCTCTTACACAATTTGTCAAGATACCAGTTCCAGAAGAAAGTTATGGTGGTTTTGGAAGTAACGATGGCTACGCAGATGAATATAATAAGAGCGAAGAAGACAGCTACGAACATTGATGATGAAAGTTTCATTTTTTCGAAAGGGTCACAGCGTCATATTAACTTTGATACAAATTAAATTATTTATTTATTTTTGTACATACAAATCTTTCATACCAATACATGAATAAACATGTTAATTTTATGAAATTGTTTTATTGGAGCTCAGCATTCTATAAAAGGTAAACAAATCTTTTTATGACTCATTTAGATTTTTACATTTGTTAAAACCTTCACGGGGAAAAAACGTTTAAATTTCATGTGAATAGTTCTAACTAAATAAGCCTAAAACACATAAAAAGAGCACGAAACACATTTTTTGAGATAAGATAATAAAAAACACGTTATTTAACATCTGAAATCTGGAAGAGGGGTAATCGTTACTGAGATATTAGAAACTAAACTATTGAAGATCGTATTTTTTACCATTAAAAGTTAATATACAAAAAATATTTAAAAGTGTTCTTGATATATAGTTTTTTACTAATGAACATAAAATAATTCTTTGAAACTCAATGATAAAACAGCAGAAAACTTAATGGATAATTAAACACGCTTTTAAAATTTTATATTAAGTTAAGCAAACAAACTTAGAAATTTAACTACTATAACTATTGATAAAATTCTAAAAAACTGTTTTAATCCATAATTACTGTAGAAAAAAAAATCCACCTTATTGAAATTATAAAAAACTGACTTCAAGTAAAAAAAAAAGGTGGTACACATTTAGTCTTAGATTCCTTTTCAATTAAAAAAAACGAAAAACCGAATATATTGCTATAACTAGATATGATTATATATTATGATTTCAAAGCGATTTGTTTTTTTCCGATAAATTCTAAGAATAAAATATTTAGATTTTCATTTTTTTTAAATTCATTTTTAATGTATCCTTCCGAAAACGAAGCATTGGCATTTAATGGTTATAAATATTCTCCCTCGTAAATACAAACTAAGTTTTTTAGAATTTGATTTTAAAACTATGGAGGTATTTTAATAAAATTTCTCAGTTATTATTTATTAGGAAGACAAGGGCTAAATATAAGGAAAAAAATTACGAAATAATAACATCATTAAAAAATACGGTGTTTCATTTCAAACTATAACTTTTATAAAAAATTGCGAAAATTTTGGAAAAAAATTAATCTTTCAAAACCAAATTAAATCTTAGAAGCTAAATGAAACTAAAGACATGAATGAACTTGCTTGAATTTGTTCAATAAATCTGAAATAGTCTATCATTAATCTATCAATTTAAGCAAAAACAAATTTTTAAACAATGTATATAAAACAAGAATTTCGTTTTGGTGCGTGAACATTATGTCGTAGAAAAGGATGAAATGCAAAAGTAAGTAGTTATTATCTTTTCATGGAGTCAGTTATAGCTTTCTAGTAGGGGTAAGTTGATTTAATTCCTTTTTAAAAGGCACGTTAAATATTCTCTAATTTTTTTCCCAAATAGTATCAATAAAGTATTCTTCGAAAAATAAATGAGTAAATAAATTTTCTGCTTTTTCATTCACATTAATATTTTTACTGTGTTACACAAAATTGCTTAAAATTCTCGAAATAAGAAATATTTCAATGACTGCCTAAGGGCATTTAGAAATTACAGCGAGCATCCAAGAGAAATCTGTAGATGTTTTGAACAGAAAGTTAAAAATATAGGCAGACATATATTTTATAGCACAAGTTCAGGTGCTTGGTATATACGTATATTACAGAGCACAGAAACATGATAAACATTAATAACTTTTGATCTAATGGTCGGATTGCAAAAAAAATCTTGACATTTAGATTGTTAACCCTCAAATATGAAAGGTAGACACAATCTTCAAAATATGGTTACATGATCTCCAAAGTTTAGTAAGTTCAGCGATGGAGTATAAAACTCTTAATATTTTTAAACAAACATACCTCTTCATGTATGGATTTGAATTTATGCCCGCTAATATATGAGATATTGCCAAAAACTTGAAAATAAAGTTCCAATAGCATGAAAAATTCGGTTCCAATAATATGGTTCTAATAGTAAATATGATCTCAGTAACAAGAGCAATAGCAAGTCAGAAAGCAACGATATTATAATTCAATAGCTGGTTCACTTTTTACATTTTTCAATGTATACGCACTTTTTCTTGAACGGATTTGAATATTTAACGGTTAAAATATGGGATATATCTGCAAACTAAAAAATATTGGTTCCAATCGAACAAAAAATGCGGTTCCAATAATAAAGTTCCAATAGCATGGTAAATATGTTCCCAGTAACGAAGGTAATAGCAAGTCAGAAAGCAAAGCTAACATGAAGTAATAGCAGGTTCACTTTTTGCGTATTTCACCATAGTTCCGAAATTATTCATTTCAATCAAAGAATCTTGCCAAAATTTGGCAAACTTATTTATCCAAAAATGATTTCATGTGAAAACTAGTCTTTATAATTAATTAAAAAATTTTATTCTTTAATTTCCTAATGGAAAAAGTCTTGAATTGTAATTGTAAGATATATAGCTTTTTACATCATGTTAGACAATACAATATCCAAAATTTAAACGAAATCAAAATCTAAAATTTAAACGAAATCAGTAGAGTAGAGTAATTTATCAATAATGCATTTTTTTTAAAAAAAAAGGTTATTTTATTTTTTATTGGTTTTAACTATTCGTACGATTTCTTATTAATTTTTATTTCTTCTCTCAAAATTATGAAGTTTCAAGTAAGGTAAAAATTTGTATTCCTTACAATTCAATACTTTTTCGACCATTAGTTAATTAACGTTATTAAAATTAAGCATATGGTTAGTTCCACGGCTGGTAGACTGACATTCAGAAAATAAAACAATATAATGGTATTGAAATATAAAATAAACATACTTTTAAAGTAATTGTTCTTTCACTGGCTTATTGTCTTTATTTTAAACTGTACTTAAAGGTATAATTTAATTTCCAAATTTTCAAAATACTATTTTGATAATTTAAAAAATTGTTATTAGAAACTGACTGACATTAATGAATCTTACATCTATCAGTAATCATATTCTTAATTATTTGTTATATTTTTATCTATATTTTTGCTTTTGCTTATTTTCTTTTTTAAGTTGAATTCAAAGGAATAATGAAATTCCGAATTGTTGATTAGATAATTAAAAATAAAACTAGGGACTGACTGGCGTTGAACCATGGCATTGAACTTATGCCAGTTATCTGATGGAGTATGATTTCATAGATTTATTTTTATTTATTTATTCATTATTTACTTATTTATTATTTATTTTTTTACTTATTTATTTTTTACTTATTTATTATTTATTTAAATTTTTTTTATTTATTTATTTTTTACTTATTTATTATTTATTTAATTTTTTTATTTATTGTCTTTTCTTAAAGATGAATTCAAAGGTATAAGGAAATTTCTAAAATAATGTTTGGACGTTTGAAGATAATAGTAAGAAACTGATTGTCAATAATGAGACGACAATAACTACGTTAATTAGTTACTATGCTTTTAACTACTTTTTAAATTATCCATAAAGTATTTTTGAAATTCAATTATACCTCTAAATTAGCTAAAAAAAAGAACAATAAACAATGGACAAAAATCTTAAAAAAGAATTACATCTAGTATATTACAATGAACTTATTGTTTTACTTTGTGAATATTAGTCAGTTAACCATGGAATTGACCCTATACAAATTATCAACGAAATTCAACAATCCATGGTAAATTAATGCTTCATTGAGAAATTCTTACCGAAAATATAATAGAAAAAAATAAACAGTTCATCCATTTACTCAGAACACGCATCGTTAAACTCGTAAATTCTCTCCCATTTGTGCGAAGAAAAATAACAGTGAGCTTTTACAAAATGTTTCATAATTGCAGGGTTGAAAAACAAATTACGTTTATCAATCAGTTAACAGCTAATGTCAGCCGACTACATCATTTTTTTTTCTCTTCTAAAGCGTTTATGAATTGAACATGATGTTGAAAGGGAAAACTCTTGACATTAAATTTCACTTGATTTTCTTTTGGTTTATGAGGCCTTTTCCTCCAAAATAACAAAATTAAAGAATATTTTTAGAATTATTGTTGTGTTGTTGCTGTTCTTTTAAATTAATTTTATGTGTGCATATATATATATATATATATATATATATATATATATAAACTGCTGTTTGTAGAAAATGCAACACCATGAAGGAATCATCAGAATCAAATGAAATTCGCAGCAAATGTCAATTATAGGATATTATGCAAATTAATAAAGTTTCAGAGCCATCGCGCGTGCGTGGCGCGCGCAGCGCCCTCTGAATTGATGCTGAAAGCGTATAAATAAAGTGCTGTAGCGGGACGTTGAAAATAGTCTATGATTATTTGTTAGTGGCAAACGTTTAGTGAGACCTGAGTATGCCTCCACGACGGAAGAATAAGAAATTCAAGCAACTTACGGAGTTTGAACGAGGGAGGATAATCGGCCTTCGAGAAGGAGGATTTTCCTATCGCGCAATAGCAGCTCGTATGCAGCGGAACAGTTCCACAGTGATGCGAGTTTGGAAGCAGTGGACCGACGAGCACCGAACAACTCGAAAAACAGGCACTGGACGACAGAAGGTGACGTCAGAGCGCGATGATCGACACCTGCTCCGCATGGCGGTGAATGATCGCACAGCTTCCTCCAGGCAGCTGGCAGCACATTGGTCTACTGCTACAGGTGTACAATTGTCGGCTTCGTCAATTCGTCGTCGTCTGCTGCGCCGTGGATTGCGTGCAAGGGTGCCATTATACAGGATTCCCCTCACGGCGGATCATCGACGGCTGAGTCGGCAGTGGGCTCTTGAGCACAGAGACTGGCGAGCTGATTGGCACCAAGTTGTCTTTTCAGATGAATCACGCTTCAATTTGTGGACCCATGATGGCCGTGTTCGTGTTAGACGTTATGCCGGTCAACGCTGCCTTCCTGAGTGTATTATTGAACGACATAGTGGTCGAACACCCGGAGTTATGGTCTGGGGTGCGATTTCGTATCATGGACGATCCAATTTGATACGAATTGAGGGTAATCTCAATAGCAACAGATACGTCCGTGAAGTGCAACAGCCCGAAGTCGTTCCTTTCCTTCAAGGCATCCCTGGAGCTATCTTTCAGCAGGATAATGCACGCCCACATGTTGCGCGGACTGTTAGAGACTTCTGTTCAGCACAACGCATGCAACTTCTTCCTTGGCCTGCTTATTCGCCGGATATGTCGCCTATTGAGCACGTGTGGGATATGGTTGGTCGGCGTCTCACTCGTGATCCGCGTCCTGCAGTTTCCAAAGACGAACTTTGGTTGCGCATACAAGCGATATGGAATTCTCTTCCTCAAGCAGATATTCAACATCTGTTTGACTCCATGCCACGTCGTATAGCAGCACTTATTGCAGCGCGTGGTGGCTGCACCAAATACTGATTTCGGACGCTTAATTTGTTTCTTTTGTTTTGAAAATTTCATCATTTATTTGTATCAGTACAAGTCGTTTCTGCATTAAATTTCATTTGATTCTGATGATTCTTTCATGGTGTTGCATTTTCTACAAACAGCAGTTTATATATATATATATATATATATATATATATATATATATATATATATATATATATATATATATATATATATATATATATATATATATATATATATATATATATATATATATATATATATATATATATATATATATATATATATATATACATTGAAAAAATGAAGACTTAAAATGTAAATAAAGACAATTCAACAGATCATGAGAAAAAAGTGTCTGATACTTTAAAAAATATTAATAGAGTGTAAAAACACAAAAATAAAATAAATTTTTTGCAGTTATATTCACAAAGAGTCCCGAAGTAGACTGATCGTAAGGACTCGGTTCTCAGTCGAACACCGAAGTCAAGCATCACTGGCTGGGGTCAGATAGAGGGTGGGTGACCATTTTTATCAGTCTGAGTAGGGCCGAGGATGCATGGTATCGGTCCTCGTTATAACTGTTCTATCGTAAAATGCTCAACTTCACTCTCAGGTCATTGAACTCACAAAGCATGAGAACCATCCCAGAGGATCACATTTTTGATGTCATGTCTTTGGATCATTCTCAAGGATGTTTCCCAGACAGTCGCCCATAGCTCATTATACAGCTCTACTAAATAACGTACCTACCTACATATATTTTAAAAGAAGATGGATGTGCAGCATTAGTTTTCGCCACTTTTCAAGAAATCTTTTTTCTCCATTTTTTATTAATATCCATTTATAATAAATATATCTACAAGGTTTTCCTTATTCCCTTCGTTATTACTTAGCCTTCATACTAAAATACTTTGAGATCTTGTTAAAAATTAAGTTTGAAAAATATACGCTGTAAAATTATCAAGTTATGCTTGAATACGAATCGAAAATCACTATCAAAATCTGGTGAATCACTATCGAGGTCAATAAACGGGGAACCTAAGATCATCAACACACACACTCCAGATTTTAGGAATATATTACGAAGTGGTTAAAAACTATTATTGTACGCGCTTTTTAGCAGCATCTGACAATCAAGCTAGTTTTAAGCTTCTTCGTTCGTTTATCAAACCTTGATTTTGATTAAGGCTGTTTACGAAGATTTTGTAATAACACTTTTTGCTAATGAAAAGAAATAATACACATTTGCCAATGAAATAACACTTTCTTACTAATAATGTGCAATTTTCATAACTGCTACAAGTTTGCAATAGTCATTCATAGCTATTTGGGTTAAGTTTAGTCTATCTTTAACCAGCTCCTTTTATGCTAATTTTGAAAATTACAAGAGCGTCACTTTGAAGAAAAGCAACAGTTTTCTGAGAATGAAAAGCGTTTGTGATTAATTTTTTTAATATTTAAAAAATTCTTTTTAAAATTTGTGAAAACGGAGAATTATTATTTGATTTTGATAGCTTTCACTTAGGTCTGAGACTACCAGACTTTTTTAATCATGAACCCCAAGCATTTTATAATTCTATTACCGACATATTAAAAAATGATTAAAAAAAAGAAGAAAAACTTACCTGTTTCTTAAATGATTTATTTTATTTTGACGAAAACAAAGTATTACATAAATCAATGAGAGGGATGTGCTTGAATAAATTAACAATGTTTGGCTCGAAATTTGTTAGTTTTAGTTTTAAATCTCCTTGGAGCTCCACATTCAATTTTTTTTCTACTTTTTTAAAATAGAATTAACAGAATTTTAGCTAAATTCAACAATATATGAATGCAATTAAATAGAGAAATGCCACATTACAAAGTTTTGGATATCCCTGAGTAATATTTATATTCGTTCAAAATTTACTCACAGTTAAACTATTTAAAAACATCTTTCCACTTATCCCACTAATTATTCAATGACTTCATCTTTCAAATGACTGTCTATATTTTTAACTTGAGCAGAAAGTTTCACGACAATTCATTCTAGGATATCCATATTTTCAATATCTCCAAAGCGTAATTTAAAATTTTAATTTCATTTCTAAAATATTTGCGATTGAATAGCATTGGTATTCATTTATCGCCCCCTAAATCGGATTTACCCCTAATTATATTACACCGACCCCCGGTTGTTGATGTCAAACACTTTGGCGGCCCCTGATTAAGGTGGAATTAAGGCCAAATTAAAAAAATTTCAAAAAAGTTTAATAACTTTTAAAGTATTTAAGTTAATTTTCCTTTCTAAGATAATTATTTATAGAAAATGGTATGAATATAGTTTGAATTTATAGCCTTGCCACAAATGAAAAACACTTAAACTCGTGCTTTTTTTTAAATTTACTTGGCGAAAAAGCTTTGAAAAATTTAGAGCACGTTTTTTGTTATTCCAATATTAATTCGCTATTTTTATTGTAAATTTTTCTAAAAACATACATATTTAGTGAGTTGATTATGGAACGTCCTGTATAGTTGAATCTTAGAACAACATTTTGTGATTTTCAAACTAGAGAACAAAAAATGTACCAGTACATTTACAATGTACCAGAGAAATGTCTCCATCAAAACATTTTTAATTTTTGCATTTTTCACACATTAGAAATAATTTTTAGATAAAATAAGCTGAACGCAAATAAAAATACTGCTCTTAATTGATACTTTTAAACCATTTGTTTATAATAAAATGTTAGAACATGGGTTTTTAAAAAGGGGAGAATTTGAGCTATTCTGAAATAGTTTCTTTTACATTTGATGACACTAAAAAAAAAAACTTACTTTTTCCAGTTGCTCTCTTGACTAGATACAAGACTAGATTTTTTCCAGTTGCTCTCTTGACTAGATACAAGACTAGATTTTTTCCAGTTGCTCTCTTGACTAGATATTCACAATAAGAAAAACCGAGCTTACATCATGCTTATTTTAGGATTATTATTATTTATATTCATATTTTCAGGGTTTGGAAAGTGCTTCTTAGAATGTTTTTTTCAGCAGAATAATGAAACAAGATAATTATTTAAAATTTTCATTTATTTTTGTAGCTGAGAGTTACCTATTTTTCTTTCCCTCATTTTTACCCACTGTTAAACTGAAATAATAAAAAAAATTTACGCAGAAAATAAGCAGTAAATTCACACGCTTGCATTTTCCATTTTAGAAGATTTAAAAATAGAATTCAGAAAATCTATTTTAAATTCAATTTCTCATTAAAAAAAATAGTTACAGCATTATTTTAAAGATTGTTTTTAGAGTATTGCATAGTTGCTTTGAAGCAATGTACTGACTCTTCTAAATCTCAACATAAGAAAATATTTTAACTTAACCTTTAATAATTTACAATTAAAATCTTATAACAATATACCAGAAATTTTTTTATGACT
The DNA here is from genome assembly GCF_982258835.1 of Parasteatoda tepidariorum. NCBI lineage: Eukaryota > Metazoa > Arthropoda > Arachnida > Araneae > Theridiidae > Parasteatoda > Parasteatoda tepidariorum. The sequence continues at coordinate 55,556,552 of NC_141766.1, forward strand.
TACTGTAGCTTTCCTTCTGGAATTCATTTAAATGCATTAAATCAGGTAAAATTTTCTTACATTTATCTTTCCCTCGTGCCTAACTTCTTTAAATAAAATAAAAAATAAAAAGTACCTAAAATATTTATTGTTAGTTATTTTCTTGTATATTTACAAATAATTTATTTAAGAAAATCAATAAGGCCTAACTTTAATAAATTTTTCATTCCCTCACTAATAGATATATAAAATGAAGGGATGCTGACTAAAAGAAGGGCGAGGGTTTAATTCTAAAGCATTAACTTTCCTAACACAATGCTGAACTTTTCTAACATAATTTTCTAACTCTAATGCCAAAAATGTAATTTTGTTTTTTTTTCCTTGACTTAATTAGAAGTTACAATAATATTAGAAACCATAATTATTTTAGAAATTACACATCATTTTAATTTTTTGGATTTTAGGAATTTAAAATGACCGTTTTCGCAAGAATCCTCCTATAAACCCATCACAAAAACTGATGTCACTAGAAAATGACTTCGGACGTTCACAATAATCTACCGAGAGGGTCATTTACCACCTATCCAAGCTAAGTGGGTTTAGGGTGTGGTGTCAAACGTTGTGTAACCAGTCTCATTATTTTATTTACACACCTTGTATGCATTTACTTTTTTTTTTAAAGTTAACTAATGCATTTAACATTTATTTTCTTTTTTTAATTCCAAATAACACTTAATTTCAAAATGATCCATGAAGTTTACAGATTTTATAAGCTCTTTCTAAATAAAACAAAAAGTTTTATAATTACTTATGTATTTTCAATTATTACTTCATAGTATATATTTTACTAATTATATATTCCGCTCATTGGTTTCTCAACATATTATTAACAAATTATATACGAAGAAATAAAGGAAGTATAAACTAAAACTAAATTCAAAATTTCTAATTACATTAAGTTAAGAAGAAAAAACAAAATTACATTTCAAGCAATTAAGATTCATGTTAGAACAGTTAATGCTTTAGAATTAAACTCCTCACCCTTCATTTTAGCATCCTTCCCACCATTTTATATTTTATATATTAGTGAGGGAATAATAAAGTTATTTAAATTATGCCTGATTGATTTTTTGTAAATTGTATGGTAGCATCATCAAAACCTAAATGATTAAATAAACATTTAAATAGAAATTAATATGTCATGAAAAATCATAAAATTTCGCTGCCTATTTTGGGAATTACTGATATATATTAAAAAATTTAATTATCAAAAAGAAATATATATATATATATATATATATATATATATATATATATATATATATATATATATATATATATATATATATATATATATATATATATATATATATATATATATATATATATATATATATATATATATATATATATATATATATATATATACATATATATATATATATATAGCTAAATTGTTTTAAATTTAAGTCATTTTCCTGCATTCAAAGAGGAGTCAAGGTGTTTTACAATTGTGTGGTAACATCATAATTGTTGAAGTTACTTATTTGAAACGTTTTCTTTATCAAATGACTAAATTTTGATCTCTTCATTGAAATGAACGATACAGTGCAGGATTTTAATGGACATTAAAATAATATTGCGGAACGGATGGAATTTAATGCATCGCTAGTTATAATTAAATGATTGCTGCAATGGAGGTAGTACTGAAGAGCGTAGATTGTAGTTATTTTTAAGTTTCAATATTATAAAGAAAATCTTATATTAGAAATAATTAGCAAAAGCGATCTCTTACTAGAGTTATTGAGTATAAATGGATGATCAATCAAATTTGATGTAAATGATCTTTTAATAAGGTCAAAAAACTCGAGCAGTCTAAATTTATTCTTCTGGCCAGATTATTACGAGTGAAAATAATTTACCTCGGGCATTTAAAGGTGGGATGGGAAACAGGTTACATCTAAATATACAAACTTGCGGTTTATAAATCTTTAACCCACTAATACTCAAATCGGATTTTCTATTATCATTATTATAAACTGAATAACAACTAAAAACGAAATACTTTATGTTTGAAATATTTTGTTTTATTTGAAAAAGTTGAACAATTTAGTTAAAAGTTTGCTAAACATCAAAGAGTGCATGGTTTTTCAGCTGCAAATTTTGAGCAGACATTATATTTTATTAGAATAAATACATTTTTACTTCGATTTATTGTTTAAAAAATGTTATTTATTAAAAACTCAAGTAAAGAATGGTAAAATGAGAAAACAAAGTAGTTTATAAAATTATTTAGTTTATAAATTAGTTCAGTAAAAAAAGTTAAAGGATTAGTAAAAAAATACTATTCATTAAAATTAAAGAATATTATATATTAAAAAACGAACACTATTCATTAAAAACGAATTAACTAAAAAATGCTATTAATTAAAATTAAAGAATTAATTAGAAATGTTATGAATTAAATAGTAATAAGTATAAAATTAATTAAATAAAGAATTATTATATATGATATTCAATATCGTACTTTTTTTTAAACACATTTGCCGCAATACTGACATGCCTAACAAATATGATTTCTTTTTACTACCTTGCTTTTAATTCTCTTTTTTTTTGTAGAGAAACGAGTAAGAATAAAAATGCTAACAATAAGATCTGTTTACACATTGGTCTGTTAGTTTCCATCGATTTTAGACTTTTTGATGATACGCCTAGAATACGAAGCTATTGATTATTTTTGCGAAAATTCCTGTTTTCCGGTCAGCTTTTTCAATTTTGCGAATAATGATAAATGTCTCCTTAATACCGCAAAATACCTAAGGGGTCCTCATTCTGAGTATAAGTTTCACTATTACGCTGATATGATGGCTAAAACCTAAATGATTAAATAAACATTTAAATAGAGTAGTAGTTGTAGTTTTTTATTTACGTCGCACTAGAGCTGCACAATGGGCTACTGTTTGTCTACGATAGGTACTCTGTCCGCCATTCGTCTGGAGGGGTGGCGGGGACTATGGTATTTCAAGTAGGGGTGCGGGGTCCCTCTTTAAGACTGGTTTCGGTGGGAGAAAAGGAGACTTCTTTCTTCGATCTATTGTATTAGCCCTAGAGTTAAGAGAAATGAGCATTCGCGCCTGAAACATCGTTTAGAGCGTGTGATTCCTTTTTTTTTTTAATCTTTTCTCTTTTTCAAAAGCTTCTGTTTTAGAAAAAAAATTTAAAAAAATTATATGTATGTATGGAAATTGTATAAAATTGTTTAAAGCAGCTCAATGTTTTATTAATAAATAACTCATCTATAAATTTATCATACATAGTAAATTGGTTATTAAGAAAAAAATAAATTTGCTAATAAAAACTGTTTTTAATAAATAGTGAAAAAAAACTGTACAGGTTACAATAAAATATGAATAAGAAAACGTAATTTAAGCAAAAAAAACTTCAGATAATTTCAGATGGTTTGATGGGTGCTGATAAAAATCATCGTTGATAGTTTTAGATTTCATCCTAGTTGCGGTCACTTGCTTTCAGTTTCAAAAAAAATAAATAAATAAATAAAATATTTAAAAATTAATAATCAAAACAAATATATTTAATATTTCTCCGGCACAGATAACGTGAACTATTTTTATTTTCAGCAAAAGTTTTATCTCCTTTTAAAATCAGAGTTATCCAAATCAGAGTTACTGTTACCGTATCAATGGAAAAATTACCATATGAATGGTTTAAATATCGTATATTTTGGTTCTATTAACCAGAATTAATGAGTTTTTTTTAAATCAGAAATGCTTTTACCATGTGCTAAAAATTTTCAAGAAATTTTTTCTCCGTGTACGATGAATGAAGTTACTAAAGTACTGCTTCAATATTCGACCGATTTTTTTAGAACGTAGTTAAATATATTCTTAGAATCTCGCTTACTTACTTTTAAATTTCATAAAAAAATAATCTTCAATTAAAAATTCAACTTAATTATAAATGTTTAAGAAAATAGGTTCATTAATTTTTCATCGAACTGAAAAAGGAGGCTCAGTTTAGTAAATTTAGATTCCAAACACATTTTCCTTAAATTTATTTGTGGATTTTAAGATTAGTCTTTCTTCAAGCAGAACATATTTCACTCTTTCTTTCTTTTAACACAATTTCCTCAATGATTTGAAAGTATTTTTTACATCATCTTAGTTTTATGGAAAGAGATGAAAGGGAAATGCCAAATACTTGAAATTTATAAAATAATAACATTATTAATTTTTAACAAATTAGTCCTTAAGAAGCCTTTTTTCTCGCCATTTTGGATTTTAGATGGAATTTTTAATTTTTGTTTCCTGTATAAAAAAAATTTGGATGATAGCGTATCACTCAATAGCAATACATTTAAAGAAAAGAGGGAAAATATTTCTTACGTTTTCAGAAAAAACACTAAAAAAATTTAATTTTTCTCTCAATTTTTTCTACGAAATTTAAAGTAATAAAACTCTGCGGTTAGTAGTTTATCTCATTCAGCTTTTTTTCCGAAAAAACTTCTATCATAATGATTACTAATATTTCCCAATGTAACATTACTTCGCATTTTTCGATCAATACAAAACACAGACTTCTGTATTCAAGAAATTCAGCAATCGCTCCCTTTTATATTCACTACTCAACAATAATGGTAGACAGTTTCAGTTTTTGACATTTTTTTTAAATTTCTCAAGAAACATTGATATTTTATAATTATAGAGGTGTTTAGGACAAAAAATAAATTTCTCACGAAAACTGGTATTCTTACACACTTTTCTACAGGGGAAAATAAAGCCACAACCTTTTAATTGGAATCGATTACTTTGATTGTCCCTTGCAATAATTGCATAAAATTTCTTAAATTTTGCTTAAAAGATGTATCGACATTTTTATAAAAATTTAAAAATAAGTAAAAAGCTAATTTTTGTCTGAAGTTTATTTTTATTTTTGATGTAACTTCAAAAATATTCATCAGAATTATAAGTTTTTGGAGCAATTTTTAATTAATAACAAAATTATCATTTTTTCATTAGGAAAAAAATTCGTTAAAAAGCATTTAAGCATTAAGCATCGAGCATACCACGCATTCTCAAGGAAAATTGAAAAAAATTCATAATTTTGTAATGAATCGTATTTAGTAATTAATTAAGAAAAAAGTCTGATTTGCATATTTTTAAAATTTTTTTTAACAATTTTGTAAGTTCTTTTTATACTTTTTTAAGAAAAAGCTTTACATGAGAAAGTTTTTTTTTTATTATTTTTATTACAAACTCAAATAGGATTTAATGATGGTTAGGTTTCAAGGACGCATGTCAGTAAATCTTTTTATGATATTTTGATTTTATTATGTTAATAAAAAAAAATTAAAAAATTGATCAAAAACGTATGTTGATTCAAATCTACTGCAATATTTGACAGCTAAATCATGTAAATTTGAAAAATTGCTGGTTAGTACAAATCTCCAAAATTCAATAAAATTTGGATCCCTTCTTGTTTAAGTAAGTAGTTCTGCTATGTTTTTTTTAATTTTTTTTTTAGGCTTTCTTGTTCTGTTCTGTTCTGTTTCAGTAGCGATTGAGAAGAGTTTGATTGAATTATGCAGAATCATAACTGTGAAATACGGGGTTGAAATTCCCAACTATCACTTAAACTCAATTAAAATTTTCACCAAATTCCAGGAAAGTACTAATACTATCATTAAGTGATTGCTATCTCCAAGTTATATTTTTATATATTATAATTAAAATTAGAGTTTGTATCAGAGCATTGAGGAAATAAATTTTAAAAAAAGGATTTTTTGAAAATTGGGCAAAACTTTTATAAGGAAGCAACTACATTTCATTATCTACAATAGATGTTTCATGATAAAAAAATTTATCAGAAAACACCCATAAACTATTACAAATGATTCATTAAACTTATTCACCTATTTTTTGTTAACTTAGTAAATTATCTAAATAAATTTGATTTGTAATTTAAAATTGAAAAGACAAATTTAGAATAATTCATTTATTAAGCTAGACTTTTCAATAGTTTCAAGGATATTTCTGTGTTTTTTTTTAAATAGTTCGATTAAATATAGGCTCAAAAACGTTCAAATGTGATTTACTAAGTTTTAGATAGTTAAGTTTGAGAAGTTATTAAGATTTAAGTAATTGTCATAATATTCATTGAAAGAACAATTCAATTTTCATTATTATAAATATTCGTCTAAATAATTTTCATAAGCTCATAAACTTTTTTTTCTCTTTTCATCAAAAAATCACTGCTATCAGAGTCTAGAAAATTTTCTGTTTTAAGAAAAGTTTTCTTAAACTCAGACAACATAGCCCGACAGAAAACAACATTTTTATCATTTTTTATATTTTTTTAATGTTCTAATAATACCCTATTAAAACAATTTACCAAGTCAAGGCTTCATCTCTTCAAAATTTTAGGTTTTCCAACACACGCAATCCATTGCTGCATGTTTCCATTCAAGTTTAACCATAGTATCAAGCTTAAGAAGTACAGTAATATAATTTAATTTCAAGATTGCATCTATATTGAGCGATATAATTGTTCAACACGCTTCAAAGTTTCCAACAGAGTAAGTAAAACAGTCGTTTCATGCTAAAATCTGAATTTTTATGTAATTATTTACAGTCTAGGCATCGACGTTTCCCTGTTTCAAAAACTAACTACACGATAGCTATCATGTCTTCAAATTTCCCAATTTTTAAATTTTCCAGCACACAAAATCCATTGCTGTATTGAGATTCCGTTCAAGTTGAACCATAATATCAAGTTTAAAAAGTATCGTATTATGATTCAATTTGATGGTTGAATCAATTTTGAGCGATATAATGATTCAACACGCTTCAATTTACTAGCACAGTTAGTAAGAATAATAAATAATAGTCATTTCATGCTAAAATTTGATTTTTTTATGCAATTATTGACAGTTAAGCCATCGACGTTACCCTTTAAAAAATTAAAAACGCCAAAGCTATACTCTATAAACGCCTAAGCTTAAAATTTTACTATTTTTACGTTTCCTAACACACAAATCCATTGCTGCACTGTGCTTCCGTACAAACTGAACCCTAGCATCAAGTTTGAAAAGTACGGTAACATAATTTAATTTCATTGTTGCATCCATTATGAGCGATATAATGGTTCAACACGCTTCAAAAATTCTGACAGAATAAGTAAAACAGTCGTTTCATGTTAAAAGTTGAATTTTCATGTAATTATTAACAGTTTAGGCACCGACGTCTTCCAATTAAAAAAAAACTAACTACTCGGAAGCTATCATCTCCCCAAATTATACAATTTTAACAACATTTTCTAACAGACGAAATTAAATTGAGCGTATCTCAAATTAATTTCCAGCGCCAGGATGACCATTCAATATACGCTTCCACTCTTCAACAAGATGAACCATGTTGGATTTTTCCGTTTAATTTGTTTTCTTCATTCTTATTTATGTTATAATCGAGAAGATTTGTAGACAAAATTGAAACTAAGATTATTAAGTGTCAGTCAGAGAACTCGCGGAAGAAAAAGTTGGGTCCGATATGGATCATTTCTCGTTCGGCTAATGTTCGAGAGAATCATACTTAAAGCCTCTATAAAATGTGTTCTTAATCCCTGAATCTTCCAGTAGCTTCTCTAATATATCAAAAGTAGTTCAATTTTTAAAAGATAATTCGTTTAAGTGGAATAAGGAAAGTTAACTGCACAATGAACTTGAAGGTAAGTTAACTTTTAACGGCAGTTTGAATTAAAGTTTAGTGCTGTTTATTTCAGAGTGCTTGTTTATTCTCTTCAAACTGAATGGATTACTTCAATTTTCAAAACCATGTGCATGTACGTACTTAAATATTATATTATTTCTAAGTATTACTAACTTAGTTATGTTTTAATGATTTTACAAAACTTTAAAGCCTCTTTTTTAAACAGTAATATAGAATAGATATCAAGATGGAGTACATTTTCAACTGTTAAGTTTCCAAAATATCACTTTCATTATTTTTCCCATAAATTATCAGCAAGTATATTCGAAAGCATTATCATAAAAATTTAAACTCTAATCTATCTAAATGAAACTAAATTTATTTTCAACACCTTATTTTTGTGTGATTAAATATACTCAAAGGAATTTTAAAATTATTTAAAACTAGTTTTTACAGATAGTGAAATAAAAGTTGTAAGCTTGTATTAAGTTTTCAAAATATTGCTTTCATTATTTTTCACATAATTCATATTTTTCATCAATAAGCATATTAGAAAACGTTTTTATTAAAGTTTTAGTTGTAATTCATCAAAAAGATATTGTATTTAGTTTCAGTTTTTCAAACACCTTATAGTGCAATTAGATATGTTCTGGCAATTTTAAAACAATTTCAAACAATTTTTTACTGATAGTAAAGTAATAACAAGGGGGAATACCAATATAAAATTCGAAACATTATCCAAAAAGTTTGAGCTGTAATTCGTCTGAGTGATTTTGTACATCTGATATTTTTTAAACACATTTTAATGTAATTATTTATCTCTTGCTGATATTAAATAATTTCAAACTAATTTTTACAGATAATAAAGTAAGAGTTATCTCATTGGAAAACTAACGTAAAAATCTCAAAATATTATCTTCCTGATTTTTACATTATTTATCCAAGAGCATAATTAAAAACTTTAAAATTGTCAAACAGGAATACCAATGTAAAATTTTCAAAATATCGCCCTCTTAATTTTCACATAAGCATATTCGGAAACCTTCATTAGTAAGCATAATCCAAAAAATTCAAATTATCTAAATGATATCTTAAATCTCAGTTTTTTAAAACACTTTTAATGTTTTATTAATTTTTAATAATTTAGCACTCATTTTCATAGATAAAAAAGCAAGAATTGTTAGAGAAAAAACCCTTGTTCCGCTTTTCATATTTTCACACAATTCTTCAGTAAGGATATTCGGAAACGTTTCTTCTTAAGTATAAGTCGTTATTCACCTAAATGATGTTTAACATTTAAGTATTTAACACATTGTGATATAATTAGTAATGTTTTAGTGATTTTCAAAATAATTTTAAATGATTAGTAATGATAAAGTAAAAACTGTAAAGAACCATATCACTATGAAGCTTTCAATATATTGCTCTCTATATTTTTTCATTAATTCATCAATAAGCTAATTCCAAAACGTTTTCCTGAAAGTTAAGTTGTAAAGTTAAGTTGTAATTCATTTTACTACTACAGAGACTATATGTTAATAAAGTAAGCTTTCGCAAATAGCATTTTTTGTAAATTACTGAATTTAATTATGTTAATATATACAGTTTTCATATACTGAAACATACCATATCAATTTATGAAAAGAGAATCGCGCTTAAATGGATAGTATTTAAAAAAAAACTATACACAGGTCCCACACTAAGCATTCACCAAAATGCAAAATGCGATAAAATCTTAAACTTGGCGAATTAAATTATATTTTGACGAAAGTATGGGTGAATGATTTTTCCCACTGAAAATAAAAATATATATTTCACTCGATAATCAAAATTACGTCAAAATTAATTTTTCTAAACAAATCAATATTTTTTTACTCGATTACAGTAATTTTTGGTAGATGCGCCGCATAACCAATTAGAATTTGGTCCCAATAATATAAGACTGAAACAAACTACAGTAAAATAGTTTTCGATGGGAAAGAAATTAATCCTAAGAAATTGCTAAGATTTGCATTTGGCAAAGGCTTTCGAAAATTGGCGATTACTTTCGATATATGGCTAATTTACTAGCTAATAATTTGAAACTCTTTGCGCGGCCCTGTATATAAATATCGCCGACCGATCTGTGTAGGGCTCAGGGAACTGGCCTAGTATCAGAAAGGTTAAGGTTCTGGGTTCGAATCCCGGACAAAACATGGATGTTCTTTCATTCTCTGTATTATCTCTCCTTACTGTGGGAGCAACGGCGGCCCACATATTAGGTGCCCCTGAAAGAGTGGCTAACAAATATGTCCCTCAGATGCCTGTATTGACAAAATGTGTCATTCCCCATGCCCATGTCGGCACTGAAAAAAAAGAAAAAGAAAAAAAAAATTAAAAAAAAAAAAATATATATATATATATATATATATTATATATATATATATATATACATATACATATACATATATATATATATATATATATATATATATATATATATATATATATATATATATATATATATATATATATATATATATATATATATATATATATATATATATATATATATATATATATATATATATATATATATATATAAAGAGAGAGAGATTCAATATCACCACCATACCATTACTCTTATTACTCGGAGATAAATCAATCCTTTTATTTTTCTGTTTACACCTTTTCGCGAATAAAAAACTGACAACATCTAACAAAATCTAACAGGAGTTATGCAAAGAGAAGAAGTACTGTTTTCAAGGAAATAAAATAGAACAATTTCTGAATTCTAAAAAGTGTAGAAATCGTTTATTTTGAGCCCAAACTAAGTTAAACCCAGGTTAAACGAGGGAGATGTAAAATAAATAATTGGTTTCATGTTATAAAGTTTGCACGAAATTCTGTTATCGTGAGCAAAACTCGGATTTAACAAAGAATTTCGCAAAGACGCTTAAGAAAAATTCACAACTCAGATTATGAGAGAAGAATTTTCATAGACGTCTGGAAAAAAGCAAAACTCTAATTATCAGCATAATTCAGATCTAGCTAGGTATTTTGCATAGACATCTGGAAAAGATTCGTAACTCAGATTTAAAAAGGAATTTAGCATAGAAATCTGAAACAAAAAAAGCATAATTGAGATTACGAGCATAACTTAGGTTTAACTCGGAATTTTGTGTAGATATCTGGAAAAATAGAATAACCCAGATTGCGGGCATACCTCAGATTTAAAAAAAAAAATTTGCATACACTTCTAGAAAACTCTTTGCTTGACTTCTGGAAAATTTATTGTTCGATTATTCTGACTGTTCATCAAAATTCTATTCCATCTGAAGCATTTAAAAGCTTCTCTCTGTTCAAATTGCTCATCTCCATTGTTCAGTTATGTAGATAAGCAATGAAGACTAACATTATGAAATTCCTTATCTGTCTTGCTTGAACAAATGAATAAGAAATTGTGGTTGGTCGTTTACAAGACTAAAGACATTCCATACGCAAAATATATTTTTTTTAAAAATGAGAAAAACGTAGAATTTGTGAGAGATTGGACGGAAACAATTAAAGTACCACTATTGACATAACTTAAGACTCCTCATCTCAAGACTTCAAAAAAATGCTTAAATTTATCTTTCATTTGAGAATTAGAAAATTATTCCCGAGTTATTTTTTGTACCCATATATAAATTAAATAAAATATTTATTGATAGCTTAAAACATCTGGATGAAAATTACACTCTAAAACTTTGAAAGGAGTTCCAAACCGTGAGAACCCTAAAAATCTTTATAACAATCATCCCTTAACCATAATCCATTAATGAATATTTGAAAGCGAAATGAAGTGAAACTAAAATGACGCTCAATTCTGCAATGTAGGAAGAACGTATCACCATAAACTTTCACTAGTTGTCGTGCTCTAGATAAAAAAAAAGATTATTTTAGAAGATACCGCGATCGTGAATATAGAGCAATGTACGGTCAAACTCGTTTTGGTGTCTGTTTATTTTCAAAAATTTACCTTAGGATACGGAATATTTTAAGTGAAAGTATTTCATCGCTTACATTAAAAATCTATGCTCCACGTCAACTAAAGAGGATGCTATACTGAGGGAGAATTTTTCATTGGCAAATTCTGTTTCACCTCCACGTGCGTTTTAAAATTTGAAGTTTAGAGAAAACTGAAATCGGGTAAACCTATTTTAAACTTTGAATCTTCAGAAGCTGAAGAAATGCACTAGAACAATGTAAATGTAAATGTTCCAGATCATCAAAATACAAACAAAATATGGCTTGACTAATTGTTATTACGCAATGGGAAAGTAATCCTGCAATAATTTGTTTGAATTTTGATGCTTTGAAAAGATTTTTTTCTGAATTTGAAACTTCACAGCTTGCTCAAAGTTTGCCTGAACTCATTGTTCTGTAAATTTTAAATTGCCAATAACGGTGAAATAGAAATTGCCATGAAAAGTTTTTCCCACTGTATAGCATACTCTTAACTTGTCTGTGTCGAAACTAGAATCGTAAATTACATCAAGTGAAAGAATTTCATTTCTATCAAAAATTCACGTCAATTTAACTTGGCAGTGTAAAATCTAAAATTGCGGTGCATTTTTAATGAAAAAATATTGTTTCTTAAAGTGAAAAAAAATGTCCTTCATTTTTTTAAACTTGGAAATATGGAAGCTTAATCTGAGTAAATATAATTTTCTTTAAAAACCGATTCAGATTTAATCACTCAGACTATGATGAGTAGTCAGAATCTGAAAAATATGGTTCAAATAAAAGTTTACTCAATGAGCTAGTCGAACGCTGAAGTCCATTTTGAATCATAAAGTATAAAATTTTTGTGCACCTTCCAGAAACTGCGTAAAATTAAATGACAAAATCGAATATTTCCTTTGAGTTTTTTTTTTTTAATTTTACTTCTTAGGTACAAATTTGACTTATTTATAAAAAAAGAGATATTTTTCATGCATATTCTTGTATTTTTTATTTCTTAGATACAATAACAGCCAACTTCTGTCTCATTTAATTTTAAATATTTTCAATTCCTGCTTGCAATGAGGATAACGACGGTGATATACTTACATGATTTGATTAAAACTGAAATCGATGCTTTTCAAACAACTCTAAAAATTGATATCCTTATTTGAATTTATAAATTGATAATCTTCTTTTCATTATTTTCAGTTAAAATGAAATTAAATAAAAACTTAAAGTATTAAATGCTTTTTCAGCTCAAAAGTTGGAAAAAAAGTTGGTTTCGGAAAGTTGATCCACTTGTTAGAATTATTAAATTAACATCTTCATTTTATCATTCTCATTTGAAAAGCGCAATAAAGGAAGTCAATGAAAAATTGGTTAATCAAACACTTGAGCCAATTTTTAATCATGAAGTATAACATTTGTACGCCCTCAAAATTATTTAAAATTAAATGACGAAATATAATAATTTTCTTTTAGTTAAAAATTCAAAAAAAACTTTTTTTTTGTTTATTTTTTTCTTCTTGAAAACAAATTTCCCTTATACAGGAAAAAAAGTTGCTTATGTTTTTCTTGCTTATTCTTGTACTTTTGATTTCTTAGATACAATAACAATCGATTTCAGTCTCGTTTAATTTTAAAAGTTTCCAATTCGTATTTGCAATGAGGATAACAACGGTGATATTCTTACATCATATGAGTATAACTGAAAAATTCTTTCTCTCTAAAAGCTAGTAACCTTATATGAATTAATAAAATAATCCCCTTCTCTGCTTTATTCTCAGTTAATAAAAATGAGCTGGAAAAAAGTCCTAAGTGACTTTAGTAACATTTTAATAAATTTAGAACAATAAGAACGGCAGATAGCATATAAGTGAATTTAAAAAAGATAACAACGACATGTTATCTTAATACAAGTATTAAAGAATTAAGTGATTTTCTTCATAAAAGTTGGAGAAAAAAAGTTGCTCCTCTTATTAGAATTATTAAATTAACCTTCTTCATTTTATCTTTCTCAGTTGAAAAGCGCAATGAAAGAAAGTTCTAAGAGACATTTGTATGAATTTACGAAGGATAAGATAAAAGATCTTCTAATTTTATACCCGTTTTAAGGAACTCGATGCTTTTTAAATAACTAAAACTTATTTGTATCTCAGTTATTAAATTGATCATCTTCATTATTTTCATTTTCATTTGAAAATCGCAATGGAAGAAGGCTCTGAGGGACATTTTAGTAAATTTAAAAAAGATAAGGAAGAAGATCTGCTTACTTAATACTAGTATTAAGGAACTCGATGCTTTTTAAACAATTAAAAGTTCGTCTTCTTATTTCAATTATTAAATTGATCATCTTTACTTTATCGTTCTCATTTGAAAAGTGTAATGGAAGAAGATTCTAAGAGACAGTTTGGTAAATTTAGAAAGGATAAGAAAGAAGATCTGCTTACTTACTGCGTGTATTGAGTTTTAAGGAACTCGATGCTTTTTAAACAACTGAAAGTTGAATCCCTTTTTAGAACTATTAAACTAATCATTTTTATTTTATCATTCACATTTCAAAAACCTAATGGTTCTGAGTTACCTTTTAGTGAATTTAGAACTATAAAAACGAAGGGTGATATTTTAGTGAATTTAAAAAGAATAGGAAAGAAGATCTGCTTACTTAATATGAGTATTAAGGAAATTGGTGCTTCAGTGCGATCGGCTCTAAGAGACAGTTTAGTGAATTTAAAAATATAATTAGTGCATTGAAAAATATAATCAATGCTTTTAAATTAAAAATAATTAGATTTTAAACCTACAGCTGCCCATGGCAGGCCTTTAAGCCCAATATTTTGTACTCTTTGAGAGTGTACTTTTTCATCCAAATTCTTCTTCTTTAAAGGTTTCTTAAATATTGAAACAATTCATATATTGAATTTATCGTAAACATAGAAAAATATTTTTGTACACAGGCTGTTTTTAAGAGGTGGGATCATGACACAGATCTACTCTTGAAGCCCTGGAAACAGATAAGGTTGAATATATTTCAAAGTAACAATTGAAGAATAAATTTGCAATTCTGTCCAGAGACAAAATTAATATAAACTATTCCAAAATATTTTCAAAAAAAAAAAATTTTTTTAAATTTCTATTTACCACAAAAACCAATTTCAGGCTTTCATGGCGTTAATTGAGCCAACAACATATTACCAAAAAATGTGCATCTTTTTAAAATAGTGTGGTCCCGCAGTGGACTGATCGTTAAGACACGGTTCCCAGCAGATCACCGAAGTCAAGCATCACTGGCTGCAGTCAGTGTGCGGGTGGGTGACCATTTGGATCAGTCTGCGTAGGGACCGAGGGTGTGCGGTATTGATCCTCGTTAAATTGTTCTACTGTAAAGTGCTCGGCTTCGCATGCAGGTCGTCGGGCTACCGAAGCTGGGGTGCCATCCCCTCTGCAGAGGATCAAAATTGTGATGGCATGTCTTCGGATCATCCTCAGGGATGTTTCCCAGACCGTCGCCAATAGCCCATTGTGAAGCTCTAGTGCGACGTAAATTGAATTACAACAACAACAAAATAGTGTGAGAGATGTTAATAAACAAAAATAAGAGTGTAAAGTTTATATATGACAGTAACTTGATAATACCCCAAAAATATGGCATCAATAGATAAATATTACAGCTATGCATAAGATTTTTGGAAGAAAAAAGAAACAATTTAATGTTTTGATGCATATCCAAAATTGTAGAGGGAGAAACCGTGCTATTAATTTAACAAAAATAGGTTGAATTAAATTCTTTAAAATATTTTCTTTTAAATATTTAAGAATTCTCTTATGTTTTTATGAAATATTTCTGTAACAAAATGCCATTTTCTTACACGAGAAGTATAGGATTGTCCTGATCATGTAACGTAGGAAGCGTCAATACTTTATTTTCCATACATTTATTGCTTTAGATAATTTGCTCACTTCACACCACCATGCCACGGCTAAGAACTAAGACCCATTCTTTCAGTGTTCTATCGTTTAACAACACCATGAGGGAAATGCCACGTGCTTACGTAAAATATCCTCGGTGGTAGATGGATCATGGGTTAGAGTCCTCTTGCCGTCAGGCTAACCATGGGAGGTTTTTGTGGTTTTCCCCTACATGTAACGCAAATGTGGGTTAGTTTCAAAAAAATGTCCTCCATGAAGGCAAATTTCTCCCTGTACTCGATCCAGGAGCTCCCTTGTCTTCTTTATTGGGTTCAAAATCGCAAGGCTACGGAGTTGAGCATTTGAAGTCTTAAACCCAAAATTGGGTCGGCTGTTCAACGACGGTTATATAACAAAATTAAACTATTTTTAGATATATAAACTTTTCACCTCCTGCAACTTTATATAATGAATCAGGTTTACCATAAATTTACATAGTTGATTTTAAAAAACCTTAAAATTGATTGAAGTTCTAGATTTTTATTCAATTTCATAAAACTTCAAAATTTTATAAGACACTGTTCTACATTTCATTTTCCATACTTTTTCTCCACCTATGAAGACTAACGGAAAAATTTAAATAAAGCAAAATCATTTTTCTGGAATTTTACTTGCTGATACTAAATTGCCCAAGGAAGTCATTTTGACTGCTTTTTAACTGATTTTCATGTGCAAAAAATGTACAAACAATAATGCATAAATTTTTATTTTTTCCAAGTGAAGTAAATTTTTTATTGTTAATATTTACTAATAACTTGTTGTATAACTGTAAGTACTATTAAAAAAATATCAAAAATTTCTTTAAACATTAGTTATTCCTTCACAGTGCAGTCATTTTGACTGCTTTTGGGCAATATAGGTATATACTAAGTTTCAGTCTTTCTAGTGTTAAACATCACTTCAGCACATATTTCATAGCAAAATATATCTCCTAATGCTACAGAATTCAGTTTATCTGATTATCTAGCTTTTTTCTGGAGTTGTAGAATTTGCATATAATATTTTATCTACAACTCGATACTGTTAACATTTTATCTACAACTCGATACTGCTAACATTTTATCTACAACTACATCTGTTATTATTTTATTTACAACTCAAAATATTAAGGCTGGAAAAAGTTCTATTGTTGGGAAAATAATTTAGATAATTTCTTTTTCTCTTTCAGATTATTGGATTTATTTTTCTTCAGCAAATTTGTCTCATTTATGGAGGAATTCATGGAGGACATGGGGGCGGACATCGCATAATTCTTCATGATGATGAATTAGGAGAACATGGTGGTCATGGAGAAAGTTTTGGAGGAGGACACTTAGGAAGCCTTAGTTCTAAATACGGTGGATTTGGAGGGGGACATTTTGGAGGCTTCAGTACAAAATTTAGTGGAGGACACGGAGGAGGGCTTATCTCAAAATATGGAGGAAGTAATCATGCTAGATATGGCGGAGGAGGGAAAGTACTTATTGCCCATGAAGTTGGTGAACTGGCAGGAAATGGACATGGAGGAGGACACGTTATCTTAGGTGACCATCATGGAATAGGAGATGGCCATCATGGAATAGGAGGTGGCCATCATGGAATAGGAGGTGGTCATCATGGAATAGGAGGTGGTCATGATGGATTAGGAATACATGGAGGTTTCGGAGGAGGACACAGTGGAGGTGGTGGTGGAGGGGGAGATGTAATTACAGTGCCAATTGTCAAACATGTGCCAGTCGTAAAACACGTTCGTGTGGTAAAAAATGTCAAAGTTGTAAGACATGTTCCAGTAGTCAAGCATGTGCCCGTGGTGCAACATCTTACAGTTGTTACTTCAGGAGGAAGTGGTGGAGGTAGTTTTGGAGGTCACGGGGGAGTTGGAGGACATGGAGGAATTGGAGACCATGGAGGAATTGGAGGACATGGGGAAAGCCATATAAGTCTAGGAGGACATAGTGATAACCATGCTGAATGGTGGTAAAAACATAGAAGTTTATATTGGTGTCATTGTGGCTTAAATTTATACGCTGGTTTCGGAATTAAAATTTAAGCAATTTATAAAAGTATTGAAGACGTTTCGACATAGGTTTATTTTAAAGCAATGCGAAGGTGGGTAGGTAAAAGCTTGGCACCTTTCAACAGTTTTTTTTTCAAATTCATTGAATGAGAGTATAAGTTTGAACATAACTTTCAAAACGAAACCTTAACTTGATTATAGACTAAGAAATATTTATCTAAATTAATATTCGACAGTATTTAGAGAAACATTTCTTCAAAGACTAATCAGATTTCAGTAAAGAATCTAGTATAGACAGTGGAAATCAACGAATTTTGTAAAATCTTTCTCCGGTGCTTTACACCAAAGCGGTATTTGATAAAAACTTCTCTGTACAGGGCATTATTTGACAAATTTTCTTCTAAACACTAAAGAGTACTTCCTAGTTGTAAAAAAATTAAAAAATACCCGGGCAGAATTAAGTTGTAACACCGTAGAAAGCTTGCATGTAGTCCCCAAGAAGAAATATATATTCAATTTTCGTATTTCGTGGATTAAGGAAATTTTCGCTTTTTCTTTCATTTCCCCTAAGCTTCCTAACAAACGGAACCTTAACTGAATATATTTTAATTTAAAAATGTAGAACTAGATCAGTCACGAAAATACCAGCAAAAATCTTTGATCAAAAACTTAAAAGTTGCAATTTTCGTTGTAGAAATGATACTTATGATGTAAAATTTCATGGAGGAAAAAGTTGTAAAACATATTCAGGTTATCAAGAATGTGCCCGTAATACAACATTTTACAGTTGATTATCAATAAACTGAAGGACGATGCAATAATGTTCTTTAAGGATCACCCTTAATACATATTTTAAAATCCTACTAAAAAAAGTTAAGAAAAAATACTACACACATTAGTGGTCGTAACTTAACTTCTGAATGAGAGAGAAAAAAAAATTTCAAATTTCAGGTCAACTATTATTGAGGTCTATAATAACTGGGATTAAAATCGTAAAAAACTAGTTTTTTTGAAAAAAGAACGAGGTTTTAAGGCAGTCCCTATTGAATAGCTAGCGCATTCCAATCTAACTAAACAAATAAACAGATTTGCTGATTTTAATTCATTTGCTTTTACCTTTTTCAATAATAGTTGGTCAGAGTTACAAGATTACGGAAAGAATAGTTTGAAAACATTTTCCTCCCTAACTATTAATTTGAAATCCTTATAGAGTAAAATAATGAGTTTATTTTTCGTATGAATTCAAAAAATGTACTTTAAGTGTGACTATTAAGGAACACCCTGTTTATGTTTAGTACGCAAAATAGAAAAACCAACACCGTAATCACTTTTGAACAAAGTTTCTGATTGAAGAAAAAGTCTTAAAATAAAGAAGCCTTTTATAGCAAATAATGCTCTTCTTCTACGAAATGAATTTAACTTGAAAACGCACTCAAGGTAAAAATTATAATTTTTGATAATTTACGACTTCATAATATCTTCAAAATAGACAAAATAAATTTTATACATGATTTTAGAAAATTTTTAAAAGAAATTTCATTAAAAAGAATTCAACTCGATACGTGTGAAACACTTCTCCTTGTAAGCCAATTGACTGCCCCATCAAAAATTCGTACTCTGCCAATTTAATGCCTGCAAGTGACGTCATCGTGAATATCGATCCTTATAGGCTGTTGAAACGTGGTATTTTTGTTATAACAGTTCGTTCCACTGTTGTAAGCCTAGCCCGTTAAATTTGAATTCGATATGATATGCGATCAAGTAATTGATTATCGTATCACGTTATAATCTCGTAACTTATGAAGTCTTGTAAATTAATGGTATATGTAATTAATGCTTAGCAAAACAAAAGAAACTAACACTGTCCTTTAGTAACGAAAAGAAGCTGATAATCTACCAGCTGTAACTTTAACACGCCATCTTGTTTATAAACAACCAGCTTGGTTGAGGTTTTCAGTCAGATGGTTGTGTTGTTGTGTATCAGCGGTCCTTCTTCTTGTCGATTTGAGAGTATTCCATTACTTGCTATTCAAAAATTTATCGCTACCTCTAATAACATTATTATTACTTCGTCTTTGAGTATGTTAACGTATGGGTGTCCTTTATATTCTATGCATTATACTTTATTTCATGTGCTCTATGCATTATACTTAATTCTATATGTTCTATGCATTATACTTTATTCTATATGTTCTATGCATTATACTTTATTCTATATGTTCTATGTACTTTATTCTATAATTTTCGAAGTAAAATTCAGAATCAGTTCCCATAGAGAGTCACACCAGTATTTTAAAAGCAATCAATAATACCTGTCACGTGATTCAACATCACAAACTAGAAACATGACTTATTGAGCTTTCCTTCTATGTTCTTTACTTTATTTAATAATTTTCCAAGTAAAATTTAGAATCAGTTTCCATAAAATGTCATACCAGTACTTTAAAAGCAAAGTACTTTAAAGTACTATATGTGGCGTGATTCATCTTCACAAAGAAGAAACCTGACTTGCTGAACTTTCCTTCAAACATGCACATTCAAACATGCACATATTTATTAGATCATCGGCAGCTAATTTAATTCCATTTTGCTGCAGAAGCTTATTATAGTTATTATATGGAACAGATATTTTAAAATTTTAAACGTATTTTGTTGTATGAAATTGTGAAAAAATTAAGAAAGTATTTTATAAGAAAATAAAAATTTCAATTGAATTGTAATAATTTCGATTCACTATTTTCTAAAGAAATTCTAGTTTCTATTTTTATGTATGTTGAATAAAAGTTATTTACATATCTGTTTGATGAATATTTCATTTCTATTCAGTTAATTTAAATTTCAGCTATTTAAAATTAAAGTTATCGTTCAAAACTTCATTGCATTTAAGAAAATGTCCAACTTTGATGTACAGTGCGCAAAATAAAAATGGAGTAACTTGAATAACTTTTTGTCTAATGATCGGATCTTAACGTTCTTGGACTCAATTTAAAGGACTCAAAGGGGTGACTCCAAATAGGCTAAATAATTAGTGCAGACGATATTTTAAGTTATGAAATCAAACACAAAAGCGTACTTTTTCTGAATAAACTTCCCTTTTTTTTTTGACGGATTCAGATTTCTGACCCCCCAAATAAAAAGGGCAGCTGCAATCTGGGAAATATGGTCCCTATAATTTGGTCAGAAGAGAGTTCCAAAGTTGGCCCCCTAATACAAATTTTAATTTTTGCTTTTTTCACCACACCTCGCCATCATTTTACAAAAATAGAAAAATTTTTACATACAATTATAAAATTCATTTGTCCAAAGATAATTTCTTGCAAAATATAAGCTTTAATTAATATTTATTATTTTAATTAATAATAGTCGAAAAAAATTAAAATTATAAAATATATAATTTTTTTATCATTTTAAGGAATGCAGTTTCAAAGGGCAATCGAGTTTTGAAAAAATCATATATTTAAAGTTCAATTTTTCAGAGATTATTCCACTGATTTTGCTTAAATTTTTTATTTTGCCATTTAAAATTACATTCTCAAAAATGATGTAAAAAGTTGCATACCTTTCACAATTCAAAATTCTTTTGACAATATTAAATAAAATAATAAAAATTAAAAATCTTAACTAAAAATTCTATTTTGCATGTAATTGTCATTGAATGGGTGAATTTTATAATTGTGTGCAAAAATTTTTCAATTTGCTCAAAAAGTTCTCGATACAGAGAAATACACAAAAGGTAAAATTAGCATTAAGGGGGCAAAACTTTGGAACGCTCTCCTGACCAAATTATGGGAACCATATTTCCCAGCGGCTACCCCCTAGATTTTGGCTGTCAGAAATCCGAATCCGTCGCAAAAAAGGGTATTTTTTGTGCCTAATTCCGTAATTTAAAATAACGTCTGCAATAATTAATTAGCCTATTTGAGATTAGCTCTTCGAACCATTAAGATTGAGTTCTAAAACATGAAAATCCGGCCACTAGATCAAAAATTAGTTAGGGTGGTCCGTTTATTTACTTTTTATTTATGTATATAAATATATATATATATATATATATATATATATATATATATATATATATATATATGTATATATATATATATATATATATATATATATATATATATATATATATATATATATATATATATATATATATATATATATATATATATATATATATATATATATATATATATATATATATATATATATATACACTCAAGTACGTATGCATTGTACATACTCTCAAGGAATATTGTAACGATTTTTCTAATACTTTTTTAGCTATGCACAGGGTTTCTTTCTTCTAATTTTATTCCTTGAGTTTTTCTTGAATTAGCTCCTGACCAAAACCTTGAGAAAAAATATATCTTCGCCGGAGTAAACCTAACTAAACGAAATTTGTATAAAAATGCATCAATCTATGACAAAAACGATGATAAGCAAAAATTAATCGCATAAATTACTGACTTAATTTATTTTTTTTTTCTGGGGATTGCTCATTGTTGCTCATTTAACTCCGCCAAAATTAATTATTTCCAAAGAATCTCTTTATAACATTATTTTTCTCAGTATGAGCATTTAGAAAACTGCAAAAACTAAGTTAACCTTTTTTCAAAGAACTTATTTTCAAAATGTAAAAAAAAATAATGAAAAAAGCGAATAAAAAGCAATTGATCTTTTAAAGAAGAAAAATGTAAATACATTCTTCAGGAAGTTTTTAAATATTTCAAAAGAACAGAGTACAGTGATATAACATTCAAAGACAATCATAAACTTTAATAATCCAAAACTACAATACACTTTAGTATGAAAATAGTAGACGTAAAATATGCATAAAAAGTTCTAAAAATATCATTTAACAGACATTTAAATTTTTCTAATTTCTTTAGGAGCATACAATTTACATACTAGCATACAATTACATACGGAGCATACAATTTACATTTATTTAGTATTACAATTTACATTTATTTACATTTATTTATTATAAAATAATATTGTTGCTAAGCTGCTTTATTACGAAATTGTAAAAATCTTTCTAAATGACTTACCACATTGTACTTCCCATAACGAAACATGTTAGACATAAATAATGTAAATACAATCATACAATTTACATACTAATACAATCAGCATTGTAATACAATATACACAGTAATAAAACCATATTCTAATATTATATGTCTCACTTCCACTAGTTATATTCTATATTCGCGATAGCTTCTTTTCCTTTCGCCTCTTTCTGCATTCTATAGAGTAGCATGGAAATGTGGCTAACGATAAAAAAGCGAAATGGAATAGATTTAAGTAGTCATTAAAAACTCCACATAATTTTTTTTATAAAAAAAATGTGACATTAATATATTTACAAATTAAAACGAAAATACTATATGAAATATATGAATCTATTGACATTATCAGTGTCTCCTCTATTGTTTGTGAGCTTATTTTTAAGTTATTAAATTCATAGCTCAAATGGGCTAAGTCGTCCCCCTTATGGTAAATTTTAGAAAAATTAAGCTTGAAGAAACTGGAGATATCGATGATTTATGAAATAATGAAAATAAGATGAGAATTTACAATGAAATTAAAAGCAACTTACTGCACAGTAAAGTTTTGAAAAAGAAAACATAGAAAAGCCCTAAGCACTTTTAATTCACCTCTGTTATTATAATTAATATGTATTTTTATTTATTTATTTATTTTTATTTATTTATTTATTTATTTATTTATTTATTTATTTATTTTTTTATTTATTTATTTATTTATTTATTTATTTATTTATTTATTTATTTATTTTATTTTATTTATTCATTCATTCATTCATTCATTCATTCTTTCATTCATTCATTTATTTATTTATTTTTATTTTTTATTATTTACTTTTTAATTTTTGATCTATTTATTTTATTTTATCTATTTATTTTTAAATTTTATTTTTCTATTATTATTACCTTTAATTTGGAAAAATCACAATCAAGTGTTATGAAATTGACATAAAAATATTTATATTACGCAATGATAGACACAAATGTCTAATTTTCTTTTTAAAAAAATAAATTCTAAGAAGGTAATAATTTAATTAATATTTTTTATCTTTCTGAAAAAAATAACATTATCCTCAAACGGTAACATTGAGGCTTATCGGGGTAAGTGGATATGGAGGTCTGTAATTTTAAAAAATTCATTTATTCCCTAAGTCCTTAAAAAAGGCGGGATTTGATTAAAATAAACTATTTCCTATTTTCAACTCTGTATTTAGTTATAATGGTTTATAAATCACAAATAAAACTGTCATACTACAAACGTTGTCCAAAAATCCACTATTTTTTTTTAAATTTTAAGCTTAGAAAATAAAGCATATACAGTCTTTACAAACATGCACAGACATAATGACGGTTTGTTTAATAAAATTTGAACTTTAACGGAATTTAACACTAAAAAAATTAATATAATGACATTTCAGGGGGAAAAACTTAATTCCGGTAATAAAATCCATAATTCTGGATCTATCAAAATTTACGGTTTTTAAACGCAAACCTAACATTTAATAAAACCCAAAATTTAATAAAAATAAAAAACGTAAAAGTGAATTTAACCAAATAAACTGTTTTTCTGTTCTAATGTATCATGTTAAAATTACGAAATTTTAGTACAGTTACCAAATTTAATCGCAGATTATAAATCGATATTTTATTGTTAATTTCATAAAAATCACGAAAACGCTTCGGTAAAAATTACCTAACTTTTTGGTGTGCCTATACAGCCAGAAAAACTGTAAATTTTACCATATTCCGGTGGTTTTAACCATATTTTTTCTCAGAGTACATTTGTAAGCATATAAACTAGTTGTAAAGCATTAGTATAATAGAAGTTAAAAATGGTAATTTCAGTAAAAACCTAAAATTTCGGGAAATCTCGGCAAGCAATTTTTTGCCCCTTTTTCGTTTTTATATCTAAGACTGGCAAAATTTCAAGACGCACTGTTAAAACCCGTGGCTAACTGTTTTAAACTGTCCTAAGCTAAATTTTGTTGCAGGTTACCTTAAGTGTTACAATAAGATTAGGAAAATAGCAATAAACTATAATTCAAAATTTGTATCGTAATAATATAAACATCATAAAATTAATAAAACTGTTTTTAAATGTTGACAAACTATTAAACTTTGATTAATTAAACTATTTCTAAATGTATGTCCCTTTAAAATATATTTATTAAAAAAATTTGAACTGAAAATAGTTCGGTTTTTTTTGTGTCTTAAACTGTTCAAAAATTGAATTATTTAGTGTAATTTTATAAGAAAGTTTAGCCGCTTAGAAAATAACGAAGCAGGTGAAAAAATTTAATAATTAAACTATTCTTTTATTTATTTGTGGAGGAATTAGAAATACATTTCAAAAAAAGTATTAATAGAATTTGAAAGTTTTTAAAATGAATCCCTAAAATGATTTCTGGTAAAATGTTTGATAAAAGTACTTTTATTTAAGCTTGATATTCGAAAACAATGTTTAGTAAAATATTTTGGAAATGATATATTTACTGTAATTCAAAATTCGAAAATATCTCAGCATTTAACAAACATTGGACGACGCACCATTATGTAGTCCAATGTTAGATACTATTGAAATCAAAAAATTATACTATTGAAAAATACCACTTCTATAAACGCTGTAATCATACTATATAGCATACTATAGCAAAATAGAAAATCATAGCCTATAATCATACTATAGCAAAATAGAAAAAAAGCAATTTTAAAAATATAAATGCTAAATTTATGCAAACTTAGGTGATATTTTTATTGTAAAAAAATTATAAAATATTAAACATATGACTTAAGTTTTCCATGAAAATATCATTTGTATGATTAAAGTAATCAATAACTTTGAGCCTTCTTAAAACTAACATTCATTCTATTTTAAGACATGCTTTCTTTCGTTCAAAATGATGCAATGTAATCAGAAGCGCAGCTAAGTATTCAGCACCAGGGGACAAATTCAGTTTTTGCGCTACCCTGCAACATTATATTAGACAAAAACTCTTCGCAAATAGAATACGTGTCGCAAGGTTACGCGATTTTTCCCTTCTCTACACTTTCTTTCTTTCCGTTACCATGGTTTCGTGTCTTGCTTTTTCCCCACCACAGTTTATTTCAGTAAAAAGTTGGAATATACTGAGTTTGAAAAAAAAGTAAGATTTGCTGTAACCATGGTAAATGAGAGGGGAAAAGTAAAGAGAGAGGGGAAGTCACGTAACCTTGAGATGCTTATTTCCTTTCACAAAGAGTATAAAAGGTTCATGCTCATCAGAACAATTTCAAACTTTATAATATATGAAAAAGGAATTGTAATGATTGGCGTATAATTTTTATTGAACACTTTTTTTTTGCTTAGAAATATTATTCTAAAACCATCATTAGTTAGTTGAATTCGACAATATTTTTAAATCCTCGAATTCTTCACCCAAACCTTAAGACATTGAGCACTTTACAAATAACCAACAAAATGCCTGAAATCAATTCAATTTAAAGACAGACATAATATATTACAATTATAATTTCATGGAATAGCATTTGTTCGTAAGCCCATTTCTACTTTCCGGGAAGGATAATTCTATGAATATCCTTAGAAAATGATATCAATATTCTATAAACATATCCATGAAGGATCTTAGAATGATCTTATTATCTTTGAATAATCATAAAATAAATTACAGATAATATGAAGATTAGAAGGTAATCCTCGTATTAAAAATTTCAGCTTTCATCTTCTTGAAGTTATCACTCATAACGTTCATAATATTATCGCAGTCTCAATTCTTAAGATGCTAGACACCTAATGAGAGATGCTCAGTTATGTTACTGCATGAAGAAAACTTAAGTAATTCTTATTATTACTTTCTTTCTTATTTCCTCTTGAAAATTCCTGAAATATAAAAAAAAATACTAAATTAGAAATTGAAAAGCATTGTCATGTGCTCAATTAATTGAAATATCACGCTGTAATGTTTATTTTAATAATTGGTAGATAATAAATATTATCTACCAATAAGAATTTAGACACCCATGCCTATCAGAGGAGGTGGAATTACAGTCTGGAGCTGTTTCTTCTGGTATTGAATGGAACCATTGGTCTAAATTCAATGCTGACACTTTCTGCACTATTTTAGATAGCAATGTGCTTCTTATGTTGTGGTAGTTCTACGGGCTGGACGTCTGTTTACTCCCAGGACGACAACTCGCTCATTTGGAGAAACAATGACGTAACTGATAATTACTCGAATTATCAGTTACGTCATTGTTTCACCAAATGAGCAAACTCAAGCTATTATGTAGTGAGGTTCTCTCTGGGTTGGTATGATAACAATGGGATTAACAGAATGAATTGCGCTGCCCCGACCCTAAACCTTAATCCTTTCAAGGAATCTCTAGAACGAGTTTGATCACCGAATTAAAGTGTGCAACAACCGTCCATGGAATTTACTCTCTGTCTAACTAAGAACTCTTCTCACCACCTGTCTAGAACACTATCGGTGACTATGGTAAAACAAAGAATATACATGGAAGCAAAAGGTTAACTTCCATAGACTTCATGTAAACAGTCATCAAATCGACAGCATAAGATCTTCGACAGCATAGGGTAGGGGCACGACAGCATAGGATCTTCTTGAAACAAGTTTGTATCCACCCTAACCCCCAACCTTTCCTGGAGTTTGAAACAGGGAAGGTATGTGTTCTCTTTTTATTTATATTTGGTCTATTACTTTTCCATGGCTACTGGCTGACCTATATACTGTAGGTAGATGAAAAAATCTTAGAGAAGATAGAAAGTCCGTGTCTTTTCAAAAACGAGAGTAAGTAAATGCTATAAACCGTCTGACAAGGACTAGTGTGAAAAATATGCCGGAGATCTGATACTGTTATTGCCTGTCATGTAGGCTCCACCAACTATTGAATTTAAATAAATGTTTCTTTCTTTTTCTATTGCGAATGACCAAATACTTATTCACAGATGGTGTAGAATGCTTTATGTAACATCTAAATTAAAGTTTCTGCTCTTAAAATATTTCCATTTTGTGATCTCATCAATTTCAATTAAATTATTTAAAACGTTTTTAAGCCTATTCATTTAAAAAAAATGTACTTAACATTTTTTAACAGTCTGAAACAAGTCTTTTAAACAAACAAGTTTTCGAAATAAAGTCTTGAAGGAAAGAGATTTCATTTCATTCCCATTAGTTTTATTAATAATTAAAATTAATTTTGATAATTTAAGTACTTATTTTATTTTATTAACTTTAATAATTTTTATTTTATTAATATTAATTTCACTTATTTGAAATTTTCTAATTTCAGCTTATGAATTTCAATTTCAGAGATTTTAATGCTTTAATTAACTTTTCAAAAAAACAATTTTTTAGTTCATTTTGTCTGTAAAGTTAGCTTATAGTTAAAACAATTAACTTCTCTTTTCTATAAATATTTAGTTTCATAATTTTAAATTTTATTATAAATTTTTATTTTTTAGCTATTTAATTAACTTGAATTTTAATGATTTTAGTTTTTTATAAATTTTTCATAAACCGACATTTTTAATGGGTTTTTTATCGAATCATTTCCATTTAGTTAAAAAAAAATTCTCGCTAACCCTAACGGTGAACTAGAAAAAAACACCTGCAGTTAATTTCTACTATTCCTTATATTTTACAAATTTAAACTTAACAGATGGAGCTTGTATTATATGAAGCAAAAAATTACGACACTTAATATTAATTTATAACATATTATATCAAAAATATATTATTTAATCAATATTCTTCACTATACATGTGCTTTCAACTGCACAAAATTTAAGAGAATTTTTTTAATAAAATATAGAAAATTGTGCACAATGAATTAAGAGAAAAGTCTCAATTTTATAATGGTTTCAAATACTCTGTTTAAGAAACTTTGAAGTAAAACTTTTTGCTCATTTATGTTGCATTTATTCCAAAGAAAGTACATAATATTTTTTCTTTTTTTGCTTTTGTCAGACGACACTGGCGTAAATATTTGAATTTTTTAGCTAAACAACCCCATAAATTTCTGATTAGTTGCAATCTGATGAGTTAGCTGGCTATTCTAAATAATCATTAATTCATAACGTGGTGACGTCGATTTGCCTAAATTACTTGGTACACTTTTTTTAATTTTTTTCATTTTTTGATAATATATTAAAAATTCAAAAGTTCTTTTTACAAGATTGTCACGAGTCCTATAATTTTATAATAATAGTATTTAATTGCTGTATACGAATTTAGATTTTTTTAGGACTACTTTATAGTTTAGTGATCTGAATTCGGAGAGATAACTGAAAAGTTACAACAGTTACCAAGCCACCCCGAACCTAAAGTCTAAGACTTTAACCTTTAATGATAATGCTTAGAGTTTAAAAAAGTAAGGAAAATTATGTACAAAAGTCCTTGTTCAGTAGTAAAATTCGGTTTTAAGATTAAAAAAGCTCATTTAGAGTTATGTCCATTTTCTTATACACGCAATTCGAGATGTTTGCGAAATTAATAACTCACCACCGATTTATTTTATTTAATAAAAAAATTATGTTATGGTTTATTTGATACCCAATAGTTTCCCAAATAATGTGTGAATGTCAAAGCACATAGTGACCGAAGAAAGTACGAGACAAACACGTAGCAATAAGGAAAAGTGGTTTAGCCATAAGGAATACAGGAGCAGACTAGAAAAAGTTTTTTAAAAAAAAATGACGAGAAACAGGTGTGAGGGGCTTGGCAGGGAATCCGAGTGCGCAAGATGTAGGAATTAAAAAAAAAATAGATATTCAAACTTAACAAAAATGATAGGACACTTAAAATATCACTAACTAAATTAATCAGAATTTTTCAAAGAGCGGAATTATTCTTGGAAGTCAACGTCAGAACATAATACAGAATAAAACTCAAACCTGTAATTAAAATTCCAAACATGTAATTGTACAGCACTTACAATAATTGTATCGTACTTACCTTCATGATATGAGTATTTAAATAAGCCAAAAAACTACCGATGTAAAGGAAAAAAAGAATCTTACCTGAAATATCACATCATCAAAGAAAGTGAATTCTAATAAAACGATGAAGGAAAAAATGAAACCAGTGTTTATTCTTTTGCATTATGTGCAACACATATATATGTTTGAGTCAAATAATCCCTAAATTTGTGCAAACTTTAAACATAAATTTTCAGTGATATTATGTCACTCATGAACAGAACATTTCATAAAATATTTATTTGTCACAATGATTAAAGAAGTTTTTTTTAAGATTAGTTTCGAATTCGATTGGCTGGAACTAATGTGCGCATGATGCACCCTCTGTTAGCTAAGTTTTTAAACTTTTGCTTTTAACTCTCATTAAAAATTGATTGATTATACCGGCAAACCAACGTCAATTGTTTTATTTTATTTTATTTTACAGTTAATATAATATCAAAGTTTATTACGAAATATAAAAAGTATTCAAATGATTGGCATCATGTGATGCTGTCTCTCAGAGTATAATTAAAAAAAATTACTTTACCTTAAAGGTCCTCTTCTGAAACCAACTCAACTTCACTTTCAGGCTTTTCTCCAGAATCCTTCGCTTCCTCGAAAATATTTTCTCGACTTTCTTGAGTCTCAAAATTATCAGTGTCATCATCAAATTCCTCTGGTTCGTCATCAAACGGTTCCTGTGTATCTACAGTTTCCACAGAATCAGCAACTTCGAGGCGTCCATCATCCGATATCTGTTTGGTCTGATCGCTGTTTTCTGAATGTAAAATTTCTATTTCGTAACTACTAGATCGAGGTTCTTCATAATTTCTGTACTGTTTACTTCTTCCTCGAGGTGGAACTGACTTTGATTTGTAACCGAGATCGCCATTTGGTCTTCTAGCTACTCCATAATTTGGAACATGACTAACTTGGTGGCTAGCTGAGTTCTCATAACCCGATTTTTTATTTTTCAAATCATATAAAGTGTCTTCTTCATTTAATTTAGCTTGTTCTGTATGTTCGTAGACTTTTCTACTATTAAAAGGGATTTTTAAACCATGGTTTCTATCCACTAAGGGTCTTTCTGAGGTATAAGAATTTTGGTCGTGGTGCTGCTGAGGTGTGCGAATTGGGTATCTTCCTCCAGAATAATTAATTTCCTTTGTTGTATCAGAAGACTTTGTTTGTTTTGGAAATTCGGGATACTGTGAAACTTCTTTTATGGGATATTCTTCGTGGTGCTGCTCTAATGGTTTCTCATATTCCTTACTTTGATGAAATGGGTTCTCATATACTTTAGCCTGAAAAGCATGATGATGCTGTTCTAATGGTTTCTTACTTTCTTTATTTTGATGTAATGGATTCTCAAACCTTTTAGCATGATAAGCGTTACTGTGGTGTTCTAATGGTTTCACGTATTCTTTATTTTGATGAAATGGGTTCTCATACTGTTTAGTTTGAAAAGTATTATGATATTGCCCTACTGGTTTCTCATATTCTTTATTTTGATGAAATGAACTCTCATGCTCTTTTGACTGAAAAGTAGTATGGGTTTGCTCCAATGGTTTTTGATATTCTTTATTTTGAGGAAATGGGTTCTCATACTTTTTTGTTTGGAAAGCATTGTTCGTTTCTTTATGAAAATGAGTTTTACTCTGTGGTTTCCTTCTATGAATGTAATTTGGAGGGTTTGGAAATCGTTTGTATTCTCCCTGAACTCTTGAAACGGTTATCACCTTTTTATCATAGTTGTCGTTTTTGAAGTGATGGGAGTTATCTAGAATGGGTTTTTGAGCTAAATAACCATTATTATGAGACGTTTTGGGATGCTCATGAGTTACAGCTTTATCAGTTTCAGGCAATTGTGAGATGTGCGTCTGTTGTAATTCGTCAGCATGACCAACTTTCTTCTGCTGTAATTCTTGAATATGATGAATATTGCCTGTATGAATCGCTGGATGCACTGTTTCTAGTGAATTATGTACTTTATTACTCTGGTGAAGTTGAACTCCAATGTTTTGGTTAGAGTAAATGCTTGGATCTCTTTCCTGTTGAACTTTAGATTTTGAATAATCAATATTATGAGGTAAATTATGACCCCTCAAAGCAGTTTCTGATTTAAATTGACTCCGAAACCCTTCATCATGGTAAGCAGGAGCTAGATTTTCAGGAATTGCTGAACTCGTATGTTTATGATAGGAATCCAGAAAAGGCTTGAAATTATGAGAAACTTCCTTAGCACTATGGAAAGCACTGTGTAAATTTTTCCCCGAGCTATATCCATTTGCAGTTCTTCCTAGAGAAATGTCAGCTAAATCAAGCCCACCTAGATTTATTAAACCAGAAATAGAATTTTTATAGTTGTGTGGTAATAATGGTGATGACGAACCTTTAAAATTATCTTGATAATCATTTCCAATTAAGCTTGTTAATGATAGTCTTTTTGGCGTATGTATATTTTGATAAAGTGAATGGTGATCATAAGAATGTATACCTTTCAATAAGTGTAAATTTTTTGGTGCTGGTACGACATGAAGACCACCTTTTACTGGTATTCTGGCAACGTAATCTGAAGGAAAGGGATACAATGCATGACTGTATTCAGAGTTTAATGTATCATAAACGCTACTATAAGAACTCGGAAAACTGTTTATTGTGCTTAATCCAAGCCATGAAAAAGGTGACTTTAACTGGCTTGAATGATAAGCATTCAGGGGTTGTGAATATAGTCCGAATGTTCCTTCAACTACAGCATATTTAATGCTTATTAGCATAAGCAAAACCTATAAAAGATTGTCTGATTAGTTAAAAAAATTTCCATACATTGAAAAGTGATTTCAAAATAACAAAGGTTGCAACTTTATCCTAATAAATCAGGATAGCGGTTTTAAAATCAAAAGTAGTAAAAAATATTCAAAAAAGATTTAGTTTATCAAGAAAGCGACAACCTGATAAATCAGGACATTGCTATCCTGATAAACCATCACGCAAAAACAGTGTTTAAAATGCGAGTTTAAAGAAAAATGTGAGTTTAAGAAAATGAGTTTAAGAAAAAATACGAGTTTAAGAGAAGGAGCAGAGCTATTTAAGAAACAGCAATTTATTCCATTTTTCAAATTTCCCTTTGGGGCACTGATAACAGAAATCCTCCTGCTCGATTTTTAAATTATTCACGGTGAAATTATGATAGCTAATGTTTCGTCGTTCATCAAATGTTCGTCTGTGCATAAGTCAACGTGTTTTTTAACATTAAGGATTAAGAAATTTCATAACCAAGTAATTCAAGCCTTTGTTACTTCCCCATTTTGGAAAATTTTCTGATTCAATTTAATGCTAACTTAACTTTTTCTTCCTTTCATATTCTTAAAAAAGCTGAAAAAAATTGTTTTCTTTCAATTTTATTCAAAAAAACAAAATTTTGGAAGAAAAATTTGGTACGAAATATTTCACAGTATCAAATTATTGTTGTTAATGTTTTTTCGTTCATCAAATATTCGTCTGCCCACATCTCCACGCACTTTTTTACTCAAAGGATAAAAAAATCCCGTTGTTAAGTGTGGTACCCTATGCTACTCTCACATTTCGGTAAATTTTCTAATTGAAACTCGAATATTAAAATTCCAGTTAAGGATATCTGTTTTAAAATGACCTTTCATAGCTCTTCATCTGCAGAATGAATTAAACTTGGCGACATATTTCAAAATAATTTTTTTTTGTAATTTATAATTTTATAATTGTTTCTAAATACACAAAATAAATTTTATATATTACTTTAAAACCTAAAAAAACAATCTTTTTTTTTTTTTTTTTTTTAAAAATTCCCCTCGTGAGTGGCACTTTAGATACCTTCCTTGTAAAATTGGTATTATAACAGAAAACCTTAAAAAAAATCATCCTTTTTTCCTTTTTTTTTACAAAAAATATTTCAATTGTATTCAAATTTTTCTCTAAGAGTATAACCTGAAAGTCATGTGAGATTCAAGGCTCTAACGCACTCCATACAAGGCCTCTGGCTTAGATCTATTTTCAATTAAATTGACAAATTTAATAAAATAATAATTATAAATGTATGTGAGTGATTCCCCGAGTTAAGGGGTCACAGTACCTTTGCAACAATTTTTTAAAATAAAGGTATAATCATTCATTTTGAGGATGCTTTACATGCTCATCTAAGTTATAATTAATAATTTATCTTCAAAAAATGATTAAACTGCTTAATTTTTTGTAAATTTTAAAAAAAGTTGAAAAAATTTTAAATTTTTAAATCCCGAAGGCTTTTTTATTTTAACATATTTTCAAAAATTTTTTTATTCATAGTGCTTGCAATATTTATCTTAACAATTTTGTGCATTCATTTGTTGATATATAAATTAGAATATTTTTTATAGATTATTTTGTAAAAAAGTAGAAAAAAAAGAGTAAAAATTCCTGTTAGGTATATATAACAAGCCGTAAAAATTGTAATACCTCATAAAATGCTTATTCCATGCACCGTTTAAATAAATGTATTATACTCAAGATAAAAAAGTTTACTTCAAAGCTTTATCTTAAATAGAAAAAAATTCTTAGGGATTTAATTAAGATTAAGACACAAAATTATCATCTATGCGAAAAAGCACTTTAAAGTCAGACTGCTGGGCAAGTTTCTGTATTAGAACAATTTAAAATCATTCATAACTTTTTTAAAAATGTAGATAGGGAGATGAATTTTTTTTTGTACATATGAAATACTTTGAAGTTTTATTATAAGCAATAAAAAAAAATTGGTATTTTTGTCATTTTTTGGGTACTGTGACCCCTTAACTGACTGACATTCACAGAGCAAAATGATAAGTATTTTGTGATATGCTTAACAAAATATTTTTTTTTTTAAAGTTTCCTCATTAGCTGGATTTCTGACACATTTTTTTGTCGTGTTTATTTTTCCCAAGATTATGGCTTTTTTTTTTAGCTGAATCCATTGGATTAATTGAATTCCACGAGTTCGTCTTGGATAATTTTACAAAATTTGTTAAATGTGGCAGTCCAAGTCAAAGAATAAGATCTCCTGATGGAAATTTCAGCAGACTGCTTTGGCCTACCCTGGGCTGTCGTACCAAATATGGTGATGGTTGATGGTATTTCTCTATATTTAACCATCCTAAAACATCCTAATTAAATTTGTCTTATAATGACCATGCAATAGCTTCCTTCAGCTAAATATTTGCGTCTTCAAAACTTAAATTTCATAATTGAACTAATGGTAATAGATTTAAGGTCCTTAGTCGTCGATTAAAAGCCCAGCTTTGGTTGAACATTTAAAGTCATTGCTTTCTTGGTTTCGAATTTTATGCAAATTTTTCTAAATGCTAGGATTTGCACAAAAATTATTCAAAATGTGGGATTTTTGCATTTTTAATTTTTCACTTACATTTTAAAACAATTAGTGCTTTTCTGAAGCTACAAAATTTATAACGTGTAATTGATTAAATATTAAGGAGAATAGATCAATGGTAAAATGACATGAAATAATTCAGTCAATCCAAATCCTGTCAAGTAAGATCCTCTTTCTATTTCTTGGATTATAAATTAATATGGATACACACAGTGCATCCCTAAAGTGCGAAAAAAATACAAATGCTCCCAAATTAATATTTAATGAACAACGAAACATTAAAGAGAACAGTTTAACAATTTACAATATTCTGTACCTAAATTTTCTACCAAAATTCTGTTCATATAAATAAAATTAAACTAAATCATTTTTTCAGCTTTTTTTAAGAATTCGAAAGGAAAAAAAATTAGTTAGCTTCAATTTAAAAGAGTAACTTTAAAAGATTAAATTATAAAATTAAAATAAAAATTCCATTATTTTTAGCAATAAATTAAAATTCCTTCATAATTTTACATTTTGCAAGCAATTTTTAAAAAAAATTTTATTAGCTGAACTATAACTAGAAATCGTTTGCATTATATTTTTTATAAATATTAAGCGTGATTTTTTATCGCGCTTATCGCAAAATTTCAGCGATTTTTTGAAAAAAATTTTCAATTTTTTATATACATTCTAAGCTGAACCATAAGTCTATTTTATTATAAATTGCTCTAAAAAAACAGTAAAAATTGCAATTGTGAATGAGATAAAATTATGAACCCATTTCACTTTTGCTCCTGTTTATCTATAATGTACAAATTCGGCCCAATATGCGTCAAATTTAAATGAAAGTTAAGCGAAGAATTTAATATCTTGTTTAAAAATCACAAATAAAAATTTGTTTTCTAAAAATAAAATTTTTTTAAGCAAATAAGTAACTAAAATTTCCATTAAATGTTTAAAAAAATAATAAATATAGCATTTACAGAAATACACAATAGCGAGGTGTTCTTTAACAGGATTTTAAAATTTTGCTCTTTAACAGGGTTCTTGAAAGTAAGTTTTTTAAATTAAAAGAAAACTACCATTGCTTTTAAAATGAAAATTTGGTTTCGAAAAGTAAAACATAAATTTAAAAATAAATGATAAAAATTTCGGTTAAAAACTATGCACAAAATTACTTTTTTTATGAAAAAAAAGTGCACAAAAACAAAGTATGTATATAAATTCCTTATTTTGTTCTTGATAGTTATTTTTTAAATAAAAATTTAACATTTTTGAAAAATCAAAGAAGTAATAAAAATTTTAAATAAAGAATTTCTCAAAAAAAAATTTTTTTTTAAATATACTATATCAAGATCCACGCATTTTCGCTTTCGTTCATTATTATTGAAAGTTAATGCATGAATAAAGAATGAATTTTTTTCCTGAAAATAAAAATTGATGTTATTTTTTAAGAAAAAATAACTAATTAAAAATTCAATTGCAAACCATACAGAAAACTACATTTTTTTAAAGAAATACACAATATCGAGGCCTATAAATTTCAGATTTGGTTCTCAATCATTGTTTTTGAATGTCAGTTCTTAAATAATTAAAAAATTCACATTGTTTTTAAAATTAAAAAAAATTTCTGTGATAAAAATTGGTGTTTTGAATAAGTAAATAAAATTTGAATTAAAAACCTCTCAAAGAATTACATTTTTTAAAGAAAAACTAAATGCCGAGGTCTATACTGCCGTGCAATTGATAGAAACAGCGAAATTTTTCACTATAATTTTGAATCACTTCATAACTTTTTCTTTTTATTGCTAATGCTATAAACTGATATGATAACATTAATTGTACCTTAACTTAATTTATATTTTACTTTAACTTAATTTAATATTTATTTCAATTCAAATGTTTATTTAATTGCCTTTTCTTTACTTAAAGTAGGGGATTAAGATTAAGTGCATTTCCCGTACTACTCAGTTTTATTAATATCTATTTGAGATGACGATATTTATATTTTCGGTCAAACTTTGAGAAACGCCCCAATTAAGAGGATTGGGATAATTTTTGACCACCAGTGTTTAATGTGAGCGAATCTTTCAGTTCCCCTTTTCAATTAAGGATTAGTTAAAAAATATCGATATTTTAATTTTGATTTGATTTTTACTCTTAACCTAAAATAATTGTGCTTTAAATTTTAACATGTGGGTTTTTGTAGGAGATAAAAAAAAAAGATATCAGGAGAATAAAGGAGAATGGGGTGTTGATAATTTATTTATTCTCATTTAGAGAGTTAAGTGATTAATAAAAGTGATGGGTACAAATGGAAAGAAAGTAAATATGAGAATATTACAAGAAGATCTTCAAAGATTTTGTAACTAAATATTTTGCAATTCATTTTCTTTGTCTGTTTCATCTTCGAAATTTTAATTCATTTAGACAATAAGTATTATGGTTTTATATACATACTTTTTTCTATTGATTATTTATAAATTTAAAATGAAAGGTATGTTAGATTATAACTTTGGATACTTTAATC
Organism: Parasteatoda tepidariorum; assembly: GCF_982258835.1. NCBI lineage: Eukaryota > Metazoa > Arthropoda > Arachnida > Araneae > Theridiidae > Parasteatoda > Parasteatoda tepidariorum. The sequence goes on from NC_141766.1 coordinate 55,594,099, forward strand.
TTGTGCATAGTCACAGCGGCTGCGCAACAGAACACTCAAATAGATTTTCAAAAAATTAACGAAACAAAATTTGTTTCTAAAAAAAAATTATAATTTGTAATAAGTAGCTTATCATACTAAAATGGCAAATATATAAAAATCTCAAATTTGATTTTTGTTGTTTGAGTTGATTTTTTTCTTGCACGGCAGTATAAATTTTAGATTTTGTTCTTGATCATTGTTTTTGTAAGTTAATTCTTAAATAAAGATATAAATATAATTTTTAAAAAAAATTCTAAAACTTAAAGTTAAATTTTTTTTTAAAAATGAGCAATTGAAATTTATAATCAAAATGCTTTTTTTAAAGAAATGCACACTGACAAGATCTATTAAATTTACATTTTGTTCTTGAAAGTTACTTCTTAAATAAAAAAGAAACACCAGCATTATTCTTAAAAATAAAAATTTATTTTCTAAGAAAAAAGGTATTTTTTTAAACAAAACAAAAATAAACAATTGAAATTTGTGTAGAATATGAATCAAAAAATTACTTTAAAAAAATCGACAATATCAAGGCCTATAAATGTTAGATTTTGTTCTTGATCAAAGTTAGTCTGAAAGTTAGCTTTCGAATTTTAAAAAAAAAAAAATTTAACCTTGTTTTCAAAAATAAAATATTTTTTTCCAAGAATAAAAAAATTTTCTTTTGAAAAATAAATAATTAAGATTTCTAACAAAAAATACATTAAAAAAAAAGGCTTTTTAATAAAAAATACACAATAACAATGAGGGTCAATAGTTTTTGTTTTTTGATTAGAAACAATAGTTTTTGTTTTTGATCAAAAAGAAATCAATTTAAAAATTAAAATATCCATTATATTGAAAACTCACCGTTAAAGCCATCATCTGTCCCATGTCCAAGCTTAACTTCTCAATGACCTACCACTCCTTTCACTTTTATATTGACTTCCTGCTATAGAAAGAAAATCTACTTCCGAAAGCGGGTCGGGGAATAACTTAATTACCATAATTTTTTATTTTTATTTATAAATTATCACCAGTGTCCGATATCGATGGACAAATCTTTTATTAGAAACGAGATCGATATGACTAATGGTAGAAGTGGAACAAAAAATAAGAGCAATAGAAAATTGCCCTTAAGTAAAAATCAAAATATACGCAAACCAACGTAAATTAATAGCCAGAAAGTAAAAGTGTTTTCTTTTTCTCTTCAGTTACACATTACTTATAAAAAGTGCTCTAGCCTCAGAGAAAGGCTTGGCTGCCGGAGGTTCTTTTTTGGGAGGAGTCCTTTTAAGAGTTAAGGAAAATTATTGTCTGTCTGACAAGAAGCTATACAACTTATGTTAAATCAACTGAGAGCCATTTGTGGAAATTAAGTCCAATTCTCTTCTCTCTCTCTCTATCTATCTAATTATCTATCTATCTATTTCTCTCTCTCTCATGTATAAATAGTCGGACTTCTATTTAACGAACTTCCATTTTGCGAATTTCTAAATTTTACGATTTTTTCCAAGGAACCTACGACATTTTGGAAATTTCTTTATAAAATAGCTAACTAATAGCGAGGTGACTTTTCTGTTTTACACGTTGAATGCCACGCTAATTTTACATGGTTTGCCCGTCTAACCAAAAGGTAATTAACTACAAACTAAATTTGCAAGTTTGTCAGATTTTGTTAGTTTTTTTAAAAGGTTTAGGATGACAAACCTGATTCTGTTCTGTTCTGTTTAGTCTAGCTGGGCTCCTGAGGCCAATAATGGCCCTTTTCCCATTCATCCTGCAATGAGAACTTAAGCAAAAACAATAGACAGATTACATGAAATGCAACAATTAAATGGCACATGTTAAGGTAGAGAAAGAATGGCACTTAGCCATGGTAATAAGAAACAAATAATTGAATGTATAGAAAAATACAATATATATTTTTACAAGTAGGGAAACAATATTTACAAGAAGAAAACAATTTACAAAATATGAGAAGACTTAGCAAAACTCAAGATGAGAAACGACAAGATCATTAAAAAAATTCATTAACAAAAAAGTGTACCTCTGATAAAGTAGAAACACGACCGTCCTGGTTATTACCACACGTGTCGGCTAGCTCTCTACACTAAAAATTGATGACATACCTGAAAGAAGAAGAAAAAAGTGGTAAATTATAAAAGCATACGAATTGTTTAGAAATAATGGTGGATAAAAATCCACTAAATTGAATTTATTAAACCAAGAATCACAATTAATAAACTACCACTTGCAAATATTTATTCGCTATCCGGAGCAAGTTGGCATCCCTGTGTAAATAAATAAAATTATTTTTGTTTGTACTATATTGCATTAATTTTTTCAAACCATTTTAGTAGCGATAATAATATAAAAATTATAAAAATGTACTCGAATTACGTGCTTCTAAAAATCTTGGCTTCGCCGGTCACCGGTGACCTCCGTGGTGCTACGAACAAATTTAGTGCCAGGCACCGGTGACCCCATGGCATTCAACGTGCTAACGAACTTTTCTTTAAGAACCACTTTTTCCCTATCTCCCAAAATATTTCAGAACATTTCAAACTTGTTAACGCATTTCATGGGGAAATGACCTTGAAATGATTTTCGCAACCACTTAACTCTTAGAGAAAGCAATAAAATCTCTTTCCCCTTTTGTTTGCATTTCATGCAGGAAATTATTAGTTGAAAATGTATGTAATTGAAAATGTATTATTAGTTGAAAATGTATGTTGCTGATAGTGTAACACTGCATAATATTTTGTTCTATTCTCAATTTCCATGTAGACTTCTCTTAATGGTTAAGATTTCTAAAATAATTAGTAGACAATAATTTACAATTGCTATTTTAATTATGCCTAGTGTTTATGAATTTGAAACCTGTTTTGTGTTGTTTAAGTATTTCAAATATTGATTTTTTATTTATCGAATTTTCCATATAGTGAACTTTTTATAGGGATTTAGCGACTTCATTAAATAGAGGTCCGACTGTATATGTTTCTGTGAATGACCGAAATTGGTGATTGTTGACTTCCACCGGTGAATGTTGATAATCACATAGTTGCTTTGGTAAATGTCAGAAATATATACTAGGTACAGTTAAGTGCCACTGCCTGATATACATTTGCCCGGTATACCATACACTGATGCTTTTTTAAGGTTCAGCACCACTGCCCAGTATGCATTTGTCCGGTATACCCTACACAATGTTTTTTTAAGGTTCAGTGCCACTGCCGGGTATATATTTGCCCGGCACTCCGAACACTGATGTTTCTCCTAATTTATCCTCAGCAGATATTAGCACGTTGAATGCCACGGGGGTCACCGGTGACCAGAAAAGACAAGATTATTAGAAACACGTAATTCGAGTAAATTTTTAATGCATTTAATTTTTTCTATAATATTATCGTTGCTAAAATGGTTTGAAGCAATTAATGCCATATAGAACACACAAAAATCATTTTGGCTAGACGGGCAAGACATGCAAAATTAGCGTGGCACTCAACGCGTTAAAATATCGAATAAATATAATAATATCAACGAATAAATTAATATCTAATCGGATATAACAAATGTTTCGGACATTCACCAAAGAGACTGTGTCATTGTTGACATTCATCAGGTGAAATTCGACATTCTCTTGATTTCGATCATTCACGGTAACATATATATATGAGTCATTCTCACGAAAACTGTGATTTTTCAGTTCATAAAATCCCAAAAAAGTAAAGTGAATAAAAAGCTCTGAAACTTTTTATATTAATCGAAATATGTAATGGTATTATAAAGAAAGTATATATCCTATAAATTATACTTAATATTTAAACTAATTAATTTTTTTAATAATTAATTTATAATTAATTTACTTATAATAATTAATTAATTAATTTAATAAATAAATTAATTAGTTTAATAAATTAATTTATTAATTTATTAATTAATTTTTTTAATTAATTAATAAATAAATTAATTAATTTCACCACTTAAAAAGTGAGTGAATGACACTAATAGTGAGGGAATGATATTTTATTTTAATACATGTTTTTATCTAAGTTACATCTACCTAAAGTTTGAAAATGATAACATACTAAGTATATCTAATATTTATTATAATTTAGTTTTATATATTTAATAGTTTTTACAGGTTTGGGAAATAAAATTGGCTGGCACGATTGAACAAAAAAAATTTAATAATATACTCATCTTGAATCATTCCCTCACTTCAGCATCATTCCCTCACTTTATACACTAGTGAGGGAATGACAAATTTAATGAAATTTAAAAATAACAGTTAGGCCTAATTAATTTCTGAAGTCAATCACATACAATTATATTTATACAAGAAAGCAACATATAATAATCCACTTTCTCGATGAAGTTGTATTTTATTTTACTCTGAAAATGACATGAGGGAATGACAAATGCAAAAAATTTTACCTGGTTTGGTTCATTCAAATTTATTCCACAGCAAAGCTTCTTTAAGTTGAAGATGGAAACATACTGCAATTTTTTTTATATGATGCCAGTTGTTAACTGCTAAAGTTTTTATTAAAATATTTTTATTCTAAGAAGAGTGCAGGTAATAAGAACATTGTTGTGAGGGAATGATGCAAAACTCATGGGACAAAGTTTAAAATAGTGCTGCGTTAATATTTTTATCAGAAATTAAATTTAAAATTGATTTTCTGAATTCTATATTTCAATATTCTAAAATAAAAAACACGAATTGGTAAAAAAAAAAATTTATTTCAGAAACAATTTTTTTCCTTTTTTAAATCAGCTGTGGGGACAAGTGAGGGAATGACATATTGGTATATTTTAATTACCTAAAATAAATAAAAAATAAAAATTGATAATTTTATTTTTATTCTTTTGTTAGCCTGCATTCTGAAGAACACTTTCCCTGAAAAAAAAATTTAGTAACTTGTAAAACAAACATAAAATATACTGGGGACATGAAAATGACTGTTTTTGTGAGAATGACCCATATATATATATATATATATATATATATATACACAAATTAACATGAAAAACATGAATAAAATAAAAATAAAAAACTAAATGGTAGAGAAACAAGAATGGTATAAGCAAATAGTCGTTGTCAAGACACATCTAATTGCCATAAATAATGCGATATTTCTGAATAAAGAATAATTATCCTAAGATAAAAATTATTCTTTATATGTGTCGATATCGCAAAAAACCTTATTTTGAAAAAAATCATGAAATAAAAGAAAAATGTAATAGGAAATCAAACTTACCGGCGTGAATTAAAACGCGGTTTAGGTTTAAAAGTACAATAATAAAACAGTTAACAAAAATCGCGAAGATGTAAAATATTGCTTATAGCTTGAATCGAATATAATAAAATTAAAAAAACATTTGATCGAAGAAGAAGAAAAAATGTTTAGGTAAAATATTAGTGCTGCCATCTATGAGAAACAATTAGTAAAAAGGTAATAAAATTGAAATAATAATAAAAATGTTTAACGGATTGAATAAATTAGCAGTCTTAAAAAAATAAAAAAAAATAAATAAATAAAAATATAAAAATAAAAATAAAAAATTTAAAAAAATTAAAAAAATCATTAATAGGGAAATTAATTTAAAAGTCAGTCTGTCAGGATAGAAAGCCGTTTATAGACTCATCCATCATTCATAATTTTACAGAATACACATATCCATCTTTCATAGGGTGACTTATTTAAAAATCAGAGCCTGCATACAGGAATAGAAAACCGTTTATAGGTTTTATTCTTCATTCATACAACCTTACATAATTTTAAAGTATACACGTATCACCTGCATTCATTTGGGGTGGTTCTTTATGAACCAGAGCCCATTCCACTTATACAAAAATAAAAAATAATTAAATAAATAAATAAATAAATAAATAAATAAACTGTTTATTATACTGGACAATTAAAATTAAATTAATTTTAAGAGGCTACAAATATTAAAAAGTAACTAAAAAATATTTAACTAATCCAGTATAAAAGGTCATACATCCAAACTATTCCGTCCAGTGGCTTTAGGAATAGTTTATCATAGTTAGTTCCTACCTTGAAAAAATCAGAGCTTATTCTTAAAACAGAAAAATTAAATAAAAATTAAAAATTAATGTACCAAGTTTTTTAAGATTTTTTTAAAATAGAAATTAAGAAATGAACTAGGAAAATGGCTATTAATTAAATCGTTTTTATATATATCAGTATCTAATAAAAACTCGTTATAGTTAGAATTATTCCTGTAAAATCTATGAATTTGATTGGCAATAATATTAGAAAAAACCTTATTGGCTAAGTTAGAGTTGAAATCTATGCATTTTTTAACTGGAAATTTAAATTCATTTCTTTTGTCAAAAAGTTTAAATGTAATATTTTTATCTGCATTAATATCAAGAGTCAAATCTAAAAAATTTGCTGAAGAATTACTATTATTTGTTTTATTAAGAATTAATTCATTTGGATAAATATGTTTTGCTAGAATATCGAAATCATTAAAATTAATAACTAATAGATCATCAATGAATCTGAGAAAGAGAGAATCAATTGGAAGATTAACATGTGATTTTACAAATCTATATTCTTGTAGAAAAAGAAAAATATTGCAGATGTTAGTACTAAAATTATTTCCCATGGGAATACCATTAATTTGTTGAAAAAGGTGGTCATTGAAAAGAATATAATTGTTGTTAAGGTTAATATGTACTAGAAAGTTCCAGTTATCTTCATTAATAATATCACTGAGATTAAACATGCTATGAATTTGAAGAAGGTCATCATGAATTTTATTAGTTGGAAGGGAAGTATAGAGGTTTTCGAAATCAAAACAGTGAATTGAATCTACATTTTTTAAAGTTTTTAGTGTATTTAAAACCTGAATGCTATTTTTAATATTCCAATTTAAATAGTTATTATTTTTAGCAAGTTTATTAATTTTGTTATAAACTTTTTTAAGAATGTTCTCAAAGTAAATACCGATTTTTTTCATGTTACTATTAACGCCACTTGCAATAAACCTGAATTTGGTTGGAGTCTTATGGAATTTTGGATTGGCAAAAAGAAAAGGAAAATTGTTAATATTATTTGGTTTAATTTTAAGTCTTTTATAGATAGCATTAATTTTATTAATAATAATATCACTGTTGGTGTTAAGTTTTTTGTAGGTAATATTGCTATTAAGTTCATTGGAAAGAAGTTGTATAGAAGTTGAAGAAGAAGAAGTTGGAAGAAGTTGAAGAAGTATATATATATATATATATATATATATATATATATATATATATATATATATATATATATATATATATATATATATATATATATATATATATATATATATATATATATATATATATATATATATATATATATATATATATATATATATATATATATATATATATATATATATATATATATATATATATATAGATATATATAGATATATATGTCACGGCGAAAGACCAAAATCGGTGGCTGTTGACTTTCACCGGTGAATGTCGACAAACACCAAATACGTCGGTGAAAGATTGAATATTTCATTACATTCTTGTACATTCGGACCCTCACCGGTGTATGTCGACAATCACAGATATGCTTTGGTGAATGTCCGAAATATTTATTACATTCGATTTGATATGAATTTATTCGTGGATATAATTACATTTACTCGATATTTTAACCCTACACTGAAGTTTTTTTAAGGTTAAGTGCCACTGCCCGGTATACATTTGCCCGGTATACCCTACACTGATGTTTTTTTAAGGTCAAGTGCCATTGCCCGGTATATATTTGCTCGATACTCCAAACGCTGATGTTTCTTCTAATCTATCGTCAGTAAGTATTAAAATATAGAATAAATATAAATATGTCAAATAAATATAATAATATTAACGAATAAATTAATATAAAAGTGGATATAACAAATATTTCGGACATTCACCAAAGCGACTATGTGATTGTTGACATTGACCGGTGAGAGTCAGAAATAAGGGTATTTAGCAAATATTTCGGACATACACCAAGCGACTACGTGAATGCTGACATTCACCGGTGAATGTTGACATTCTCCAGATTTCGGTGTTTCACCGTAACATATATATATATATATATATATATATATATATATATATATATATATATATATATATATATATATATATATATATATATATATATATATATATATATATATATATATATATATATATATATATATATATATATATATATATATATATATATATATATATATATATATATATATATATATATATATATATATATATAGATATATATAGATATATATGTCACGGCGAAAGACCAAAATCGGTGGCTGTTGACTTTCACCGGTGAATGTCGACAAACACCAAATACGTCGGTGAAAGATTGAATATTTCATTACATTCTTGTACATTCGGACCCTCACCGGTGTATGTCGACAATCACAGATATGCTTTGGTGAATGTCCGAAATATTTATTACATTCGATTTGATATGAATTTATTCGTGGATATAATTACATTTACTCGATATTTTAACCCTACACTGAAGTTTTTTTAAGGTTAAGTGCCACTGCCCGGTATACATTTGCCCGGTATACCCTACACTGATGTTTTTTTAAGGTCAAGTGCCATTGCCCGGTATATATTTGCTCGATACTCCAAACGCTGATGTTTCTTCTAATCTATCGTCAGTAAGTATTAAAATATAGAATAAATATAAATATGTCAAATAAATATAATAATATTAACGAATAAATTAATATAAAAGTGGATATAACAAATATTTCGGACATTCACCAAAGCGACTATGTGATTGTTGACATTGACCGGTGAGAGTCAGAAATAAGGGTATTTAGCAAATATTTCGGACATACACCAAGCGACTACGTGAATGCTGACATTCACCGGTGAATGTTGACATTCTCCAGATTTCGGTGTTTCACCGTAACATATATATATATATATATATATATATATATATATATATATATATATATATATATATATATATATATAATGCTATAAAGTTGCTGACACAATTTGTAGGGCTACTTCAGATATATTTTAACATTTTAGAAAATAAACATATTTTATCTTTTGTTTTTCATCAAGCAAGCGAAAAAAAAAGCTTTTAGAGGGGAAAAAGTAGACCGCATCAAAGTGAAGTTTGATTTAATTTGAAAATCCTGAGGATTGAGAGAAAAGTTAAATGATACACAAGAGTGAATCAGGTCTACTGCTCCAAACGTTAACAATGTCACCCCCTACTCGAGATTATAAAACCATTAAGTGCATTTCCTGGTCCTTATTTTCACTAAAACAAGGGTGTAAAGATGCATTTAAACCTCGTCCCATTAATACAACAAAATCTATTTAAGCCATTTCTACTTTGTTTTTATCGTGTTACATCACATTATCTACAATGTCACATTTTTACATGGTTTTAAGCATTTTATAAAGATTCATAGATATCAAAATATCCATGCTACATTGCATTATATACGATTACCTTAGAAATACTAAATCAAAAGCAAGGGGATAGTTTTTTTCTGTCAAAATTAATGTATAAATTTGTGATAGTTATATTTTATATGAATTTGTCGATTTATATAACATTTAAGTAACGATAATGAACACAATTTTATTTTATTAAATATTAAAATTATTTTAATATTTAATATAATAAAATCGATGAAAGTTTTATTTCATAATTTATCACTTTCTCTATTTATAAAGATATAAATTAAGATTAATATCTATCTGATAATAGGATTTCGTAACTGATACTCAATTATACCACAGCCAAATTGCAACTGGCATAAATTGTAATTGTTATGCATCCACCTCTTGTGGTAATTGATTAAATGAATGAGAATTTGGAAGTCGGGAATATTTATAAATCAGCTTTGTTTTATGTGATTATTATAAACAAACAAAACTTTTTTAGTTTTTTTATCATTATTTTATTTACTCATGATTTAACAACTGAGAAAACTGAAGCACTATTTTTAATCAAATATTTCTTTTTCCTGCGCAGTTACTATGGAAGAAAAAAATTCTTTGGTGGTACTTGATGTTCAAATAGGAGAGAGCTTTAGTGCAATGTTCGCTACAAATATGCTTCAGTGCAATATCAATTCAAATGGCACACATTCAACTGAATCAACATTTCTTATAATAGTAGTGCAATACGTCTTAATAAAATTAAAACAACAAACTGTTTACATTTAATTTCCCAGTAAAAGTAATGGTGTATTCTAAAACCGCAAATGTAGAAATTCTTTAATGGAATTTAATATAAAAAGCTGTATTGATGTTATCAATCAATTTCTAAAGAGCTATAATCATACGTGACAAATCAGTTTTAAATTGGAACTTCGTCAATAAAAGCAATTTTTTCAAGGTCATGGAAAATTTATACGAGGATTTAAAAACATTAAAACCTCACCCTATTGGAAAAAAATTGCCGGCATGAAAAAAAATATACCAGCTTATGAAACACCAGTATGATGCAGAACCCGGTATCATACCGGAACCGGTGTTTCATTAGCCGGTATCAGATCCATTCCGGTATGATACTTTTATAAACCGAATGAAATTTGTCCGGACCCGATATCATACCGAAAAATAGGCCAAGTCATATTGGCTCCAGTATGATAACAGATCTATTTATTATACAAGAGTCAGCATTTTATAAAACAGTATCGCATACTGGCTCCAATATGATACGAAATCTAATTTCATACTGGAACTGGTGTTTCACAAACTAGCTGTATACTGGATCCAGCATCTGTAAAAAATAATTAAATTATGTTTAAAAAAAATTTCTTTACTCCTACCAAAAATAGTTACAGATTCACATATTTAGAAATATTTATTTATTCTGCTCCGACAAAAAATCCACAGATAAATTAAAAATTCAATAAGCATAAAGACGTATAGACTAATATTAAAACAATTTTACAAGTAGACGTCAATAAAATTACCTTAATTTTATAATTTGTTGCTGTTGTAGTTTATTTACGTCGCACTAGAGCTGAATAATGGGCTATTGGCGACGGTCTGAGAAACATCCCTGAGGATGATCCGAAGACATTCCATCACAATTTTGATCCGCTGCAGAAGGGATGGCAACCCCGCTTCGGTAGCCCGAAGATCTACACGCGAAGTCGAGCACTTTACGGTAGAACAGTTTAACGAGGACCAATACCGCAGACCCTCGGTCTCTACGCAGACTGATCCAAGTGGTCACCCACCCGCTCACTGATCGCAGACAGTCATGCTTGACTTCGGTGATCTGCTGGGAACCGTGTCTTAGCGATCAGTCCACTGCGGGAATAATTTTATAATTTAGGTTCAGCTTTCAGACTACTACGTAGAAAATAGGAATGCTAATCAGTAGAGATGTTTCTCTATAACCTTCTATATTCACAAAAAAGTTTCACAAGATAATAGATACACGAAACTAAGGATTTAATTGAGATTTTTACAATTTCTCAAATAGATAAAGTTTAAAATATATTCACAACTAATTAAATCAATTACCGCAACAGAAAAAAAAACTCTTTTGGCAAGTAATTAAATTGACAAGCAAATAGGTTCAAAATTTTAAAGTTACAGAAAAGTTATTGCTGAGTTCAAAAGTCAACCCAAATATGAGATAGTCAGCAAAAAGTCACTGAAATATGAAAACACAGAAATTTATATCACTTTTTATCTTATAATAAAATTTAGAGAAAAAAAAATTTTTTAATTATCAAACAATATCAAAGGATAAGAAAATGTGTGGAAAAGTTTTAATAATTGAAAAGAATCCGAAAGTGAATGAGAATATCTGAAAAAGGAAAGAAATCATAGCATAATTTATAGGATTTAAAAAGTATGAGTCTTAACTAGTTCCCATTTCTTAATAGACTAATCTGTGTTTTAATTATAAAAACATATAAACTAAAAATATTCAAACTTGAAGAAGGTAATAAAGCAAAAGAAAGGACATAAGAAACAGGTGTGATAGTGGAACAGCAAGTGTCCTTGAAATATCAAAATGCAGAAATTTAAAGAAAATTGATTTTCTAATGCTTGGAAAAAATAGAATATTATAAAAAAAGTTAAGAAATTAAAAATTAGAATTTATCAAAATTTTTTTTCTAGAATTTCATTCCCTCCAAATATTTGGAAATGCTCTTTTTTAAATAATTTCTACATCTTGCAATACAGGTGGCTTTCACCCTACCAACGCTACACTTTTATTTTTTTTATTTAATCGGTTCAAGCTTGTACCCCAACCAATTTTTTTTCCTCTTTTGTAACTTGCTTATAACTTTCTCTTGCATCTCTGTGTTTCTCTCTTTCAGTTTGAGGGTACCCGCTGAGGAAAGTTTCATAATCATAAAACGAGAAATATGGCAGGTCTTTTTATGAAGCATTATTTGTGCTTTAGAACACATTATAGTACAAAACTTTACTTTAGAACACATTGTAGTTTAGACAAAGACATATATAGTACAAAATTAAACATTTTATCACAGAAACTAATTTTGTTTAGTTTGATTAAGTTGTGAAACATATTATACTAAAAAAAGTTTTGCTCTATCAGTTTTGCTTAACAGAGCAAAATGAATTTAAATAGCTTTTTTTTTAAATTTAATCATGTATTTTCAAAGAAAGAGAATAAAACAAATAACTGTGGAATTTTTAAAATCAGTTTTATCTAGATCAACCTGTAAGTACTGTTTGCTGAAAGGAGGTAATTAAGTTTCTAGCATAGAATCTCGCCAGAAGTAGATTAACATTGCTATGATATCAATTTCAAATTTAACATCTAAAATATAAGCATTATAAGTTATACCAGCCTGTAAAGAACACTAAATGTTTTAAAATATTCTTATACTTCTGAGCATAGGAAATGAGTATGGAGTTAAAAAAATTTCTATAAAAAAGTGTGATGTGTAAAAAAAATAAGAAAGTGAACGAGGCTAAATGATATACTAAATGAATTTTTTTTAAAAATGTTAAATTTCTATCCTAATGGTCATTGTAACAAAAAATTCCCTCAAAAATAGAATCAAAGTATAAGGAATACTTTATGATCGGAATGTGTTTGAAAACCTTCTAAATGGGTAAGCACACACACAAATGACCAAGAAATTTTGTAAGTGAACATAGACTATTACATTACTTTCAATTTGCTGATAGATGATCCTGAACCTCTTGTGCAAAGTTCCACAGCACGATATGAACAGAATGTATCACGAACTTTAAAATAAAAAAGCAAATTAGAAATTATTACAACGTAGTGGACGGTAACTGATTAAACATACGCTGACAATTTAAAGAACGTTTTGCACTCTGATGTATTAGTAAACCAAATCATTTAAAGTGCCGTAAAACTTTTGTTCTCTAACATGCAGAGTAAAACGGTTTTGGATTTGAAGAAAATTTCTGTAATTTTTTATTTTAAATTTAGGTATATTTTAGGTTTCTTACGGAAATACGAGTTCGTGCTTATGTGTACAAGATCATTGGTTATCGAGATTCTTATAACCTAACCCAACAATACTTTGTTCTTATATAAAGGAACAAAATTAAAATAAGCATAAGTTTTATTTCTGCTCGAGACAAAGGACAAACTTTTACAAATTTAGCATTTTTAAGTCTCAAGTAATAGTTCATTCAATACAAAATACTGAAAACATCGCCACTTAATTTCTTTAATAAAAAAATTTAAACCAATATTACCTTTACTATTTTGTTTCTACTCAGATGGAGATTAATTTATGGGTAATTATTTAAATAAACGTTAGTGTTTATTTAGCTACTTTATCCAATATTATTGTAATAAAATTTTTAAGCATAAACATGCGATTGCAACATATTTAATAGATGCAACTTGAAATATTTATAAAAGTTATTTTTCTGTTATCTGAAATTTTGTTCAGTTAAGTTTTTAGCTGAAAAGTTTACAATTTTATTTCCCAGTTCTGAATTTTTAACTAACCTCATTTTTTGAAAGTCAAAGTAGAAGGAATAATTTTGAGAAATTGGTTTCCTCATTTTTAAGAGCGTTTTCCTATTACTATTAAAAAAGATGCAGTTTTTTAAATATAGAAAGTTATTGCAGAACAAATAAAACTGCATTGCCATACGCAATTTAAACTTTATAACTAAAATATATCGGAGAATAGAGAAATCCAGGGGACAAAATTTATTAAGATTGTTGTTGTTGTTGTTAATTTACGTCGCACTAGAGCTGCACAATGGGATATTGGCGACGGTCTGGGAAACATCCCGGAGGATGATCCGAAGACATGCCATCACAATTTTGATCCTCTGCGGAGGGGATGGCACCCCCGCTTCGGTAGCCCGACGACCTGCGCGCGAAGTCGAGCACTTTACGGTAGCACAGTTTAACGAGGACCAATACCGCACACCCTCGGTCCCTACGCAGACTGATCCAAGTGGTCACCCACCCGCACACTGACCGTAATCAGTGATGCTTGACTTCGGTGATCTGCTGGGAACCGTGTCTTAGCGATCAGTCCACTGCGGGGCATTTTAAGATTTAAGACAAAGAGCTGATCAATAAATTTTGAAAATTTTAAATTCTCATATTTCGACAACTCATTTAAATTTAGAACCTTAGACAATTTAAAAAAAAAAAAAGATTTTAAACTTGCTCGGCGATCTATGGTTTACTACTAAATAAACTAGAAGGATAAGCCTGTATTCATTTTTAGTGGCGAATTGCGTACACGAGAAAGCTTTAAACTATTGAATATTCAAGGGTCATTACAATCCAAATACATCAATGTAATAACGTTGACATCAACATTAAAAATTGAATTTCAAGCTCTATTGCAATATAAAGAAATACGATACATTTGTTATTAAGTACATACTGTGTTAGTATTCTTCAATTTCAAAATCCAGTTTCAGTCTTGTTAATCTAGTTTCAGTCTTGTTAATCTAGTCGATACAAGATGTTTAAAATAAACATTTTAGCTTTAGGTAAGCAAAGATTTCTGCAATTTCGTTACTTTTAATACTAAATTTCAGTTTAAAGTTAATAAGAAATTTTAAAATACTGGTAAATTGTACTTTATAACACGCATTTGCCTTTGAAGGTAAATTTTCCATGCATTAAAACATTAAATTTGGACGTATGAAGATTCGTGTAAGAGATTTGTTTATTAAGTTTAAAAAATTTTCTTTTGTTTATATAAGAAAGACTACCTCGCAAAATTAAACATTTAGAAAACTATTAAATGCAAATACTGTTAAATTTCTCGAACTTTAGACTTTTTTTTCTCAAAAAGCACGGTAGAAATTTGTTATTATTAACTTTTATAGCACAAACGAGTGTAGAGCTCGAAGAGGGAGCAGAACGGCCATCTACCTCTACCAATTCGACCTCTACGCTTGTCAAGTGCTTTTTTATTCTTTTTTTTATAACAGTTGTTGAACAGCTGACTCAATTTTTGGGTTTACAACTGCCAATGTTCAACTCCGTAGCCTTGTAATTTTGAACCAATTCAGAAGACAAGGAAACTCCTTTATCAGTACCCCCAGAGGTATTGATTTGTTATGGGAACACGGAGGGCTTTGTGACTTGACAGATTCAACGTGCATCAGTCACCATTTACTATACGGAGAGTCTTCGCCAGGCAGGGATCGAACCCACGATCTCTTGGACATGGGTCCAGTGCCCTACCAACCAGGCTATCCCGGCCCTATCGAGTGGTTTTGTAATTTTTCATTTCACACACGTTTACCTGTGTTGTAAAGCAATGTCACTATATCGCGTTTCCAATAGATATGAGTTTTATGGGGCGTATATACTTAAATTACTCTAACAGATCTTAATTTTTCAAAGAAAGTATAATTACTAAACTAAGCCAGAGTTCATCAAATATTCATAATAATTATTATCAGAGTTCATCGGGCTAATCATTTTCCTGAGTTAAAGGATAGGTATTTCTTTTAAAAGCTCTTCTATAAAAAAGACTCACAATAATTGACAATAGTAATCTTGACCAATAATTCAGAAATAGAGTTTGCGCCTAAAGAACTTTACTAAACAAATATTTCACAGAAATATAGCTAACACACACCTTTCTGCAATGTCCTTGAAGCCAGAATTTATTTCTGGTTACGTTTGTTAATCAAGAAAATGTTGCTGCTAGTACCTTCCATACTGTGAAATTCAGTCCTCCGTTTAGCAATAACCAGGCTGTTATTAAATATTAACTATAATTACTATGCCACAAACCACTTACATTAGTGAATAAATGCATTCATGGTGATATTTAAAAAAAGAAATTTTCAGTCTGAAATGTTATGGTAAGCATTATACGGATTTCCCACCACCAGCGCACTAAATTAAACTTTTTTCGTTGGAATAGAGAGAAAAATTAAGCTGTTCACAGAATGTTTTATCAAGCAGTTTTTACATTTAAGATTCATTTTGCATTGCACGAAAAAAAACTAGCAAGGGAATTTTCGTTTGAAGATTTCGTTGTTTAGCAACCAGGAGGGGGATCAAACTCGTTCAATTGCCTAGCATTGGAGAGGAATTTTATAAACTTTACCATTGAATAAGATTTAAAGTTTTCCTTAAACACCACAGAAAATCTTTTAAAAAGTTTCATGGAAATTTTTCAGCTTTCAAAACTTTTAAACGATAAATTAAACAGACCTTAAAATTAGAGAAACCTAACCATTTTTTTAATCCACATAAGTTGCTCTTCATAGCATAATAGTTTAAAAAAGTCTCATTGTCTGCTTATTCCTATTTGCCAGAAAATCACTTTCTGTGGTTTCTTAGGATTCAGATTTCTTTAGTTGTCATTACAAAAATTATTTATTATCAGTAAATTCCTTGTTTATTCTGTAACAATATATGCATAATCCTTTCTTAATGTTTTGAAATTGTGTTCGCTTAAACACTTTGTTAAAGTTATGTTCCTTTATTATGAAGTAATTTTATATTAACATACTTCGAAATATTTTATAAATATTTATAACTATACTTAAATATCAGTTTTACAATTATTAAACAGAAATTTACGTTATTTACTTTTTAGTAAGTTACTTAAAACTTTCAAAACATGCTGTTAAAATAATGACAAAAGTGAGTCATTTGGGATTATCATTAAGCCATAGAGTACTAAATAATCTACCCGAAAATTTAACAGGAATTTAAAAAAATATGCATTGTTGCAATAGTAACCGAGCTAAAAATTGATTTAAGTTCTATCCCAAACAGAATCAGGAACTAAATCAGCGGATACATTTAAGGCCTTTGCTCTTTTAATTTTTATTAATTGAAGTTCTCTTGTTAATACTTAAAAATGATTGCTAAATAACTGGTGTTTGGGATGCAAAACCAGCATGGGGAAGTTTTGCCATAAGTACAAGAAAAATCCATTTAAGTTTTAAGACTCTCAACCAAATAAGGAATCATGTTTCTTTTAAAGGTTTTTGAAAGTTGACAGCACATTAAAATATTGATTTTTTAACACACCATAGCGTCTATAAAAATGTAAAAGTTGTACGATAGAAAAACCGAAATTCAATAAAATAAGGATTATGATTAGTATTTGAACTCTAAACTTCGTACTTTAACTTTTCAATTAAAAACAATATTGCGGGTGGTATTTTAAGATATTGATTGCCTTGTTTATTGAGAATAAAGTTTCAAAACAAGGCTATAGGCTCTTGTAGAGAAATATTTTCATTTAAGACTGATATCTGATTCCACATTTGTAAGAACAATGCGTAAAAGTCATAAAGATTTTGTAAAAGTTAAAGTATTTGGCGTGTATGCATGTCGAATTAAATAACTGTAGTGCGTATAAGACTTCTGCCGTGAAAAAGAAAAATCAACGTAAGCTATAAAAAATTCAAAATTTAGATTTATACATTTGGCATTTCGGTATGGTAACCAACTTATATTGCATAAGATTCTCTTCAAGATTAAAATTTTGTTTTATCAGTTTTTGAAATACTATTTTAGCATTCACAGCATTAGAAAACAGTTGTCAAGACAATTTTCACGAAATCTACAGAATGTTGTTTTTTCATTTGCACGCAGTATTCTCGTGTAAATTAAGAATTTACCATTAACCATCAGAACTTAAAATTTCAATAAAATTTCATTTAGTGGTAGGTTTTTATATCACCAATAGAACTACTAAATATTTTATATTGCGGGGCGCAATAATAGTCGCTGCCCAAAACCAACTACATGCGAAATCAGCTGCTTTGAAGACTTGAAATGTTGATTTGCGGAAAAAGAGAGCAGAGTCAGTAGTGGCCCTTTGCTCCGAGAGGGATAGACCTAGACTCTTGAATACAAGATTCCGAAGCATTAGATTCAAAAGCTCTCTTCCTCGTATTATCATATGCACTTTTAAATTTTTTTTTTTTTTTTTTTTTTTGGCAATTTAGCTAGTTTCTATCAGTAACCTTTTTTGAAATTGATTTAATTTTTTAAAACAAGTTTTGAAGAACCAAGGACAGTTCCAACCATTGTGAAACACCAAGAGTGTTCTATGAACTAATTCGCGTAAAGTTTCTGCCACCATTTTTGGTACTCAGTAGAACAAATATTTATAATTACAGAAAGATAAGTGCACATAAGATTCAACAAAGTTACTTTACGAGACAATCTAATTTGTGAAAACATCAAAGTTAGAATCCATATAAATAGTAATTCCTTAAATATAATTACTTGCAAACCAAGCAAAGGCGTTGTGAAAGAAATGTAAAGTTTCGAACATATTTAACAGAACCGCAACCCAAAGTTTTCCCCTTTTAGATTTACACAGTTTAAAAATTTTGTATGAAAGCTAGATTTGGTGTCCTTCGCTCTATTTTGTGTTTCAACATAAAGTTCGGAGAGTTAGTACACCAGTTTTCAGCTTGTTTAAAGGATTAGAATCTAGTGGAACTTTAAAGTTAGGAAGATTCCGCAAGCACGCTATGATACGATCCCAAAATTAACAAACGGTGTTATTATAAACAAATATAACCAATTGATTACTTGAATAAGAGATAACACGCTAAGCAAGGCAAACCTTACACTTTTTTTAATGTCGGGATATTAATTTACTTAATTTTGTTTCAATCTCACTTTCTATTAGAATTTATAAATTTCAGAAAATTCTTGTGAACAGTAAAATTATTCGTAAATTTAAACACAAATCACAATAATAAAACTTTTTAGAATATTAAGCCTGTTCACACAACGCCTATCGTAGAATTTGCATCAGCGATTTTTTTTGCATGCATTGTAAATGTTCTCTCAGTCAGCACGTTTCTTATTGCAGCGCTCTCTATATGTTATAATATAATCATGAAAACTTATCATGCAACTAAACTTTTTTTATACTTCTTCTTTTGGCAACAGGTCCTGTACCTGTCAAAACAAAAACAAAACTAATAAACTAATTTATTTGTTACTGTTTCCTCTTTTTGATGAGGAAAGTAAAATTTCCTACTTTAAAACATTCATAATTATATCAACATTTAATATGAATCTTTTCAAAAGCATATGGGCTCTGTAATCCATAAACTCCGCTCAATATTTAGTTTCTCAAAGGTAATTTATATTCAAAATACGTTATATGTATTATAAGCAAATTCCAAATATTACTTATAATACATATAACGTATTTCCCATTGAAATAGATAAATATATTAATTTTTTGACTATCCATGTAATAAAATAAAAATTTCCGTGAGGAAATAAAAAATTTTAATGACGCTTTCTGATATTTATTGATGTATCTTTTATTCTTGTAAAATTATGGATTTTATTTGTAAACACTATAAAACAAAATGTTTTTGTTTTGTTTTTTTCGTCGCTGTAAACTTTTAAGTGATTATTATTACATTTATTATTTCCATCACAATTTTTGAATGTTTAAATTTACGTGCTCTTTTTTTTATATACATTTATATATAACTTCAAAGTTTGAATTTTTTTTTAATTTTAATAGTTTATCTGTGTATGATGATCTTTATTTGCTTTCAATATATAATTCTTTTCTGGATATGTAATGATACATTATGAAAAATAATTGGGATTTGTAGAAAAAAATGTGTAATAATTATTCTTTTCTGAAAATAAATAATTTTGTAAAGTTTATTTGTGATTACAATACTTGAATATGCCATTTAGGGAGAACTCCGGTTCTATGTCTGGAATCTTCCCTCTCCTTCTCTGTTCAGAAATATGATCATGTACTCAAATGTTATTACCTTTCATAATACTTTTCGAACTCTGATTATAAACTTGATAACTTTTAATCAGTTTAGACATCATGACATAAAGCATACTTCTTACTCCTATAACTATTCACCCTCTAATGTTAAAACATTCAAAGTGTTGTCGTAGATAAAGAGTTTTGTTACGCACCACCTATAGCGTATTTCAATCGTCAATACTTAAAATATACATTAAATTATGACAGTTTATATCACTCATGATTTTACATGGGGACAATTGCGAAAGCTCTATCGTGCTTGGTCTTTCAATCTTTATAAAAAGATTTTAACTTTTAAAGAAAGTTTTCGTTACGTGAATATCATCTGTACTAGTTGCATAACATATTTAAAGTTGGATGTTGGAACCATGAAAATTATATTTATAGTTTATGTCAGGGATGGGGAAACTACGGCCCGCGGGCCAAATGTGGCCCGCCGGAAGGTTTTATCCGGCCCGCGGATAGAATTTTAACTTGCCGATCCGTGGCAAATATTGACAATATACATCCATTTTCTTGTCGACTTTGTTTAAAGCTATTTCTGTTCTTTCTTTTTTAACTAAGTACTGATGACCTTTTTACTTTCTCTATTTTTGTTCTACAAAACATAAATTGGTGGAAATAGTTAGCACAGACAGCTTCAATTGGTAAAATGTTGAAAGCGGAAGTTCTTTATAGAATAGCCGTAGATTGGGCTCCAACTAGCGTTTGTCTTTCTCGAGGAGCAGACTTATGGAATCTAATATAGGTGAATTGTACTTCACATGTGGCAGACTGCGCATTTTAAGCTCCAACGAGCGGACATTCTAACAATCATCTGAAGCAGTTGTTTCTAAATAGTCAAAGTTTGAATTTTGCAAATTATTACCAAAAGCTAGTTTCCAAAATTTAATATTTCATGCCTAAAAAATCAGTGCTATGTTTGCTTAATCTTATGTTAACAAGAGTTTTCAATTATGAAACAATTATTTCAGGACAAATTATTTCAGAAGTAGATTAACAGACAAGCATTTAGCCTCGTTCCTTAAAATAAGCATATCTCACATCGATCCTCAATATAAGGAACTTTTAAAAATGAAATCGCAATTTCATTCATCTCGTTAAATATTTAAATTAAAACTTGTACATCATTTTTTTTTTTTTTTTTTTTTTTAAATTTTGAAGTTTTTACTTGGCCCACCAAACAATTTTCTCTCTCAATTTTTGGCCCGCGATCAAAAAAGTTTGCCCATCCCTGGTTTATGTGATAATCTGATCATTAGATCAAAAGTTGTTTAGGTGTTCTGTTTTATTTAATTGATTGATATTAGTTTTGGTTAACTTATTCAAACTGCTACAACTTTAATTTTAGAGTCCTGATGTCTATAAGAAAGAACTGGATGAAATCAATAAGGTAAGATCACAAATTATTATTACTAAATTCTCAAATATTATTAGCTTTTTTATTTAAATTTCATGTAATTTTTTACATGCATTATTGCATTGATGGTCCGTTAATGGAGATTAACGCTCCCCAATTTCATGACCAACAGCATGATTGTAGCTATGTGATCAGCATTACGCACAAGCCGCCCTTACTTCCCAGATAAGCTGACGCCAAACAAAATTTTTTCTAGTTAATGCAAAAATTTAGGAAATGAAATTTTTCTGTTCTGAATTAATGAAAAGTATATGGAGGGAAATTTTTATTCTATATCCGGGGCTCTCCATAATCATTATCTTTTATTCTTTAATGTATATTTTTAGAATCCTTGTCGAATCAAAATTATAGTGTGTATAAATATATATAACTTAAGATATGGAGAAAACAGGAATATATAAGTTAAAAATATGGAGAAAACAGGGAAATAAATTATAATAAAGATTAATAAAAGGAGAAGAACAAAAATCATTTTAAAATTAAATATTATGAGTTATTACTATAATTATAAATATAACCTTAAGTACGATTTTGATTATTGAGAAATTCTAAATAATATTTGTCTTTTCAATAATTATCTTTACAATGGAAAATATTTTTTTTTTCAAATTCATAGAATATCACAAGGATCTAATTTTTCATCTCTCTTAGCTAACTTATTTTTACATTGCTATGAAAAAATTATACTCTAATTATGAAATTTGTTTTTAGATTTATGGATGATTATCTTTAATTTTCAAGATTATACAATTTTGTTAAACAATATTTATTATAATAACCCGAGTAATTAATCTTGCTTCATAATCATGATGATAATATTAATTTAAATTTTTTTTTTTTTTGGATTTAGGTATTTAAAAAGATAACTGCATTGTTGATTTATGCGATAAAATAAATGATTTTTATATAAATAAACTAATTACTTGGAATTCTAATGTTTCTTAAGACATTTAAATACTATTTCATTTTATTTGGCTACTCGCTTTATAGATTATATTTTGTATTTTATTCTGTATTTTCTTGCATTTTATTTTCTGTTATTGCTTGAATTGTTTTATTTCGTGTATTTTTTATTTAATATGTTCTATTTTCATTTCAATTTTTAAGGTTCTCCTCACACTATTGTATTTATGAATTTTGCTTTGGGTATAATAATACAATATTGGAAAGCACTATTTTTGCGGATATAATCCTGTAAGCTGATGACAAGATTATATCTTTGCATTATTTCATTTTTCAACTTTTTTTTAATAAAATGTTTTTTAAATATTTTAATATTTTATTTTAATAATTTTTTCTTCTTTTCTTTACATTAATCTTTATTACATTTTTTACTTGCTTTCTCCATATTTTTAACTTATTTTATGAGTTCTATATACTTACAGCTTATGCATAGTTAATAAAACTTATTATTATTTTTCTTCATTCTCTTTTCTTTTTATCCTTTTTTGTGATATATATATATATATATATATATATATGTACTCACATTAATTGAAGGTTACAAATTACCTAGTGTTGACATGAGGAAAAAACAAAAATTTCATCATAACCTAAAAATTCATTAGTAAGGATAGAGCTATTAGAAACATTACAACTTATTTTATTGCCACTCAAAACTGAAAGAGTGTGATAAAGAATTGTTAGAAAAATCTTCAAATTTCATTTAGCACTTAAAACTGATATTTAAGTGCTAGACTAGATGTAATTGATCAGATTTTTATAAAATTCTTTTTGTTTTCTCTTTTTTTTTTCCTTGCTTAAATATTGATTTGTAACCTTTGAATGCACATACTTTTTTAAAATTCTATTTTCTAAAATATATATTGAAGATGATCAGTATGGTACACCTTAAATTCAGTTGGTGCAAAGATCATTGAGTACCTATTACTGAGTTTTTCTACATGTTGCTTATAAATAGATAGTATTTTAAAAAATTATTGTTTTTATAATACTTGCAGTACATTTTATATTTCTTTACTTTAGATCCAAATTTAACCTTAAAATTATATTCCCTTATTCTATGTTATTTTTTATTACAGGAAATCTTTGCAAATGAGCAACAAAAAAGGGCCCTTGAGTACCAGTATAACTTGATAAAACAAGTTATTCTATCTTATTCTAGATTGCTATTTGTATTGATGTCCCTAATATTTTTCTTCTCGACAATGCCATCTACATTTCTTGAGTATATTTTATTTTGTGGACCATTATTAGTGATATATCTTTTGTAAGTATCTAGAGAAAATTGTTTTAAATTTTTTTTCTTTATTGCTATTTGCAATTTGATTAAAAAGTTTTTGAAGCTCATTTCTATTTTAGATGTGCTCCTTGAAGGTAATTCTTAGTCATTAGAAATCATACAAATTTTATAGTTACAGGGTATCTGTGCACCTGAAAGTCATGAATTTCAGTATTGAACAAAATTTGTCATGAAATGTCATGATTTTTATTGTTTTTAAAAATGAAATCATGGAAAGTCATGGATTTTGGTTGACGAAAAATCTAATTTTTAAAGTGGAATTTACCTCCCCCACAATTTAATTGTATTTCAAATATCTGAATTGGTAATAAAATCCCCACTCACAGTCATATTTTATTAAATATAAAATGTTTTTTTTCTTGTTCTTTAAAAATTATGCTGTTCTTTCAGAAAAACAAAAAACATCAGAGAAAAAACATCATTTCTAAAGCGAATTATCTTTTAAACTTCTGTGATTTCATAATTTTTGTTATTATTTATTTTTTTTATTTTATCAATTTAAAATTCTAGCTGGAGCAAGCCAGTCATTGGCAAATTTTTTTTATTCCGAAATGAGAACAGAAATATCAGGAGTATATAATTCCTTTCCAATGAGCAAGAAATGTATCTTTAGAATATAATTCTGCCGAAAAAAGAAGAAAAAAAAATTTTACTTTTTTATTTTTTCACTTATTTTATTGATTCAACTCTTTCTTTACTCTGTTTTTTAAATTTAAAATCTATAAATATGAAGATGCAGAGTATAACAGTTTTGGTAATACCTGTCATATGAATTAATGTTGCTTCCTTTAAATTTATTGTTGTTTTTTATCGAAGTAGCTTCATTAAGTCATGAAAAATTCTTGGAATTAATCATGGAAAATCATGAATTTGAAAATCTAAAATGTAGGAGATACCCTGTAGTTATTATATGTTCCATAAGTTTTGTCCTAATATGGCATAATTAATAGTGTAATACATTTATTAAATTAAAGAGAAATGAGGTGTATAGAGTGACCTCAAACTTAATGGTTGATAAAATACCACATACATGTTCATAGCTAAATTGGTGAATATTCATGTGACTTTATTTATTGAAAATTTCTTCTCAGGTAAATAAAACATTATTTTTGGTAGTTGTATCAGTGGTCATGAGAATTTGACATGGCTGAAAGTTGGAAATTGGGATTTTCAAAATTTTTGTTTCAAAAAGAAATTATAGCATGTAAATGCTAAGAAGTTGCTTTAATGCTGTTTAATTAATGAGTCACATGCAAATCAGTAACCTATGTCAAAAAGTGTGTCAAATGCAGTAAGAAGAATCTTTATTTATTTACCAAAATAGTTAAGTATTGTACATTTTTTTTTAAATATTCAATCATACTTCTGTCAATCACCAAATTTGATGATGTTGATTGTGATTTGATGATGAAATTTGATAAATTAAAAAATGTACTCATATTAAAGATCGTAAGTTATTGTTAATGTGCTTATTTGATTTCCCAGATAAAACTGGAAGGTATTTTTAGTAAGTGCTTCTTCTCAATTTCCTTTCAATAGTCAAACAGTTTTTGATGTTTTTATTCTTGTCTTCCATGTTAATAATTCAGATTTTGAGCTGATGAGGATTAAATAAATAAATATTAAGATCAATGGTTATGAAATACCTTTAATCAATCAATTAAAAGAATGAAGATTGATTTTAATATCTTACCTTGGTATTTTTGCAATCCATTATTCACATGAATTTTCGTGTTTTTTTTTTAACATTGCTTAAGGAATTGTTTCATTTCTAAAATATGTGTAAAGTAGTATGTATCATTCATTCATGTAATTAAAGCAAAGGTTTTTATAAAACACATTCACACCAGCAGGGGATACTATTCTAGTGACTATCGTGTACAGGCGTGAGATTGGCAAGAAATGAGAAAAATAACAATTTCTCAATTTTGTAAAATATTGATTTTATTGTTTTAATTTTAAAGAACAAATGTTAAATACGGCTTGATTTTTACTGCAATTTGCTTTGGTTTTAACTTTCTTTTAATATTTCATATGTAAATGAGAATTTTGCTTATATTTATTTGAATGTGCTTTTGATATCATTTTTAATCTAAACATTTTGTGTTACATTCTTACATTAATTTATAAGTGTTATGCAATAATAAATTAACATTTTTTTGTGAGAGTTATGATCTTTATGCTTTTTTATAGAGTTTGCAGCTTAAAGCTCTCTCTAAAATGGTATTATGAACATGAAATTAAAAGAATTGTTCAAAAACTTCTCGAGTTACAGTCTCGTAAAAAGAAGCTTTTGAAGGAAGTTAAGGAAAAGATTAAATTTAGTGATGCAAAAGCCATCATTGAAGAATATAGTATATCAAAAGATAAAAATGTAAGTATAAAGTGTTTATTCAACTTCTTATTTAGCTTGACAGAATTTTGTTTTTTAAATTTAAAACAGGTTTAGGTCATTTGAAAGTTAATACAAGGTTCCCCTAGATTCTGGAAAGCCTGAAGTTTTCAGGGAATTTGATTTTATAAAAAAGTCTTGAGAATTATTTGGGAACAGGGCAATTTTTAGTCAGAACCTGGAACATAACCAATTTCAAAATTTTTAACCAATTCAGTGATTATTAACAAATTACCAATTCTGTGGCCATAATAAGTAAATAAGTCTAACACCTATTTTTATTATTTCTTGTAAAAACTCTGCTGCAACATAGTTAAATGTTTTTAGGTTCATTAAAATTCTAACATTAATTTGTGTACAATATTTTTTATATTGTGTTTTTAATAATTCAGCTTTCGTATAAATTAATTTTGCTTCTTAATCACAACAAGGTACATACCATCTGACTAAATGAATGTGACTCTTTTAATAAACTGTGCTACATTGAGATTGTAAATTTTTTTTTTTTTTTTTTTTTTTTTTTTTTTTGCTTTTTTTTACACAAATATTGCTACAAATATTTTTGTATTACAAAACCTATTGGTTAAAACTTCATAAATGAAATTTTGTTTCCTTAAAAAAAAAACTTTATATTTTGAATACTTTCTATCAAAAAATTTGTTTTATTGCTTATTAATTAAACAAAATGTATTCCTGATAAAATATTGCTTTGTACTACAAAAATGTAGTGTGGAATTTTGGTGATATTTTCCTGGAAAAGTTGGGAAATTTTTTGTTCTAAATTTGAGTGGGAACCTTGTTTATGGCTTTCAATAGTTTTTAAAATTAATTTTGAAGTGTATGCGAAGTTTTCTGTAAGGAGTTCTCTTAAAATATATTTGTAGAAACTTGTAAAAAATAAAACAAAACTGTTTTTTAATGTTCACAAATTAATATTTTGAGGGGGAACAACACATTAGAAAAAGTAAAAATTTAACACTAAAAAAGGACTTTTTAATAAGTTTTCCAATGATTGTGATAAACTTAACTTAATACATTATCTTATTAAATTCATTTTAATCTTTACTTTATCTTGTTACAGATAAAAAATTAGTGCTTTTATAATACAATGACATAATACAATAATATACAATATGGTAATTTATAATACAATAACTTATTTTTTAAATTATCCTTAACTTACTGTACTCATAAGTTGAAAAAAGAAATCATCCAAATTTTATTCCGTTTTGATTTTTTTAGACTTCATAATTGTAGTTTTTATTACGCTAAAGGTTTTTAAAATATTTTTTTTTTTACAAAATGGTGATGTTGTGAAAAAATTATTAAAAAATGACATAAAATAAGTTAGTTTTTCATGGATGCTCTGGAAATGCTCTAGAAAAAGTGCAAAGCCAATCAACCCAATTAAAAAATGCTTACCTACAATGAAAACTATATTTATTGTGAGCATTGTGTCCAAAATTTGAAATAAATTGGTTAAAAATTGTATTAGTTTGAGATATAGCAAGTAAGAGAAACATAGTTTTAAGAAAATTGTGTTTAAATTCTTATGATAAATAACCCATATAAATACAGTACAGAACCCGTTATCCGGAAATCAGAAAACCGGAAAACCAAAAAACCGGAACGAAATTTAATAAATTTTCCCGCGATTTTTTTGAAAAAAAAATTTTTTTTTTCCTCATAAGATTTTAGGATTTTTCTTTCTTTTTTGAAAGATGTTTACCCTAGCATCATTTTGGAAATAATCATTAGCGTATTACTTCGTTTTTTCAAGATTATTTCCAAATATTTTTTTTTTTAGTTGGGTTTAACAATTAAAAAAACGACTTTTTGTAGCGATTCAGAAAACCGGAAAAATCAGTTATCCGGAATAGCGATGGTCCCGATCGTTCCGGATAATCGGTTTCCTACTGTATATGAAATTTTGCTACTAACTATAATGCATCAATACTCCATAAATGCTAGTTAAGCCCATTTTCTTGTCAATCTAACCTCATGTGATGCCTCGTACTTTTTAGAGTTAGCAATCTAAATCCTGTGGTAATCTTTATTTTGTGAATATTATTTGGCTGCTGACTCTATATTTATTTCTAATTATTTCAAAACTATCAATAACCCTTGAAATAATCAGTTTCAAAAGAGGTTTAATAAATAAAAATAGTTGGCTTTATTGTAACTTGGATATTTTCTTCAAATTCTTTCCTTATTTCTTTATAAATTTTTATGCATTGTATAAATCAAATCTATATGCTGTAGACAAAGTGCTGATTTAAGAAAACTATAAATTTACAGATTGTGTAGCTCTTCACAAAAACACCTCATTACACTGCAAATATTGAGCTCTTTTCTCAAAGCCCATTCAATCTTGCTTCCTACTTTATTAAAAATTATTACAACTAAATAAGTTGCAATTACAATTATTTATATTGAAAGTACCATTAATTTTTAAATCATTTAAATTTATAATATAAACAAATCATTTCAATGTACCATGCATTACGCTCAACATAGTATACTGTATCTTTTTCATTTTTATGAAAATCAGTTCAATATTTTGGGACGATAATCTTGAAAAGATAAACTATCAAAAAATGTAATAATTTTTGTTTTATTTTATGAAAATTTTACTGAGTTGTTCCCCCTTAAGCAATAAAAAGAAAAGTGTATTCTTCCTATCTTTTAAAGAGGAGACTCTGTACCGTTACCCTTCATACTTTGGCAAGGCTGTGATTTATTAACTGAATTTTGGTAACGGTTACCCAGGTTCAAAAATAGACACTTGACTAATGAAGTACATGAAACTTTTAACAATAAAAAGTAAATTTTATTATAACTATAAATTAACAACAAACACAATCCCGATCATTTCCAGATGCCTTCATGTGCACTCAAAATTTCAATTTATACACTTTTAAATTTCCAAATGGTTATTCTCAAGATAAAACTTTTCGATAAAAAGCACCTTTAAATTTCATATGCATAACATTAAATTAATTCACACTAAAAGAGACATTTACGAAATAAAAATACTAGCTCATTCTAAATTTACAAAAACATTTAAACTCTAAGTCCTTGTATTCCTACAGCAGATAATTAAAATTAAATATCCAAGGCTTATCTTAAAATAGGTATCTTAACACTGGATAGAAATAATTTAAAATACGGAATAAAATGCTCTTCTAAAAAGTTACTAAAAAGGCAAGAAATTAGAGTTTATAAATACAAAGGAACTTGCAGATCACCTTCTGGAACGCCCACCGGGCCTGCAGCTAGACTTGTGGACTAGGAGAACCTCGACCTTCCGACCACCATTCAGCTCTTTAGAAACACTTGATTTTCTGCCGAGGAACGCTCACTTCTTGTCACCCGTCTTGAATCTAGCGACACTCCGTCTATCATATCCCGTTTTATTCTGAGGCTTCAGATCAACTTTTTTCCAGGCAACAGCTCATCCGATCAATGTGGCTTACTTAGTCGCGGTATCCAGGGACTCTTTCCAAATATCAACCTTTCAGCATTTCCGCCTAGATCAACTCATTCCGAGATTCCAGCTAAATCTAAACTCATTCTCGATGATACCGGCTCAGAACATACTTCTAACAGCCATGATAGACCTGTCAGCGGTGATGTTTCAACTCAACATTCCATCGGGCACGATCCGCACTCCCGTCGTACTACTTTTTCAGGCACTCCCGTCTTACTACTTTTTCAGGCACTCTTCACGCCTCTTATACTTTTCTCAGCAAGGCGGAATAATTCATACTGACCTGTTTACTCGCTCAAAAGTCATCCCGCATCCAGTGGACGTCAGAACAAAAAAAAAGATCCACAAGAAAAACCAGCTACAAACCCACTAATACGCCATAAAAGTGATAATCTAAAGCTCCTTAAATATTAATACAATTTATATCCACAATCTACCCCAAAAATACAATTTTAAAAGAATAAATAAAAATTTCTCATGAAATATCATAATTTTGATTGCATTTAAATTTTATCATAGTGGTGCCATCTATTGAAAAATAACCCTTCTTTAAAAAGTATTGATACAAAAAAAAACTCCAATAAATTCCTATTTATTACAATTCCTATCTTTTAAAGAGGAGACTCTATGGGAAAAAATCTGAAATTGAAAAAAAATTTATAGAAAGTTATTAGATCTAGAGAAAACTGAGAGAAGGTTGCAAAAGAGTTACAAATGTGATTTTTTTTTTTCAGATATAAATAAATAAGTTCCAATATAACAAATATAGTTTCAGAAAATGGCTAATTTAAGCATGCATGAGCGAAAATTTCTTTTATGGAAATTTGCAAATTCATTTTAGTTGATCTATGTTCTTATTTTTTTGCTAGTTCAATTTTTACTAGCATTTTTTACTTCATTATATTATTTTTTAATTAAAGATACCAAGAAAAATCAGTTTGCTTTTACAATTTTTAAATTACTAGTTTTTTATTTGGGGATCTTGCAGGTAAGAAATTTTCTTTTAACCTTCATGCTTTCCAAGATCGCAGACTAGTTTTTACACTCTTTTGTGAAAGGAAAATAGTTTTAAAAGGATAAATATTTTCCGAAATTTGCTTGTTTGAAAAAACATCATAAGATGAATAATTACTGCATATTTTTGATAATAAATTCTTATACTTTTGTTAATGATGTTAATTTAACAGATGACTCTTTAAAATAACATATGACTTTCTTGAGAATAAAAGCAAAAGATCTTACTACTACTTAAATTTAAATAATAATCAATAAAAATATGGGAAGTGACAACTGTTCATTTTGTAATAAATGCGTGCAAAACCATAAAGTAATAGTTTGCCAACTGTACTAGAAATGGGTTGCACTGTATTATTGACAATTAACATTTAAAAAATGAAAGAATGTAAATAAATTTGATGTATTTGTTTTCTATAATTTTATATGACTGCTTAATTTTATAATGTCTTAATATAAAAAAAAATTAAAACTTTCTTTTTGTTGCAGAAATTTGAAATTCAAAACACTCATATAGGTAAATATATATTGTATCTAAATTAAATATTATGTATAATTTGAATGTTTTTTCTTGCAATATTATTCTAACTTAAAAAATAATTTTGAAAAATAATAATGCTGAGTGTCATAGCTGAACTATTTAAAGCCTTAGTATATATAGATAAAGAATTCCTATTATCTTTCAAAATTTGTTGTTTTTTAATAGGTATTAACCCTTAATAGTCTGAAAGTCTTTCAAGATAACTTTCCACATAGTTATAATGATACATTTTAATTATAAACTATAATAGTTAATTCTTATTGATTATAACAAAATTAAATGCAAATATGACAACGATAAATGTAATAAAAAATAAAATAATTTTTGCCACCATGTGTGCAACATTGGACTCTTCAACATTTGTAAGCTTTAATAATACTGATGTTTGACACCTTTGCTGTGTTTCAAGTTTGCAACATAAATTTGTAAACATAAATACCATTTTCTTAGAAAAAAACTAAAATTAAAAAGAAACTATATGAGATAAATACAAAGTATATTCCGTAATATCAAAAAGACGAGCCTAATGTCTGTAAGTGTTTTATCAAAAGTAAAAAAATTTGTTAAATCAAAATTTGTGTTTCAACAATAAAGAAAGTGCTTCATCATAATGCGAAAATAAATATATGACATTATTTGTGCTTTTTTTACTCATTATTTTAATTATATTTTTTATTTTGAAGTATACAAATATTTAATATTTATGTTTGTTATATTTAAGTTATTCACTACAACATAATTTTTTTTCATACTGAAGATCTTGATAATATTTTACTTCCATAATACTAATAAAATTTCTTATTGAGCTCAAACCACTATATTAAAACTATTTGTTTTTGATTAATCAGTTATATAAACCTTTTTTAAAATAATTTGTAAAATCTCTATAGTAAATCATTTTAGATTAAAAAAATATATATCAAATAAAAAATTTCATTTCAGAAAATTATTATAAAAGACGAGAATCTTCTCTTGATACTGTGGTTAAGTATGTTCTTAATGAAGAAAAAGATACTGCTCTTATTTGCCAATTCTGTAATTGCCACAATGGATTAGCATTGGAAGAAGATTATGAATGTACAAGTAAGTTATTGTTATAATAAATATAGATAGGTCTTTGTCTAAGATATCATTCTATTCATTATACTGTATTGCATATTAAGTTCTTTCATCTTGTTTCACAACTAGGCTTTACATTACTTAAATGAATTTTGCTAGTAGCATTGCCGTAATGAGTAGAGTAGAATTTGTTTATTATGTACCTTGATTTAACAAGATATTAGGTTAAACAGGGAAATTTTATCATAAATTGTTGCTTTAATGTTAAAATAAAACCTGTATAAAGCTTTATTATTACGAGTATAATTTTGATTTTAAGAGGCTCATTTAATAAACTACCACTTATACAGATAGAACCTTCTCTAGAAGTTTGTAAATCACTTTAAGTTTATGATATCAGTTTTTATGTTTCAACTACTAATTAAAGATGAATGGAAATAACTGTTTATATGCATTTTTTCACAAAAAATGACAATTGGATTGGCAGCTGTTGCATTTTGAGGATTACTAACTTTTGACAAATAGTTCCCTCCAAGAGTTATTAGTCTGCAAAGATAAGTCGTACTGAAGGATGAACCGTCTCATATAGCGTAAAATCATCCACTGGATGTCTAATAGCCATCAATTTTAACATCCACCATGATCCATGTGGTTGCCATAAGGATGTCCATTAGACAGTCATTTATAATGCATGGAAATTCCAATGGAAATCCACCAGATGTCTGATGGACGACTACCTAAATCTAATCGTGGATGGCTAGGAGACAAAAAAGGTGCATACACATTGTGAATCATCTAGGATCTACCATCTTAGGCTTAACAAATAAAATTAAATTTATTTAAATTTAAAAATAAGTTTTTCATTCAGGTATTACGATTATAAATATCTAAGCCTATGCTAAGAATTGGCCTGAAAGCATTTTGAAATGGAATGTCAATGTCTTACAATATGGTCAAACAAATTAAAAGTTTTCTGGATGAAAAAGCACACATTTTTAAAGATTTTTAAATATTTACGTCTAGAAACTACCATAAACAAATATTTAAAAATATACTTCTAACAATACTATGGAAAAAAATAATTTGATACAAAATTATAAATATACATTTTGACTGTTAAAATAAACAAGATCTATCGTTGTGAAAAATAGCTGTTAAATCAATCTGTATAACTAAAGAAAATATTAGCTGGCAATAGAGAAAACTAAATCTTAAAATAGAGCACTCTAAAATAAGTTGAGAATAGAAAAGTTTGAAAGACATAATTACTAACTTTTCTGTTTACATCAGCATTGGGCAGTTTTATTTATTCCTCATTGTTGCTGTGAAATGACGGCCAAATGATCTTTGAAGAATACATATTTTCATACACTCAAAAATAAATTGTGGAGCACATACTGTTATTTTAATGCCTCTCATTTTCGAATCTTTTAAGATTAAAATTCCATTAAGAGAAAAATATTACACAAAGTGATACTGCACAACTTATTTTGATGGATAAATTTCTCATCTCAATGAATATAATTTTGTTAGATCAGAATCTAACAGAATTATATTCATACCTGCCAACTCATCTGAATTTTCCAGAAGATTTTATTTTTGTATTCAGTGTAATAGCAAAAATTTTGATTTCCTGCTTGATTCTTGTTTTCAATATCAATTTAATATATTTTTAGCTACCAATACATTTCAATTGTTTAAACATACATAAAGTGGGCCAGCTTTTTATCTTAATCTATTTTAAGTGATGGCAAAAGGTGGATTAAATATTTGCCTACTATATAACTTCTTTAGTTATTTCACTTCTACTGGGAAAAGGCTTTTTTGAAACATGCAAAAGTGGTAGGCATGTATATCATTTTTAATCTAAGCCAATAACAAAATTAATGTTTATTAGCAATCACAAATTTAGTCTTAAAGAAGGTCTAAGTTTTTATGGGAATGCTATCTTGTTTGGTGTATGCAAAATCACATTTCAGCTTGCCTTGGGTTGCTACAAATTATCTATCGCTTCATAAATTTATATAAAAAATTCTCCGCTTGGTTGAGCTCATTGGTTATTTATAAGATAGATAATTAAATTTATTTTCATACTTCAGGTTTTTGATTTAAATATTAATATTCTCTTTTGCAGCCATTTATAATGTGATTTGTTTCAAGAATTTCTTTCTATACATGATTTATTTTATAGATTTTGTGTTTTATACAAACATACAAGAATATTTTTTTTCTAGGTTTTCGTTGTTGCAGATGCTTTAAACTAAACAAAGCTAGATCAGCAATTACTCCTGCAATTGAAAACTAACAGGAATTAACTTTAGTATGATATTCCCCTCTCAAATATTGTTAAGATGGTTATATATACAATGTGAAGGACTATTTCTAGGTGATAGAAAAAATATGAAATTGTTCTAGTCTCTCTGTTTACATTACTGTTTTACACCACAAATTTATTGATGAGTATTATTTACTCATTTGAGCAAATTTTGTTTGGATTTAATTATTTATAAAACGTTACATAAACATATGAAATGCCAGTTGCATTTGTATATCTTAAATGATAAAATGGTATATTTTGCTAACACATTTAGATCAATGTTTAATAACTTGAACCTTCTGAAAAATAAGCAACTGGACAAGTTTGTATGAAAGTTTTCTTTATATACACCATTTTAATATAGGAAGAACCAATTTGTTTTTTCAGTACGGCAGCTAAGTTAAATGGCAAGAATTTTCATGCCATATGCTCAGACACTAAGACTACATTTTAATGATTGAAAACCATTAAAATAATCTATTTCGATTATATTAGTGATGTAGCTTCATAACAGAAGCATAAAATCTAATATGCGAACATTATTATTTTTTCTTTATGGTAAATTTTTACTAATACTACTTTTGTTAGATTTAAGTATTTTATTAGTACTTTTATAAACTAAGTTTTTTTGCTAGAACTTTAATGTCTGTGAGAATGTTTTTGGTGTATAAGTACCAATTTTTAAAATTTTAATACAAATTGGTGGCTTTTCAAACCAAAAATATATCCATTTACAAATAACATTCACCTCTCAAAAAACACTTTTTATATTTTCTTTATCATTAAACAAAATATGTAAGGTACAATGAAATAAGGAAAATCTATTCTTTTCATTAATCAAGCAAATCATCCACAAAAATTTGATTTTAAAAACAGGAGGTGATGATTTTATTTTATTAAAGTACTTTAATATTGATCCCTTTTTTGCAAATTTGATATGAAAAAGTTGTATGAGCCCTGTTATACATCAGTAATTTTTAGAAGAAGAGTTGTGGACTACATTAACAATTTTAACAAAAAGTTATTTCCGTAGCAAAAATAATTTTAGAGGCTTAATGCACTCACACACTGACAAGAGAGTGGGACCATATGCTAATTATGATTCAATCAGAATAATAATTAAAAGAGTTGCATTAAATGAAAAGGTGCTTAGCGCTAAATAATATCACCATAAAATAAATTCTTACCAAACATAACCGCCGGGTTTGAAATATTAATTTCAATTAATGTTAATCAAATAGAGACAGAAAAAAGCAATTTTTAAAATTCTAAGTAGTTTTCGTACAATTAAAATTATGCAATGAAAATATCTTTAAAAATCTTCCAAATTTGTAATAAAATTGCATCCAATGAACAAATAATAGTTTAAATTTTTCAAACATTAATTCATTCAACATTGATTAATTCTCAATTGGTTAGACAGCAATTTTTGAAATTGTTCTTTAGAACACACCATTTTTTGTTTTACTGACAAAACTTATTCATAGTTATCTGTTCCATGAAACACAGCAGTAATTCTGCCTAACAATCACTTGCAGGTAGAAAGATTTTTTTCCTTGATTACAGTGAACCGATCATGAAGTGAAGACACAGTTCCCTGTAGAACACTAAAGTCAAGCATGACTAAATGCAGTCAGTGAGTGAATTAGCACTTTAAAAGCCTGCATAGGGACCGTTAGTGCATGGTATCGGTCCTTATTAAACTCTTCTACCGTAAAGTGCTTAACTTTGCGCATCGGTCGCTGGGTTACAAAAGCAGGGGAGCCATCCCCTCTGCAGAAAATGTGATGGCATGATGGCTTCTGATCATCCTCAGAAATTTTTCCCAGACCATCGCCAATAGCCCATTTAGCAGCTCTAGTGGGACATAAATAAAGTACTACTTCTTCTTTGATTACAACCATGTCAACAATTTTTAAATTTTCATTCACAAACATTCATTTGGTTCTATGAATCAATGTTCTCAAATAATTATTAGTCCAATTTATCCTTATATTCTGAATCATTTGAGTAGTTTTTGTCACAAATTAAACTTATTATTATGTAATTCTGTTAAGTTAGGTTCAACAATTGCATCAATTGGTCGGCCTGTGTGAAAGTGACTGAGTGTTAACACATATAAGTCCTCATTATTGGAAGTTAATGGTCTAT
Source organism: Parasteatoda tepidariorum (assembly GCF_982258835.1). Classification (NCBI taxonomy): domain Eukaryota; kingdom Metazoa; phylum Arthropoda; class Arachnida; order Araneae; family Theridiidae; genus Parasteatoda; species Parasteatoda tepidariorum. The sequence goes on from NC_141766.1 coordinate 55,631,029, forward strand.
GAGGGCAAATATTCCAAATTTCCTCTACTTGAATAATAATGGTAAAAAATTCTTCATATGTTAGTATCGAATTTTCTTTTTCTATCTTTTACTTGAAGTGAAGTTTTAAGGGTTTTACTCCTTCTAATAGACCATTAAAATTTGGTGCTCTCAGGAGTATAAATTTTTATAGTTTCGAAACTGTATGTTTAGTTTCAGAATTTGAATTTACATATTTTTTTACATTATGGTTAATAACAAATTTGTGTTTACCTCGCCGGGCGAAAATCCTTTTTAAACAAGCAATATATGCATTTGCGATTTAGCCGTTAACAATCTCTTGGTTAATTGCCTTTATTTCTGAACAAACAAATATGCAATCATATATTTTTGATAGTTACCTTTACCTGGCCCCTTATATTTAATAAAAAATGGGCCTAAATAATCAATTAAAATAACAATGAAATGTGAAGTTAACATTTATTCTTTCACTTGATAATTCATCCATTATTTGTTGGAAAATAATTGAATTTGCTTTGCAACAAATAATGCATTTGTAAATAATCTTTCTAGATATTGTTCTGCCTGTAAACTTGTCTAACATCATTTAATAATGCTTGTGAACCATTATGAAATTCTTTTATGTGATAATAAATAAGTTTAGTTATCTTATTCTTAGATAGCAAAATAATAGGATGTTTTTGATTAATGCTTAAGTTTTTTTTTTCTACCTCCTAATCTAGTTAAACCTTTTTTTACTGCCCCCATTTAGAAAATTAAGACCTGTCCATTAGATCCCAGAGTTTTAACATTTCTGGAAATGATATCTGCAGGGTTAAATTCTGAATACACATATCTCCAGTTGTAGTTTGTAGAAAGTTGTTGAATTTGTGAGACTCAATTACTCACAAAGGTTTTTAAAAGATGAGGTGAAGTATTTATCCAAGTTAACGCAATGGTTGAATCTAACCAGAGCTTGTGTGATCAAATTTGAGTTTCTTAGCCTGAATAAATTGTTTCACGAATTTTGTTTTGAAAGGAGTAAATGCACTAATAGTTCAAATCTAAGTATGGTTATAATCTTGATTGGTGCCATACATGACTTGCTGCATAAAAGCTGGCTGAAAGACTTATCTATTGATTAGATGGTTGATTATTATAAAGATTGATTATTTTGTAAACGTCTGTAGGTAAATTGCAGCTTTTTCTTTCCAGATGCTTTTTCTAAGGCATCTGCAAAATCATGAACAACGAGTATCGAAAGTCTTTTACCACATAGCAAGGTACTTGATTAAAGAAGAATTGTAGCCAATTTTTTTTATAAAATTAATTGTACTATTATTTTAAACGTGATTTTGAAAAAAGAATGTGTTAAATTTATTTCCTATATTATGCTTTTACTTGGAATCTCAACTATAGCTTAAAATAAATAATTTTTAATAAATAACATTATCATAGTATTTACGATATGGTTTTGTTCATTTTTATTCAATGGTGATTGACATTTTGAGCTATTAATTGTCCAATTTTTTTATTTAGAAATACTGACGTATTTATATATTGTAATTGTTGAACGATAGGCACTCTGGAAAAAATTGAGCATAATTTTCCATACAATCATTTACTAAAAACATTCACAATTAATTTTTATAAATTTAAAAATTTAGTGCATATTTTTTTTTTCCTTTTTAACAAACTTTTATACTTTTTTGTAGACCTATCCTTTTATCCTGCCTTGTATTGTTAAAATGTAGATATTTCAATGTAGAGTATTTTTCTTTGTCACAGAGTGGTTAGTTTAAAAGTTTTTTGTATATATGTTCAGTTTAACCTGAACAGTATTATTTACAAATTGTATGTATATGCCATTCAAGGTGACAATATTCATAAATAGCCCAGTGGTTAATTAAAATGTGTCTACACCACCTAAACAAATGCATGTAACAAAATTGTTTTCTGATATATCTCAGTATTTTGAGTGTTCTATTTCCAAATTATGTAATTTTATATGTGGTGGTTAATAAGTATTATACAGGAGTGATTAAGTTTTCAAAAAGCCGGAAATTTCAATGATTTCTATTTTTGAGCCTCCGAGGTTTCAGAACTTTTTGAATTTTATTTTGAAGTAAATTATCATAACATATGATTATATTAATGTAACAAAAAGAGTTCATTTTCCGGTGATTTTTTTATTTCTAGTCTCATAATCACCATTAAGAGATTTTAGAAAATATTTTTGGTCATATAACTACAATCATTGTATTTAAAAATAATTGGAACAAATTTTTGAAATTCATTTTTTGATTTAATATTTGGAAGTTTAATTTACTTTAATAATTTTAATGAGTTATATCTGAAAGATATGCTTCATTTATTTTAAAGTGCATAAGTTGTTTATTATTTTATCTTAATATTATTCGTTTTTTATGTTCAAATACTATACACCATTCTGTATTAAAGAAATGTACAAGTTTTTCTCTTAAAATGAATTTGTTTCACCATTAATATTTCGTTTACATAATTAATGAATCATAAGTGCATCATACTTAAATTACTTTTCCATTTCTACCTTGAGTTTTTGTTGACTTTTTTTCTAAAAATATTGCTATTGAAACAAATAATTTTTGAATACAAAACCCAACATATGTGAAAAGATAGAATTTTTTTTAAGTTTTGTTCAATTTTCATAAAAACTATATGGGTTTTAAAAATATAAAGATATAACTTGTTTAACCTATACTTTGCCCCTTATATTTAATCAAAAATGGGCCATAATAACCAATAGAATAACAATTAAATGTAAAGTTAACATTTATTCTTTCACAAGATAATTCACTCATTATTTGTTGGGGAATTATTAGGTTTGCTTTGCAACAAATAAGGCATGTCTAAGCGATCTTTCTAGATGTTTTTCTGCCTATAAGTTTATCTAACAGCATTTAATAATGCTTGTGGACCATTATGAAAGTCTCATGTGATAATAAATAAGTTAAGTCTTATTCTTAGATAGCAAAATAATAGGATACTTTTGATTAATGCTTAACTTGTTTAACCTTATATTTTATATGTAAACTTGTTTTACTTTATCAGTTAAGTTAATTTCAGTTAGCTGACCTTAATTCTGAAATAGGGACAAATCATTTAATGTTATAATTTGTGTGCATTTTTTTTTGTTTGTTTATGCTGCATAAAAATAAAAACATAAAAAGATTGTTAATGAATCCTATACTACATAATTTTCCTTTATTCTTTGAACAGATTTTTTCAGCTGTTTATTTTGCTCAGCTTATAAAATATTTTAATATCTAACACTAAAGCTAACTGCCAATATTTAAAAACAAAAATTAAGAAGCATTATATGAGTGTATGTCATATTTTAAAGTTAGCTACAGAGTTTAGTAGTGCAAGTGTTCCATTGAATTTCAATTTTGAAACAATTACCTTACTATTACTCCAAATATTTTTAAAATTTCATGAAAATGATTGTGAAATCTCCGTTGCTAACAAATATCTTTAAAAAAAACTGCTTGGTTAAATCACCGGTCAACTTTTTCCTTGTGTATTGAGGAAAAAGAATTAAATTTTGAGTATTAATGTAAAGTTATATTATAAATAAGTTTGCTGAATTTCATTTCAATTATTACAACCTACTTATAGAACTTTTGTATGATGCCTGAAGTTTGGAAACTTATTTTTTAACTGCAATTAATGTGCTGTGGATTGATACCTTTATGAATTCACAACAAAAATAAAATAAATTATTGACGCTACTACTATAGTATAGTTTTGCTCATGAGATTTTTAAAAAAATTCAAAAATTTTGTGAACATGAAAAAAAATTCAAAAATTATCAGAAACATTTTTTCAAGTAACATAAAACAATTTACAATATTTTTAAAAAGAGTTTCAAAGTGTATTTTTCTCTAAACACGAATTGCTAACATTTTGAAAATTAGTTTTTTACAAGAATGTTGGCAAACTATCTTCTGTTGATTGTATATTTGTACACAATTACTTAAAAATCTAAGAATTTGTATATTTTTCAACATTTGTTGAATTGGTATTAAAATCTAAAATATTTCAAAGAAATTTGGTTAGCTGTTATCTATGATGGTTTTTTATTGTTATACTTTATTGGTATTATAATCTATTGATTATATTACACTTGATAAATATTTTTATGGAACAAAGGGTTTTTACCTAAGATTCATTTACACATTGAATTGTTTTGATATTTTAAAAATAGATATAAATTTAATATTTTAATCTTTCAACATATTGACTTCCATTGCTATTTATTTTTTGTAACTTCAATTGCAACAACCATTATTTGTAAAGGTATTGCAGAATGTCTTTCATTACATTTTGATTTATCAGTCTTGCACTTTGCAAGAATTTAATTTCAGAGAGTCCAGAAATTTCCAGGTTTAAAAGATTTTACATTTTTTTTTTAAATTATAAAAGTTAAAATCAAATTAAAAATGCCTCAATGTATCTGTTATTTTACATGAAGTCTTTATTTTGGTGACAAAATGTATCTCCATACATATTAGAAATGTTTTTACGATTAATATTTTTTTCTTTCCAAATTAATCACTCCAATGGAAATGACCACTTAATCATGGTCTTTGTAACCCAAATTTAAAAAATTTGAAGAAAAAAAATGTCAAAAGTAATTTTTTTGAAAATTAACTTTTTCTAAATTAAGTTTAAGGCCATAACTTTTTAAAAAAATATTTAACATCATTTGTAGCAGGCTTTTTAAATTTAATACATTCAAATAGATATTTCCTTAAAATTAATTTCATTTCCTTTATAAAATTAGTTTTATCAGTATTTATTTTTTATTTTAATGTGCTTGATTTTTTTCAGTGTTTAGAATGATATACTGGTTTTAAAAATTATTTTATTGTGCAGTTTCTATTTATTTACCCATTTGTGTTAAATTATTTCTCTTGCAAATTTTCCTTAGGTTACATGTGCTTTCCCAAAGTTTGTTTTTGATTTATTGTATTTATTATATAAACATTATAGGACTCTAGAATATTCAGCTTTTTTAAATTTTTATCTTTAAAAACTTTGTTATCTTGTATATTTACAACTGTGATTAAAATATGTATTTTTATATGTATTCTGTTAAACAAATATTTTATATTTTACTAATTGATTATTTGGTTGAATAAAAGTCTATCTTTGGTAATAAATCATTATTCAGTTCAGATTTTTTCTTCACTGAAATTTTAAATTTTGAAATTCATTTAAATCTCATTATAACTAAAATAAGATTTATCTTGTTATTTAAAAAAAAAACTTTTTGACAATTTCTCCGCATTTTAAAAATTGCATGTTATAAAGATAGCATTAGTTCAAGCCCAATTTGTTTCTGAAGATACTCAACAAAAGCATGAATTTCTAGCAAAATGTTGAGTCAAATTTGGCATAGCTCACTAAAATTACATTATATTCGCTCTTTTTAATGAAAAAAATACCTTTTTAATTGTATTATCTTTAAACAGAATTTCTAAAGTATCCCATTGAAATAACTTTTTTATATTAAATTTAATAGACTTCTCAAAATTGATGCACAGCTTTCTAAGATACTTTGATCTTTTCCATAGGGCTCACATTTGTAGCATAACATAAAATAGATAATATGGTTTCCCTTTGTGTATAAACTAGTGGTTCAAAGAGTCTCACTTTAAAGTTAAAGATAACTCATAGAGTCATGGTAAAAATTTACAAATATGCAAATTTTAACAAGGTGTTTTTATTTAATGTCTAAGGATACCTTGAAAGAGTGAATCAAGATTCACAAAAGATGCTGAACATCAAGGATCCTTATGGAGTCTATTTCTATTGTAGAAATTCTCATGCTACAAGTTGGGCGAGATTGTTAATAAAATATGAAAATGAAGTAGAATAAGAAAATCTAGTTTTTTGAAGGACACACATTACAATTTACATTGTTATATTCAATTAAAAAGGAAATTGTACAGGCTTTGTAGTGTTTCAAAATAAAAATCAGGACAACATTTTGCAAAAAAAAATAAAGAATTTTTTTACAATACAAGCATACTAGATTATTTTTAAGACGGGGAAATGAAGAGATAAAATAGTGTAATCCACTGATTAGAAAATATTGTTTTGTGTGGCATATTTCTTTAATTCTTTACAACATAAAAAAAAGAGAAAAACAATATGGGTAACAATCAACATTTTCAAATAAAAAATTAAGATAAGAACAAGTTGATCAGAAATGATATAAGAAAACGGTAAAATGTCCTGAATGCCTTACGCACGGTGACAAATCTTGGAACCCGACTTTTCTGGACTTCGGAAACAGATTTCTTAATATAAAGATAGATTAAAATAAGTTAAAAAGAAAACTGATAATTATAGTTATTTTCTTACAGCAATAAATTACTTCAGAACTAAATCATATATTATCTATAAACTAAAGAATAAATTTATGAAAAAATAAACAAATAAGAAAACGTAATGCACAGAATGTCAGCTTCCCAAACTAACTATCAGTCATTAACACAATAGTACAAATATTAATAAATAATACATATATCATTAATAAAATTTAAATTAGTGCATTTAAAAAAGTAATACATAACTATTACTTTTTTTAATATTTGCTGTGATTAACAGAAATCATAATTATTGGTAGTCAATGAAGAAAAACTTAGTTTTTTCAGATTATTACTAAAATTCACAAAAACCATAATTTTTAATACTTAACTCTTAGACCGTAATCTTGACAAAAAAACGTAATAATTACAGATAAACTATAACAGTTAACCCCTCTATAAATAAAGATATATCTAGATACAAAGATCATAAAACAGGGAAAAAAGCTAAGAAATTAAACAATTATTTTAAAAGTACTTTCGATTTTGCAATAAATGTAATGAGAAATGAAAAACAATGTTTTCACTGAACTTTGATGAACAACACATAAAAAATTACTACTAAAATTTTTTATCAGTTTATCTTTAACATTTTCTAATTAGCAATTAAACATATTAAGAAAAAAATATAAACAGCATAAATATTGCGTTTATTTTCCATAGGATGATCAAAGACTGAAACAAGATTATAAGTTTGAATGAGAAGTAATTAATGAACGGTCTCTAAATTTAAACTATCTTACGTTTGTGATTTTTAGAAATTATTGAGTTATCATTAAATCAAATTAAAAGATACGAGCATTCCAAAACAAGTTTTGAAGTGTATTACCAAAATTATTCAAGCAAAAACTAGTGAATAACCCCTAATTTAATTACTATATTCACAACTTAAAAGAAGAAGAAAAATTGTTAAAAGGATTGACTGCAATAGAGTGCAGTATGAATTTATTACTTCATATTTTTAGATAATGAAAAGTTTTGGTGAAAACTAAGGATTTTTATGCATGAAGAAAAAATTATGCAAAATTGAAGGCATTGAGGAAAAAAAATTTCAACACTTAGACAGGTGAGAGGCACCCTAGCCTCTCTTAAAACAAGAAAATATATCTATATATATGATAGTCTCTATTACAATAATGTAAGAAAACGCCTTAAAAAAATAATAAACAATGTTGAGTTCCTTAAATAAGATCCTATGCTTTTTCACAGGCACAAAATAATACAGTCAATAGACAAACTTGCAGGAACTGAAAAAGCAGTGACAACAGAATACTCACAGCAGTATTTAACTTTTATATTAGATATATTTAAGAGTTCAAGTATATGGTTAGCTTTTTTTATTATGAATGAAAACAAATTGTGATGTAGAAGAAAGGTTTTATGTGCTCTTCTTCAGCCACCCATGCGTGAGACACCCGCTGCACACAGTGCAAAAAAAAAAAAAACGAGACCACAATAAATAACTTTTTATCTGATGATTGGATCTTCATGTTTTAAGGCTCTATCTTAAAGGTTCAAGGGGGTGATCTCAAATATGCTAATTACACTGCAAACGATATTTTAAGTTTAAAAAAATTTGACGCAAAAACGTACTTTCTCTGAATAAACATACCTCTATTTCAACAAATTCAGATTTCCATCGCCCAAAATATATGGTCCCAATAGTTGGTCAGGAGATAGTTTCAAATTTTGGACCTCTTAATGTTAATTATACTTTTTGCATATTTCGCAATATCTCGAGAACTCACACAATTATTTAACTCGTTTATCCAAAGATTATTCCTTGTAAAATATATCTTTTAGTAAATATTTAATATTTTTTATAATTTTATTTAATAACAGTCAAAAAAATTTTGAATAGTAAGGTATACACTTTTTAAAATCATTTTAAAGATTTCAATTTTATATGGCAAAATACAAAATTTCAGCAAAATCGGTTAAATAGTTCCTGAAAAATCGAATTTAGAAAAAGTCTTATTGAACAAGCAAAAAAAAAATCACACCAACATCAGGACAAAACGCTAAAAATCAGGAAAAATAAGGATTTTTTTTATCGGGTACATCAAAACAACTATGAACCCTAGTTTGTAAGGTTTTGTAAAGCCAGTTCAAATTTTATTGCTTTTATTAAATATTTAAAATTGTGATTAGTACAAATTTATGTTATGAAAATTTCATTATCATTTTATTCTAAGTTGGAATTGAATTTAGAAATTTGAATGATACTCTAAGAGTAAAATTTGGGTTAATTTCATTAAAAGATAATCTAAAACATAGATATTTAATATCTTTTATTTTATCAATTTAAACCATAGAATGAGCATCCAAACTGCACTAAAATCACTGTAATCCACTATTAAACAATAAGGAAAGGCTTTGCAAATATTTGCCATTGTTTCCCAAATCATATGAAAAAAACGAAAACATTAATTGTAATTTGTTCATAAAATAAGTCTAGGGATTTCTCTCGTTTACATGCTTACTTAAGGGAAAAACTTAAAGTGATAATCATAGCATTCCTTAAACTATTTTTACAAGAGGATGTGAATTATTAATTACGTGAACAGGTTTTGTTCTGAATAATGAGTTGAGAGAATTTAAACAAATAAATAATATAAGAAGATTTATAAAATAAAGATTTTTTATTACTTATTATACTAATATATATATATATATAGAAACCCCTAATGAGCGTTTTTATATCATGTTCCTTAAGAAATAGATTAATTTGCAACACTTCCCTAAATAATCTCTATTATTAAGAGTGAAGGATATTGCACAGACTTTTCCAACCATTGTGAAATGAATAAATTAGTACAATTTTGAGTTGCCTTGCCTTAAACCTGTGTCCATCCCATTTACCATGTTACTCAATATAGATAAGGCAGGGGTCGGCAACCTGTGGCTCGAGAGCCGCATGCGGCTCTTATAATGTAAAGTTGCGGCTCTCAAATTCCATACAAAAAAACTAATTATTTATTATCAAAAGTCAGAAGTTGGCATATGGAGTGCTGGTCAACATAATATAATAAAAAGTAAAATTAGACGTCAACTTAGAAATAAAAATCTAGAGTCTGGCTTGAAACTTATAGCAAGTTATAAACCAGATTTAATTAAACTTTCAAAAGGCATGCAAAGTCAATGCTCCCATTAATGTAACTATCTATATTTGGGTTTTTACATGAATAAATATTATTCCGTATTAAAAGCCGTTTATTTGAAATCAAATATATATAAGCAAATACTACAATATTAAATCGAAAATTTTTAGTGGCTCTTTAAAAACTGGGAAATTTTGTAAATTGCAACTTTTGGCTCTTCTGTTTCAATAGGTCGCCGACCCCTAAGATAAGGGCTCGAAAAATTTCAAAACTTTTACATGCTCTACCAGGAATGTAAGTCTGCAAAATACTCGCTTGAACATATGTCTGGATATCAATATAACTATTCATTTAAAGAAACTTATAATCAATAGTACCAAAATGATAAAACAATTTAACGAATAATAAACTATATTTATAAAAAAAATCACCTGCTCCGACATACTCAAATTTCCCTTGAACTTTGAAGCTGATGTTAACATTAGAGTTAAGAAAATATTAGTTATCGCTTTCACATTCAATTTCAACTTATTATTTTTTACACACAGATACAGGATTAAATACTTTTTTAATTAAAAATTAAATCAGCTTAATTGGCATAAGGGTATGATTTAATATTTACCTGCAGGGCCAGGCACGTAAGGGTAACCCGATTTGAAGCTATACATGCCAGAATTGAAGTTATACACGCCTCTGGTATGTCTGGCAACATATATATGAACTCTAATATGACAACTGATGAAAAATAGTTACAGTGAAGTTTACTATGAAAAACCCCTAGACTATCAGTAGTCTTTTTAAACAACGAAGGAAACTGGTTTATTATGCAAGCAAAAAAACAAAATCACACTTGCAGAACCAGTAGAAGTTCCAGTTAATATAGCTTTAGAATGTAAATCAAAAATAACTAGATTTCAAAAGTTATAAGGGAGTTATAACAAATAAAACTTAATGTACAAGAGAGAAAAAGTTTAGTTTACAATTCATAATTTATAAATTATTTCACTATATTTAGTTTAGTTTTAAAAAGAATTTTAAAATCTGTATAATTTATTAAATCAGACTTCATTAATTTAAACTCTTAAAAATAATAAGATACATAGTTACAACCAGTTTTAATCAATACCGAAATTGAGAAATCCTATATGTAATAAAGAGTTTCTTTATCTCCAAGTTAATTTATGTAGAAGCTTTGTATAAGGATTCTGTTTTTACAAAATTAAATAATCTGATTTAACAAAGGCCAAAAAATAGAAACAAAGCACCATTCAGCCATGGAAAAATGATGGTTCAGATAGTTAATGATTTTTTCCATAGATTGAAAAAAATTAAGTGTTTATAAAAAAATAAAGTGTAAAAATTAATATTTGGTCAAAGTTAAATACCTTCAAAAGGAGCAGTTTCAGGATAAATTATTTAAAAACTAAGAACAAACATTTGTATTTAAATGAAACTCTGCGGATTATAAATAGTTTAAAGCTTAAGAAAGGAGAGAAGAAAACAATTTATTCCAAAATTATAAAAGCTAACATTTTTGGCTTTTGGAGTTCTTGTTGTGAAAAAAGTATTACAAAGCCTGTAGGAAAAATATTTATTGAGCGAATCCAATGGAATCAAAAATTTAGTTCAATATGTGTAATTGTGTAAGCAAAATAAAATATTACTGTAATTATTTTACAAGAAATTAAAAATGTGTTTTTTTTTTTTTTTTTGAGTTTAAACATTTAATAAAAAGTCATCTCTTTAAGTAAGTTTATTGAAGAAAAACAGCTTAATTTGTAGTTGCTTGCCTTTCACTATATATTGAAAAAAACATTTTATGGTCTATTGTTTCTTCATTACATATTGCTCGATATCACATACCAATATAATTATCGTATTATTTAACATTCTGGATAAATTGTCTTGGGTTTTCCATAAAGCTTTGAAGTAGAATAAATAAATTTATGCAAAAATGTGATGATTTCTAATCCTTTTAAAATTCAAACATATTTAGATTTTTCTTTTGCTGACATTTTGAATCGTGCAAGTTAGTACTGTTTACATAGAATATATTATGGATGTACATTATGCTTTAAGTTAATGATTTCGAACTAAACAAGTCTCACTATAATTATTATCTATAAAAATTTCCAATCAATTAGTCTTTAAGTTTATAAAGAAATATAACACTGACAAAATGAGATATAAAGAAAATATATTTATTAGAAAAGTGACATACTTTGACTGCACAAAATCAATACAATGAAATAAAATCTCTCAAAGGACTAGAACTACTGTATGCATGAATGACTAGAATAAGTCAATCATACAGGAATGCCAACATTTTGCCCATTTAATTTCTTCTGTAGAACATTCACAAGTCTTTCTAATCTGAAAGAATATAATAACAATTTAAGAATCCATAGAATTATAGTCACTTTTTTCAATGAGTATTAAATTACAAAAAATAAAAAATTTATATCTTAACCTGGACACAATTATTGTGAAATTTCAATTAAGATGTAGGGTTTAAGAAATAAACTTGCTTTTGTATATGAAAAACCATGGCTGTTATCAATAATATAATATTCAGTAACAAACTGTTTAGTTCACATTTCTTCCCAATATTTTGTGAATTACGATTAAAAAAGTTTAAGAAACTTGAAAAAAAATATTCAACAAAGCAATTTTATGAATTGGGATAAAAAATTTTGTAACAAATGATATGCATTCCCGCCTCCCATGTTGATGATATGTTGAGATGTTGAATGATATGTTGAGGTATAACCTCTTTTTCTTGCATCTAATTTTAAAATGAATAAAATTAATTAATTAGAAACAAAATATTGGGAAGAAATGTGTACTAAACAGTTTGTTACTGAATGCAACATAACTTAAATGAATTGAAACACAAATATGATTAACAAATCAGGTTTTAAAAAAAAGTCTTAAAATTCCTTTTTTAGAAAAAAACAATAGAATTGGGTTTGTATCAATGTATATGATATTTTGTACTAAGTACTTTAAAGTATTTAGTATTTCACATCAATAAAACATGAAATTAACAAGTAAATTTATTATCAATTAAATTTTAAAATACATTTAGTAAAACTCCAAAAACTTTAAAAAAAAATTTAACATCTAGATCACAGCACCAAAAACTTTATTATTTTTAAATGCAAAAGATTCCAGAAATAAGTTCTCTTCAAAGCAGTTACAAGTATGAAGTTTTGAGAAGCAAGGATGGATCTAGTTGGAAGTAGGAGATACTTTTGGATTCATGAGTGCAGTGGACTCGTGGGTCATTTTAGAACTTATATTGATATAATGGATTAGTCATTTTGGAACTAGTTTTACTTGGTTACTTCTTTTATATTCGAATGATTTTTCTCAGTCCTTTAAATATACATAAATTTGACAATATTTATTTTGATATTAATTATTTTGTTCATTCAGTTTTTTGATAAAATTTTAAGTTATTTTCGGTGTTTCACTATCAATCAAATTTTTAATTTAAAAAAAAATTATATATAAGTACACATAATACAAATGAAATAATTTTGTTTCATATAATATAATCGCTTTCTTATCGCCTAAAATATGTTATATGCATTACAGTTTTTCAACAAAGTGTAGTCTATTACGGATTCCAAGACAATTCATGATAATGAGTTTCAACAGGATTACATTTTTGTGTTGTTTAAGTCAAATTGTATTTTAGCACTATTTTCAACTTGCAAAACTATAAGAGAATTTTTACAAATACTAAAGTAAATATATATATATATACAGTGGAACGTCGCGTATCCGGAATCGGTGGGACTTTCCGAAGTCCGGATAATAGATTTTTCCGTATAATACACCCCTAAGATAAACAAAGCTTAAAATGATCTAATAAACGATCTGAATCTAAGAAGCAAAAAATAAATAAACATTATTTTTTGGGCAATAATGTTTTAGTATTTGAATGTGATATTTAATCAATCGAAAACAAAATATTAGAAAAAAAATAATTAGTGCTTAAAATTTAGAAAACGAAAAAAAATTGACAGTAGTAATGAAAATATTAATTTGCTCTATCCGCCATTTTGAACTAGAACGATTCAAGGAAGAAACGGGATTCCCCGTCATTCATTAAGGTGGGTAGGTGGGGGAGAAAAATCCATTCCCTCCTTATTTGTATAGAGAAAATATGTGTAAAGAGATCATTCAAGTTGAGGGCGGGGAAGTTATCAATCAAGCGTTAGGGCGCGGCATGCTGATGGAGTTATCTTTATTTTTTCTTGTGGGACTGAAAGAATCACGTTAGTGGTTGTCAAAACAACGTTAAGGAAGGGCATATTAATTTCGCCTGGCTTAAGAGGGGGAGGATTGTTATCACTTGACAAGTTGAAAATAAATCTTTTAAAGAAAATACACAGCTATCCTTTACTAAATGAGGTGAATAAAAGAATTGCATTGGAATTCTAAAACGGCCGAAATATGTCTGTTCTTTATTCATTAATAATGTTTAAATATTACTATGCTTTATTTAATCGTTTAAAAAATAATCTGGCGCAATATTACACCTCGAGACATAATTGACCACACTAACTTAGAAAAAATACAGAAAACCATCGTACTTATTGAAAACGACAATCGACGCCACGATTATCGACACGCCAAACTGTTATTTCTTCTTTTTTTTTATTTAAACTTTAATACATAATTTGTCAATTTATCGTGGTCGTCGGGAAAATCAACTAACCATTAGCATTATAGAAAATTGATTATTTATCAAAATTACGCCAAATACGCAGTTATAAAATGCATTAAAGAAGAGGGAATTACTGACTCAACCATCTAAGGAAAAAAAACTTCTGATTTTTAAAATAAGCATAGTATAAGTCCATAACACATCACGTAAATATATCGCAACTAATCATTTAAAAAGCTTTAAAATGACAACAAAAAAAATTAAATTAATGTTACAAGAAAACCAGAAAAAAAATTGCTTTTCTCAACGATTTAAATCAAACAAAATATTAAAAAAATAATGCTTACGTAAAATAAAGATCAATTATTTACCTTACATAGAAATCAAAAACTCCTAATAAAAAATGCGTAGGCACTATAAATATTTTATTTTTTAAACATATCCTTTAAAGAAAGCTGTTTCATTTTCGGTTTCTTATTGAGCAATTTTTCCTTAATCCTATGAAGGGACATGATTTCTTGTTCAGAAATATAGTCTCTTTGTTCCAGTCCTTTAATGGCAATATCTAAATGATTAACTAAATCGTCAGTTGAAATCCTCTCTTCTGCTATTTCTTCTTCACTATCTACACTTTCTGTGTCACTATCCTGCTTGTTTAAAGCTATGTTTTTGATCTCCTCGTCGGTTAATTGGGACACAATTGGGGCATCATCGTCGCAGTTTAGTGTTTCTACATCTTCTTCATCTAATTTTTCCCTCTCACAATGACTTTTGATGTAGTGCAACAACTCTCTCACACTTTCTTTCTCTTTGTTTGGACGAAAACCTTCAAAGAGGGGCTCGTCCTCATCATTACCAAAAAAAAATAGTTGCTGGCCAAACGTTATTCCAAGCATTCTTAAGGGTCTTTTGATCAACTTCATCCCACGCTTTTGCTATATTCCATATGGCAGTCTTTATGGAATAAGACTTAATGAAGTCTTGTAAGTTTTGGCCATCATTTAAAGAGGTCAGCATTGACATCAAGAATTGTGTTTTATATTTGCACTTGAAGGATCTTAAGATACCGTTATCCATCGGCTGCAAAATTGAAGTGCAGTTGGGTGGCAAGAACACAACAGAAACATTTGCCCTTTCCATCAATAACGGTATTTTGTGGGCAGAGCAATTATCCAGTATTAAAAGCGGTTTTTTTTCTTCCAAGCCAATTGACTGAAAATGCTTTCTGACTTGCGGCACAAAATCGTTGTCCAACCATTCTTCCATTAGTTGCTGGGTCATCCAGGCTTTTCGGTTAGATCGATAATTTACGGGTAACACTTTAACACCCTTTAGGGCGCGAGGGCGAGCACTTTTACCAATTGTAAACAATTTGCATTTGTGTGTACCTGAAGCATTTGCACACGCCATAATTGTCATTCTTACTTTACAGTCCTTAACACCGGTTGGATTCTTTTCCTCAGCTGCGGCTAAAGTCTTTCGGGGTACATACCGCCAAAATAGTCCAGTCTCATCGGCATTATATACTTGTTCTGGTGACAAGTCTTCATTTTTAATTAATTCTTCAAAATCTTCTATTAATTTTTCAGCAGCTTCGGTGTCAGCTTCCGCACGATCTCCGCAAATAGATAGCTGGCGCATACCATGTCTTTTTTTAAAGGCTTTCAACCATCCAGTGCTGTAGCTGCACTCCTCTTGAATGGCCATATCCTCATGAAAAATCTTTGCTTGAGCCATTAACATTGGTCCCGTTAACGGTACGCCTTCACTACGGCGTTGTCGTACCCACTCAATCATAACTCTATCGTGATCCTCGTGTTTAGCATTTCGTATATATTTCCGATCCTTCATTGCAAGAGGTGTGTCTGAGTTTGAAAAATAGTAAAAAAGTTTCTCTTTCTGTTTTTTTATATCGTACACAGTAGACTTTCCTACTTTATATTCGTCGCACAACTTAGATACTGAAGTGCCCATGTCCAATTTTCTCAGTAACTCTACTTTTTCTTTAATTGATAAAGAAACATTTTTTCTTTTCTTCGACGGACGTGAAGACATCGTAAGAAAAATAAAAGGTAATAAACAAAAATAACTTTAAAAAAACTTAACACGAATAACAGTAACTCAATTAAAACTTAATAAAAATTACGCAGTTAAAAACTTAAAAAAAAACAATAACTTGTCAAAAAACTTAATAAAAATAATTAAAAGAAGCAAGCTATCAATAATCACAAATTCTTAACTCACAAATGCTAGATCGGTAAAAACGAACAAATGTGACGCGTTAGATTGCTTTAAATACGAGATATTTGGCGAGAGAAATTAGTTTCAGAGTATTTTGCAAGACTTATTTCGCCAAGGTATTCGCCTGTTCCTATAATGTATTTGCAGGTGCACTGCATGAAAAAAAGGAATAAATTTCGGAGAAATCTAATTTAGTTCTTGGTTTGGAATAAAAGGACTTTTGTTAGTCAAATTCATATTTCAGTGGCATGGGAGTCTTGAAATCTTTTTCATGTCAATGCTAAAGAAAGAATGCTACCCCCTTTTTTTCCCCCCCGCCTCCTAAATATTGAATGGACAATGTTTCTCAAGGACATACTCCCCCTCCACGTTTACCCTTTTCTACAGTAAAAAGGTTCCAAGAAATGCCTCATCTACTAGCCAGCTGCATACGAAAGAAGGGGGGGAGGGGACTCAGTTGTGCTCTATTGAAAACAAATTACCCTCTTTCCCTGCATTCCAGAAGAGGAGCGTCACTAATGGTCACTCCACGGACTTGGTGGTTTTTTCTGTTTCCTTTTTTTTTTTTTTTTTTAGAGGGGAAGATCAAGAGATGTTTGTTTATTTTGATTCTTAAAAAGTGTCCGGGAAATCGATCCTCCGGGAAAGGGACGTCCGGATATGGGACGTTACACTGTATATATATATATATATATATATATATATATATATATATATACTCGGACCGGAATCAAAAAACTCATAGGGACCGAAAATATTATTCGTTGAATCGGGGATAATTCGTAATACCAGGGACAAAAATCAAAAAATTGTCTTACCTTAAGGAATACAGGGTGCATTCTGAAAGTAATGTGCATAATTTTATTGTGACGCTACTATGAATCGCAGCGCATTCAGATTGGTCTAAAAATGTGGTGGGGGATTTGTCCTTCCAAACACGCCTGGTCTCAGGTCGCTCCGAGTAGTAGGAGAGGTAGGACGTGCCTTTGCTCAAAGTCTTTTTTTTTATCGAGTCACAGTGTGATGGATGTTCGCTGGAACAGCGGTACGTGATAAAGTTTTGCGTGCGGTTTGGGAAGAATGTGACGGAAACTCATCACATGCTTCAAGGCGCCTTTAAGGTAAAATGCATTTCGACATCTCAGTGTGGAAGGTGGCACAAGGCCCTCAAGGAGGGTCGAGAGAAGGTCACCCACGAGCCTCGTTCTGGACGCCCAACATCAGCCCGAATCGATGACACGTGCAGCGTGTGCGTGAAGTTTTGGAGTCAGATCGTCGGTTAAGCATTCAGCAATCACTAACACCCTGAACTTGTCAAAATGTGTGGCACATGGAATTGTGACGGGAGTAAGCAGTTACAGAGGAGCAAGTTGACAGAGGAGCAAGTTGACAGAGGAGTAAAAACTACCTGACCCAAAGTAAGACCCCCTTGGTGCCCCAGCCTCCCTATAGCCCTGACTTGGCTCCGTGTGGCTTTTTTTTTTTTGTTCCCCCGACTGAAAAGAGAGCTGAAGGGAAAGCACTGGGAGTCAGTGGAGAACATCCAAGCTCATGTAACAAAGTTCCTGAGAAATTGTGCTTTACTTTCAGAACGCACCCTGTATCTGAACATTTCTAATAAGCATATACATAAAATAAATAGAAATCTTACACTTTTCATTCAGGAACTTAAAATACAGCGACTGATTACACGGTGATTGATTTGAAATTTTAAAATTTTTTCGTGAGTAAAATTTGCTTATTTCCTTGATTTCTTACTTTAAAAAGTTCTTTTTCAACTTCATGAAGAGAAGAAAATACTCTGTTATTTACTTCTTGCTGCATTAAGTAAGTTTTCACTGTTTCCAAACCGTACAAAGCATCAGAGAAAATTACAGTTTTCACTGGAGTTTCATTATCATCAACTTCTGTATCAGAGTCGCTATTCATTGTTTCCGATAAATATACTTCATTAACTTCAGTTGCTAAGATAGATAGTTCATCATCACATGTGACATAATCGTTAAAATCTATGCCAGAAGCAATTTCCATGTGACTTTTTCTAAAGAGGATCAAATGAAAAGAGGCCATTTTTCTCATTTTTCACTCTTGTCCTTGGAAATCCTGCTTTGCTGCTTTTCCCATCACAAATTGCTTTATATTATCTGCTCCATCTGCATGAACTGCAAGCAAAAGTGTAATCCTCTTCTTGTTTTTTTTCTGCAAAGCATTTTTCATTTCTGTAACAGAGTGTTTAGTCGGCAGTAAGTCATTAAACAACCGTTTCATCTGAGTTGTAAATGTTGGATGGTGAATATCCTCAATCAGGTCAAGCAACTTTTCTTCACAATCTTTTACTACATTTTCATTTATATGTTTCTTTTCTC
The DNA here is from genome assembly GCF_982258835.1 of Parasteatoda tepidariorum. NCBI lineage: Eukaryota > Metazoa > Arthropoda > Arachnida > Araneae > Theridiidae > Parasteatoda > Parasteatoda tepidariorum. The sequence goes on from NC_141766.1 coordinate 55,649,810, forward strand.
CGCAGCTTTCTTTTGGAGTATGTCATATCTTTTATTAAAACAGTTGATCCAACCATTGGATGCAGAAAAGCCTTTCACATTATGCTTTTCAGCTAGTTGAAGAGCTTTTTCTTTGATCAAAGGCCCATTAAAGGCTATATTTCAGACGTGAACGATTCCACTAGATCAGACTCAAGAACGGAAAGGCGTGGCTTTCAATGACTTTTTACTTTCGATGATTTTTCACCACACTCTGCAGAGGCATTTTTAATCTCTGCTTGTTGTTTAACAATCGTAACTAAAGTTGATGCGGAGATTTTGAAACCTTCTGCTAAAGTGTTTTGGGGTCTCACGTTTTTGCCAAACTTGCATAAAATGTTGAGGTTTTCCCTTAACAAAAATTTTTGATTTCCGACAACCTGCCATGTTTCACAAACTCTAAAAAATCAAATGTTCTACAAAAGTAAGCGTTCAACATGTCTTACTTCTATGGAATATAGAAAGGGATAGATAAGAAAGAAAGAAACTTCTTGTCTTTACAGGCATCCAGTACACCTCACTTCTTTGTTATTGTAGAATGGGAGAGATAAGAAATGAATTTCTTGTTCTTACAGGTTACATTCAATCATTAGTCAAAAGCACCTGTGAGGTCTGAACTGAGACCAGCCGTGTCTAAAATTGATGAAAAGGAAAAAAGGGGTTTATGTTCCTGACAGGATAAATACTGCAATCATTTGAAAAGCAATAGATAATCTTTCTAACCCAAATTATTATAAGAAAAAAAATTTCGATCACCGAAATTATTCATTAGTTTTGGGTTTTCCATTTGCTAAATAGCAGTTTTTGCCTTCACTTTAATCAGGGGAAAAGGAAAATTTGTTAAATCGTGAAATTTGACAAATTGGGGTTCATTAAACCTGGATTCGACTGTGTGTATATATATATATATATACAGCGGTGGCCAAAAGTGTGGACACTTTTTGAAAGTTTCATGTTTTTCAACTTTGTGTGCTTGTAGAATATATTAATTTTCCCTTAAATACAAACGTTTATATATCAAATTGAAGGTAATTTAATGTAGAATTTAATAATAAGTACAGTATTAAAATATATGAATTACAAAAAAATTTATGCAATTAATAGTAAGATCTATCTTATATTTGCATTTTTTTAAAGTGATACTTACACAATCAATACTTAGTAGGATAACCCTTAATTTTTAAGACAGCTTCACAGCGTCTTTTCATCGAATGAACGAGTGTTTGGAGTTCATCTTTCGTAATCACATGGTGCCAAGAATCAATTATAGCTTCACTTAGTTGTCTTTTATTGGATGGACGTTTTTTTCGTACAAGAATTTTTAAACGTCGCCACAAATTTTCAATTGGATTGAGATCAGGGCTGTTTCCTGGCCATGGTAATATATCTATGCCTTTATTTTGAAACCATGCTTTGCATACTTTTGCTGTGTGGCATGGAGCTGAATCCTGCTGAAAAATAAATGGTTCGTTGTTGGGGAAGAGATCCCTGATGGAAGGTATCAATTTTGGTTTCAGGACAGTTTCGATGTATTTTTCGGCAATCAGGATGCCAAATCAGGCCGAAAAAAATGCACAAGTGCTACTACCGATAGAAAAATTAAGTGGCTATGCCTTCAAGATAGAAAAATGTCATCAGATGCCATTAGATGTTAAATGAATGCAGCTGGTATTGCAGTAAGTTCAAGAACAATAAGAAGAAGGTTATCAGGATTTGGACTACAAGCTAGAATTCCAAGGAAAAAACCATATTTGAATCAAAAGCAACGCGAAAAACGAGTTAAGTCGGCAAAAGAACACATTAAATGGTCAGAAAATCAATGGAAGCAAGTAATCTGGAGTGATGAGAGTAAAATATCGTTCTTTGGAAGTGATGGTAGAAAATATGTGAGACGTAGAGTAGGTGAGGCGCTTCATCCTGATTGCGTTGAAGCAACTACAAAAAATCCAACAAATGTCATGATTTGGGCATGCATATCTGCAGATAGTGTGGGCCGAATTCAAGTGATTAATGGCATCCTGAACGCCAAAAAATACATCGAAACTGCCCTGAAACCAAAATTGATACCTTCAATCAGGGATCTCTTCTCCAACAACGCACCATTTATTTTTCAGCAGGATCCAGCTCCATGCCACACAGCAAAAGTATGCAAAGCATGGTTTCAAAATAAAGGCATAGATATATTACTATGGCCAGGAAACAGCCCTGATCTCAATCCAATAGAAAATTTTTGGCGACGTTTGAAAATTCTTGTACGAAAAAAAACGTCCATCCAATAAAAGACAACTAAGTGAAGCTATAATTGATTCTTGGCACCATGTGATTACGAAAGATGAACTCCAAACACTCGTTCATTTGATGAAAAGATGCTGTGAAGCTGTCTTAAAAATTAAGGGTTATCCTACAAAGTATTGATTGTGTAAGTATCACTTTAAAAAAATGCAAATCTAAGATAGATCTGATTATTTGTTGCATAACCTTTTTTGTAATACAGATATTGTAATACTGTATTTATTATTAAATTCTACATTTAATTACCTTCAATTTGATATATAAACGTTTGTATTTAAGTGAAAATTAATATATTCTACAAGCACACAAAATTGAAAAACATGAAACTTTCAAAAAGTGTCCACACTATTGGCCACCACTGTATATATATATATTCACACTACCACACACACACGCACATCTCTTTTAAGAAACATTTTCCTTTACAATCATTTTCACATGAACATTTTTCCAAAATTTTGACAAAAATTATGAATCATTTAAATTATAAAAAAATTTTGTTGTTTGAAACGTTAAATTACGAAAAGGAAAAATTCGTTTTTTAAAATTTTATGTAAATGATTCTTACTAAATAAAACAAAAATTAACCAACTATACATAAAAATAAAACAGCATTTAAACTGAAATAGTACTCAATATTTAGAATCATTACCTCACACATTTTTCTTCTGTGCATTTTCTTTTATCTATTTCTGCTTCTAGTGAAGAATTAAGGATCAAGACTTCTTCTTTTAAATATCTTACTTCATCTGATCTAGATTTTGCAGAAAGGGGTGAGTATTTTTTCATTTCATTTGGGGAAAATGAAAATATCTTTTTTTTAACACATGATCCTTCAAGCCTTTGTAAACAGTCATTGATTTCTTCAGAATCTAATGATTTTTCATGAACAGAAGACCTAATATTAAAAAATCATCAATTAAATAAATTTAATCCTTGAAAACATAGCAGCATATTTGACTAATAACTAAAATATTTTATACACCAACTAATGACACGCAAGATAATTGCAAAGCTACGATTTTATTATTATATTTTAAACACAGTCAATATCAAGGGTGACCAGGTTAATTTAAATTTTTATTTTTTACTCTTTTTTCATTATTAAAATAATGAAACTTTCTAGTAGGGTTCAACTTACTATGATGAACCTGATACAGAATGAATAGAGCAGGATGAAATGTCATCAAATGATTAACACTCTATAAACACAAAAATTACTGATATTTGATAAATACCAACTATATCATGATTCAATGAGAAAAACCCACTTTTACCAAGAAAAGAAAACCTTTTAATTCACACACTGTTTTCCAGTTCAAGGATATTAGCTACTGCTATGCTGAGCTTTGCACTAATTCTTTTAGGTGGATGTTCCTAAATATTAAGACTAAAACAAAGAAATTAGTAGTTTCATTAAGAATTTTTGAAAAGGTACTGTCTAAAAAATATCTATCTCATATGATTTTTCTTTAAACCAGACTCCCTTAAAAATTAATAAAAGAAACAGATGAAGAAAGTAACATTAAATCAGTAATGAATATAAATCAGTAAGGCATAACAGTCATTGAATATTTATTTTAGTTAATGTCCAATACTTAGGAGTTAACATTAAAGATTTCTCAATAAGTTAGGAAAAATTGCCTTTTATTTGCCTTATTTATAACCAATAGCCTTCTTAATGATGATGAAGAGATATAGTTAAAATTATAAAATTACTAATTGTTTTTTCACTATTTTAAAAGAAAACTTGCTTCCATACATGCTTAAAATATGCCAAGGGATTTAACATTGTTCATCTTAAATTATGTATACAATTACTAATATATACTTATTTCCTTCATAATTATCTGAGGACAATGTAAATCGATTGATAGCTACAAATAATAGCCAAAAGATTTAAATATTCATTTCAGTTAAATATTATTGAGTTTAATAAAAATTAATATTTACTATATTATAATTTCAGTTTTCAAAGCTGGGACAAGAGATATAAAAAATCTAATGACAACTAGATTGGCACTGTAGGCCTTGCAAATTATCAGTAAGCTTATAATTTATAAGATAAACATTAAAAAATTTATCACGCCAAGGAGTCCTGTAAAAAGTAAAAACTAAACACAGTGGTAGGATAACCCATGAAAGGCAAAGGCCTACAGTGCCAATCCCATATTTCTTGACCTGTAGCTCTGGAGTGCAAAAGCAAATGTTCCGGTTCGGTGCTTAGCCAAGCACAAAATCCCCCGTATATCACTAAGCATGTTTGCTACTCATTTAATCAAGCCACTAAAAGGATGAAAAAAAGTTAATAATTATATATATGAGTTTTTCAAAATTCAATTTCTCAGAAACTATTGGAGCGATTTCATTCAAATTTTGTATTTTGCCATGTAAAATTACATTCTTTAATTAAAAATTTTTTGATTATCATCAAATAAAATAATAAAAAACAATACATATTAACTAAAAAATTTTTGCATGGAATTATCTTTGGATAGAGGAATTTTATAATAGTGTGCAAATTTTTTTTAAAATTCGTTTATGAAGATCTCAAGATATTGCGAAATACACAATTGTGTCTGATTTTGTAACTTAAAATATTGTCTGCACCAATTAATTAGCATATTTGAGTTCATCCTCTCAAACCATAATGAATGAGTTCTAGAATGTGAAGATCTGATAATTAGGTCAAAAGTCATTCAGAGTGATCAGTTTTTTGTTTGTTTTTTTTGGCCCACTATACAACAAATAATACATTTTAATGGGTTAGTTACTTTTAAGTTGGAGCTCAAACTAGTAATTAACTTTTTGTTTTAAATAAACCATAAAAGTCTGGTTTAAACAAAAAAAAAGTTTTTATTTAAACCCTGGTTAAGGTATAGGGGATTTGAAGAAATAATGAAGGTGAGTCAAAAATTATTCACACTTTCCAACAATGCTGACATTAAGCATACTTAATTCTAACTTCACTCAAACATAGCTCTTCAGACATTCAGCACACTTACTTCTATCCTCACTCATTTCATTAATTTGATGTTTTTAATTTCTAAGGGTGAAAAATTAAGATACATCTATATTATTTAAAATAGATAATATACAAAAATATTACATTCAAAAACTTTATTTAATCCAAATTAGTAATACTTGTTGCTCAGCTATGTTATAGATAATATAATATTAACTCAAATTTGATAAAGTAATTGAGTTGTAATTTTGAAGTAAAGTTGTAATTTTGAAGTATTTAATAAAGTTGGTTATTATATAGAATTCATTGTTAATAACAATGCTTATGTGATTTACTATTACACTCACACACTTACAGCTTTATAAATAACTGGAAACGGTACTATTTCATAAAAAGATATCATTATTGCAAGACAATACATTAATAATACAGAAGGATATTTACTTGCTATTGATATAGTCCAAGCTGTGAGCATAACTTTTAGAAACTACATCTCTCTGTTGTATGACTTGGCACAATGTATTCTAATGACATAAAAGAAATTTGTTAGCTTTGTAGACAATGTTTTCTGATAAATATAAGACAAATAAGTGAGAGAAAAATTATTTTTAATTATAGAATTAAATATGGAAACATTTCTTTACTAACTCAATGCAAAAAAAAAAAAAAAAATTTAAATTTTTTAAGGCAAAACTGTTGTCACAATTTGAAAGATCATATTTGGAAGCTTTTAGAAATGTTATTTTTTAACATGCAAAATTTGGATCAACCAAAATGAGGAGAGGAAATAAATACCTTCTTTCTAGTTTTGATGTCAGCAATTTTGAAATCAGTCTTTAAGATTGAGATACTTATATAAGACTATTTTTGCTGCTAAAAGAAATATTGTTTACATAAAGTTGGAATCAAAAGTGTTTCCACATTTTTGTCCACCCCCTGTAGTCTTAACAAGAATTGGACTTTGTAAACTCAAGGTCATACTAGATGGAGGCACACAAAAAAAACTTGCATAGCCTTTTTTTTTCTTATAATGTCTGTCTATAATGTCTTCTGGTAGCGACAGAAAAAAAATTATGTAAAAAGGGGCTGTGAAGATTTAAGAACCCCATTTTACCACTTTTCTCAATCATATATCTATAAATAAACAAAAGGCTCATTTATAATGAGAAGTCATAACAATAACATTTTTCTCTTACAAATATATTGCAGATATAAATTAATGATTTCAAAAAACAATCCAACACCATCTGTTTATGTTAGAAACAATGCTATTCTAAAGTGATAATTAAAATTTATTTTCATAGGCGACTATATAATTAATAGATATTTTCTTTTCATGCAATCTACTGAATGTAGGGTTTCTTAAATAGTATTAAAATTTGGTGCAGTTATTCTAAATCATGATTTTTTAAATCAAAACTTAAATTTTCTCTTGCTTAAAAACAGCACATATGGAACCAGTAAAGAGGAAATAATTTCTAGAATGAATCTTTTTTTCCCTTTGAAACTTGTTATATCCATTAAAAATATTTTTATTGCAAATAATAATGCTTGAAAATAGAAAATAGAATTTATTTTTTCATTTTCTGAGAAAAAACGTTTTGTATGGCCTCAGAATGGCTGCATGTACAAAAAAGAAACAGTTTTATTTTGTGGCAGAAATGAAGGCTGCCATCATTAAACCCTGACATAATAATGGTGCTCGAACTTATTTCTCCCTTTGTTGTACTTGTTTAATTTTTTCCCCTGCCCAGGTGGAGGAAAAAATTACTCTTGGTTAATATGCATTTCTAAATAGGTTTTACTTGAATTCATGTTTGTGGTGTATTTATGTTGTCGATCATATTTATGTTGCTTCCTTGTATTCAAGGTGGCTTTATTTCAGAGGGCCACACTATAACATGCATACATTTTCTTTTAAAGCTTTACTCCTAGGAATAGTCCAAAATCATAATAATAATTTGTACTAGAATTTATTTCATGCAACACCCAAAATCGAAATATTTATTAATTAACTCAAGTAAGCTTAGACTCAAAACAGCAAGATTTTAGGCAACTGTTTACAAAAAAAAATTTTACAAATAAATCCAAACTAAGAACTAATTTGTAGATCATGAGATGTAAAACATGTGCAAAGTAGAATTAAAGTCATGCACAAAAATTTTACAAATATTTAAAAAATTATTAAATTTAAAATTAGATTTGCATCTCTTCACCTCTCTTAACCATAAACATAACACTTACTTATATTGTACTGAATAATTATGAAAGCAAACATTTCTCATCATTATCTAAACTCAGGCATGAAAGTGTACAAAAATAAAAAAAATAAAAAGCTGAACTTTTACAATGCAGACACTGAAAGGGAGTGTTCTATGTAATGCTGTGGAATAAGATGTATAAAAACATAACTTCTTACTCCGCAGTGAGAACTTTTATTTCTAATTAAAAGTGGCAGAAGCATTTAGACTGTGAAATTTAGATTTTTCTTAAACATAATTTTAAACACCTTTGACCACCACTACATTTAAAAAAAATTACACAATATATAAGGCTTAATAATTATAATTTTAAATTAATTGCCAGTCAATCATTTGAGGGCCTGCGCTACGCATTTGCCAAATGCGATAAAATTGTGAACTTGCAAAAGAAATCATGTTTTGGCAAAAGTAATGGCAAATGATTTTTTCTATAGAAAAGAAAAATACATATTCCCCTTGAACTTGAAAATTACATCAATATGAACTTTTCTGAATAAAATCTTGTTTATTTTATTTGATTACTGTAAATTCCCTCTGATATGTCACATAACTAGTAAGAATTATATGAAATCCAAATAATGTAAGCAATAAAAAAAAGTTAAAACACAGATAAACGCGTACGTTGCCAGATCATGAGATATGGTGTGACAAAACTCTTACCGTATACTAAGGCTTTTAGAATTTGGCTAACACTTTTGATATTTGGCTAATTTACTGGCTAGTAATTTGAGGTCCTTAGCACCCTGCATTTTAATTAAAACAGTCGCTAACTTTCACCCTAATATCATCTGATAGATTGTTACAAGCAGTTTTAGTCAATTTGACTGTTATATTTAACCGATCAAAATTTAATTTATTTTCTTCAGCGGCATCAATCATATGCACTTTATATTCGTCTATCAAATTACTTCCATCGTTAAAATGCGTTCATCTTACGATGCACCACATCAAGAGGACACAAGAAAACAAGAAACAAGTCTGCGCACGGACCAACACAGAAACGGACAAAAATAAGGATACTATAATGTATTCTGTAATAATTGGGCCCCCCAAAAATTATGTTTTTGTCAAAAATTTTAAAAATTGGGAGTAAAAAAAAAACTTTTCTGCATTTTTGCAGTAGTCTTTCAGCCCTGTAAAATGAATACTGTTAATGTAATTTGAAAAAAAATGAGTAAATTGAACTGAATATGGTTTTAATGCCGCAAGGTTCAGGTAGATAATTTCAAAAATTTATAATGAAACTAAAATTAAAACATCAGAAAGACACAGAACTTTGACATATTAGACAAAATAACTAGAATAACCAAAAAAAGTGGGTTTTAACCTGAAACATAAAACCTTCCCAAAGCTTTGCTTACTTACATGTAATTGAATCCTCTTAAAACATCAAATTAAGAAAAGGACTACCGTATTTTTCGGCGAAAGTGGCGCACATCGATAAAAATGAAATTTTTTTTTTAAAAAAAGTTATAGTAAGGGCCGCTCCGGCACAAGCGCCGCATTGGCGCTAAACCGCGCATATCAGCATCCTTATAGAAGTGACCTTTAAATTACCATGTAGAATATCTGTATAATAAAAAATTACATTTTTTTTATACATTTCATAAAGTAAAGTTTTAATTTCTAAATTATAATAAAAAATTTCTTTTTCAGCAAAAAGAAAAAAAAGCAACAAAATGATCTAAAATAAAGTTGTTCTTATCTGTGGCACCGCGCCAAAAAATAAAGCTAAGTACAACAAATAATTCTGAAAATAATGTTAAGTACAACAAATTTTTTTTAAATACATCAAATAACATAATTTTTAAAATTATTTGAGGGGGGAGGAAGCCTAAAATGCGTTAACAAAGAGTTCACGTGAAAAAAAATTTCTCTCTCAGCAAAAAAAATAAATAAATAAATAAAACAATATAAAATAAAGTTGTTCTTACCAGTTGGCACCGAGCCAAAAAACAGAAGAACAGCAACAAAAAAAATATTTACATGCTCAGCAGATGAATTAAGCTGGGCTGATTACAGAAATCCGTAAAACAATGTTATAAGAAAAGAAAAATCTATTAAAATAAAAAGATTTAAAAATTTATTTCAGTTAACAATTTGAGGAAAGACTAATAATAACGAAACAACTAATAATAACAAGAATAAGAAATAACTAAGCACGCCCCATCCCACCTCCTCCACATGTCATTTCTACTGGAGCTGTTTAGGAGGAATCAATAATTTTTAAAGGGGTTGGGGAAAAGAAAAGAGGGTATGGGACCCCTAATCCAGCATCCCAAAATTCCTCACTAAATCTGATCTAATTTTTTTTTTTTCAGAAATTTATATTGATAAGACAAAAAAAAAATCAGTTATATTCTTCTTATTTGGAATTTTATTCTGAAGAAGTAAGTAACTTTATTTAATCTTTTTAAAATGAAAATAAAAAGCTTGAAAAAAAAAATCTGTGTCAAAGGAAACATCTGTTTCTAAAACAGTTTAAAATAAAGTGAGAAGTAAAAACACCTGCATCTCCAATGAACAAAATAAAGAAATGCAAGTTGGAAAAAACTGATCAATTAATCTTGACAGTTGTGCTTGTACTTTACTGGTTTGTTCCCTCCTCTGTTCCACCATAAATTAGCCACACCCAGTTGACATTGAAACTACCACATGGATTACAAAATGAATTCTATCCCTTTTGCGGTTTTTTATTCGATTCATAAATTTTTTTATTTTGCTGCTTTTTTATTAGTTATTAACTGTTAATTTGCTGTTTTTTTTTGTTAGTAGTTAGCTTGTTTTTTTGTTATTAGTTGATTGCTAGTTTTTTTTTATCGTTATTAGTTTTTAGCTTGTTTTTTTGTTGTTATTCATTGTAAGTTTCTTAGCATTAATTGTTACTTTTATTTTGTAGTTCCTTGTTAGCTATATATTTTTTTTTTCGAGTTAAGCGTCATTTGTTAAAACAAAATGTTATCTAAAAGAAAAAAAACGACGACTATAATCTCGCTCCGAAGAAGAAACGATTATTTCTTTTTTAGAGTATTCGGATTATTTTTTCTTGATTATATTACATAGATTATTATTTTAATTAAAAAATTTCTTAAGATGGGCCAGTTTTGAATTCACCCCACCATAATCTACGATCGAAACTTCACTAAATTTATTGGTTTTCTGAAATTAACAGTGTAATTGAATTATAGTAATATTTGAGCGCCATATTGGAATTTTCGAAAGAGATTCGAAGTTCAGCATTTCGTCGGTCCCGTGTGTGTCGGATTAGGGGTCCTTTTCTGCTCGTTCCAATTGCAATTGCCAAGGCGCTAAGCAGATCTCTAGCTTGCGATTTTTTATTAAGCTGGGGGTGGATACAAGACGAAAAACTTTTAAATTTTCTCCTAATGTGATGTTTTTGTAAAATTATTATTTCGTTTATTTATTATCTTGCAGGTTGCTGCCGAAAGTTTGCTAAGAATTGGCGATGCAGATCGCGATACGGACGAATATTTCGTCGACTTCGTTATTAATTTTTTTTAATAGTCTTTCTCTTAGAAAATTATTTCATCTTAAATAACTTTCCTTGATAACTTTTTTTAGCTACTAAAAAATATTTCGACGGAAGCGCCGCTGCATCGGAAGCGCCGCATGTAGGAAAAAAATAACTTTTTTTTCGATAGCCCCGCGGCACTTCCGCTGAAAAATACGGTATATAAATACAATAAAATTATTTGAAATATGAAAGAAAATGCAAGATATAGACTTTTGTAGAAATATTCAGGTATAAACTCTTGTTAGCAGTAAAAGAAATATCTGCAGAATTCAATCAATCAGGAATACCGTAACATTTTTAATAATTATTTCCATATTGAGTTAATTAATTTTTAAGGTATCAATAAAAAATTAAAACTCTGGAAATTTTCAATAATTTTAGAAATGCTGACAAATATTGGACACATCAAAAAATAAGTATATTATGTGAGTAGAAACTTACAAGTAAACTGCTTTCCCATAGCTTGTTGTCAGTATCCCATATTTCGTTAGATAATTTTAGATGTTTGAGTTCAGTTTCTAAAAGCTGAACCTGAAAATAAATTAAAAGTATTGAAGTATTTAAAATTAACAAAAAATTAGGGATGTAAATTAAAACTACTGTTCATAGTCATTTGAACAATTTTAAATCCTGCTAGCATTTAGCATTATTAGTCTTTAGGGTTGAACGTGATAGTTACTTATAAATGTTCAATATTTCAAATTAACTTTTTGCATTTATAATAATTTATTTTTAACAAAGACATCTAATTTATGATAACAACAAAAGAGCTGTTTCCCATCTCAGAAAAACTCTGTATTCAGTTCTTTTTTTTTCATTTGAAATAAAATGGTATGTAAATTTTTTATTGGTGTTAAACAGCCGATTCAAATAAGAATGTACTGTTCTCAATTTTTTATATATAACTGTATTTTTTAACATTTAATTATTATATTTAACTGCTTTGTGTTGGAAATCTACTTTACAAAATTCTTATAAAATGTTGAGTTAGTTTCAGAACCACTAATTTAAGCTATTCCAGATCAATATCAAATTATATTTCAAAAAATGAAGCAACAAAGGACAAATTTTTCCAATCAATATGATTCATTGAAAGCGAAGAAAAATATTCATACCATCATAATACAATATTTATATAACCATATTAATTAAATTTTTTTTAAATCAAAAATAGAGTAATACAATAGTAAGATTTTATACAATAAACTAAATTAACTGGGGAAATAAAAGTACCTTAAGTTTCAAGCTGTCTCTTTCAGCAGCAATGAGTTTCATTTCATGTAACATACGATCAAGCTTTAGTTCTTTTGACCTATACAAGTAGGATAATAACAGCCTTTGTTGTTGAAGCAGTTTACCGGGATTACAAGTAACTTCAACTTCTTTTAGTAATTCTTTTATTTTCTAAATAAAAAAAAAATTATTATAACATAAGTATTTTATATTGAAAAGGATACATTTAATAAATCCTGCTACCTAAATCAAGTAATGAAACCAAGAACTAAGCTCCAATGCAAAAAAAAAATTATTAAAATAAATTCAATTACATTTTCTTTTTCACTTTATAATTATTAATTTATGCTGTAAAAATTTATCGTGGCTACAACAAATATGCAATGTTCTTAATTTTGATAATACTAATAACTATGTCAGACAATTTTAATAAAAACCACAAATTAATAGAAAGTTTTGCTTTTCAAATCAAAATAATCTTATAGTTTTCAATATTAAGAATTATAATTTTCTACAATCATTTAAAATAAGTGATTATTTATTTTTATTTTTTTACATTTCATCTATTTAATTTACTATTAGATTTTTTTTTAAAAATAAAAATCGTTGCTTTGACAAAATTATTGTAACAAAATAACTTTTCAGGTGTTTAAACAGATATTTATAAAAAGTCATTTAAGAAGAAAAATTATTTAAAATATGTGCTGTAAACAGGCCCGGACTGGCCAGTAGGCAGACCAGGCAAATGCCCGGTGGGCCGGTCTGGCCTCAGGGCCGGTTGGACCGAGCCAGAAGCGCAAAATTTCTTTTTATACATTGCATGAATTTCAAATAATATTGCGCAAATAATAATAATATTTAATAACATATATATGATATATGTAGTAATAATATTGTTTTAATATACAGAGTGATTCAGATCATGCGTGCCACCCATTTTTTTCGAGAATGAAAATAATCAATTTGAAATAAAAAATCTAATGACTAAATCGACCCCAAGGCATTCAATATCTTATCTATTATCTTGAAAATAGTAGGAGATATTAAAAAATATTTTAAGTAAAAGTTATTTCTTTTCAAAAATTCTCTCCAATGATGCCAAATAAGATATAGGTTTTCATTTAAAAAATATATGAAATATCGTGTATATGAAAGACTTCTTGCTGTTGTAGAGTGAATGTAAATCTTCAACTGGACAGAAGGTGTCTTCTTTAGTGGATTCAGTTTTAAAGTCTTGTAATATAGATATAACAAAGTGCATCGGTAATTCAACTGACGGCAAATATGCAATGTGAATATAAAGGATTTTCTTCATGGCTTTCCAAAGAGTCCCCTGGTCAAATTCATGTTTGGTGTTATGCACATGTCTTACATTTAGTTTTAGGAGATAACACGAAGGCACTAAGTGCATTATTTTTCAGCCTACTAAATAGCTTCGCAGTATTTTTACGTGAATCATACCAACGCATGAACATCTGGGAACAAAGTAACGAACACGGAAATAAAAAAAAAGGCTCGCAACTATTGGAGAAACACGTTGGTGGTTCAAAGATTCTGCATTAAAGAAAATTTTTGGTTAATTTTCAAACTCAGATTCAACTATTAAGCCGTTACATGTCACATTGATTACAAGTTTAGAAACTATACAACAAAATTCAAATTTCAAGCCAGATATCCGTGCAAAGGCAAAAATATTTTTAGAATCATTTTGCAAATATGAAACAGTAATCACCGTCAAAATATTCTCAAGAATATTTGAATTAACTACACCGCTCTCCCAATATTTGCAAACCTCTGGTTTATGCATCCTAAAAGCTTTTGGAATGGTATTACAAACGTGTTGAGAACTAAAAAAAAGTTACAGATTTCATTATTCGCGCAAATAAGGAACTTGAAGAAACTGAACTGAAATTTAAACAAAGTTTCCATAAAAAGGATTGAAGAAAAAAAAAATTGATGCTGGGTGAGACAGCGTCAAATGAAACAGTTTTTGATGATGAAACCACTGCATTTAAGATAAACTCCCATAAAATTATTTTTGCACGGTTGTAGCGTCAATGGAACGCCGATTTCCTGCAAATGGAAAATTGTACGCCGATTTTTCCTATCTAGATCCGAAACGTTTCCCTGAAAAACGTCTTAACAAGCTTCAATCTGGCGAACTAAATGAGTTAAGAAAACTCTTGCTAAAATTTGACGAAACAGCTATTTTTATTTCAAATTTGCGGATTGAACTAAGAAATTTATCTTTACATTGGGAAAAACTGAAAAATTCAGACTTGGAAGATTATAAAATAATCACAGAAGATCATTCAAATGAAGATAATAACGACTTTACTTTGGAAACAGAAGAAGTAAGTCTAAAATTTGAGACACGCAGTGCGCTCAAAATTTGTGTTATTTGTTGCTACAAGATGCTACAGAGATTAAATTTATTGACCAATTCTTACAATTTAATTAGTCTAGCATTAAAATTTTTACTAACATTGTCAAAAAGTCAGGTTGCTTGTGAAAGATCATTCTCCACATTAAAAGTAATTGAAAATCGAATGAGGAGTACTTTATCTTCGTATAATTTGAATGCCTTCATGGTAATGGCAATAGAAAAAGATATATTAATGAAATTAGATAGCGACGACATAATCAATCAAGTGGCAGGAAATAGTCATCCTCTTTAAAAGTTAAATTAAATTTTAATTTCAGGACTTTTGAAGAAGCATTAAATCTATTTTCAAAATTTTTTTATATAAATCATTCATGTATGTGTAGTATAATAAATATTTTTATTTACTCTTCATCTTTCACATTACTTTTGATTTTATCAACCAATGTTTCCTCATAAGAACCATGTATTTTAATTTGAAATATATTCTATAAAGGATTATTAAGCAATTTTTATCTACTTTCTTACTTCGATTAATTAACTTACGTTCATGAGAATTTATAAGTAAAAAATGTCTAAAAATGATACATTAGGAGCCGCGTACTCTTCGCTCACGCGGTGTTTATGTGAAGTAGTGGGCCGATATCTCTAAAATGCCAGGGCCGATTTTCGATCCCAGTCCGGGCCTGGCTGTAAATACAATAAATATCTTTTTGGGAGATTGTGATTTAAGAAGACAAGAGCATCACCCCCTTTCTAATTCATTAAAGAATTTTATTCACTTCAGAAATCAGCTCAAAAAGAAGTACAGAGAATCAAAAAAAGTAAAAAAATTAACGAAATAAAAAGGTAAAATTAATATGGAATTACTTTGAATTCACACACAAAAAAAAGTTATCAAATAATAAAAGACATAAGACAGGTAAGGAAGTTTTATATACAAAAACTATGTTTATGACAAGTAAGTCTCATACAAAAAAAAAATTCTTTTTTAATAATCCAATTAGACAACAAAAAACTTCAGTTCATTAAAAAAATAAAATATTTCACAGGATGACAAAGATAATCACTTGAAATTACAAAAAACAAAGAAAAATTAGCTTAATTTCTTAAAATTAAAATCTTGAAAAACTCATACAAAATATATTTTTAATAAATCCAAAATTTTAAACTCACCTCATCAGATGGTTTATCTTCTGAACATGAATACTTATCATCAAAACTACTGAAAAAAAAAACAATAATTCTAAATTAGACTAGTTTCAATAATCTTGAAAATGAATATTTATAAACAGGATTCCCAGTGAAATGAATCCTGTTTCATATTCCCGACTTTTCCCCTATAACTTTAAAACTTTCGTTTATCACACAAACATTCCTGATGTTATTGAGAATTAAATTTTATTAAATAAAAAAGTAATATTTCATCAATTAAAAAAGTATACAATGAATCAGACTAAAGTCAAATAATATTTAATGAACTTATTAGTATTACAAAATAAGCATTATGTATTTGAAATTAAGTACATACTGTATAAGGACACAGATAAGGAATGACTCTTTTGTAGACTGCAGATTTAAATATCTCAGTTTTTGATAGACATAACCTATAGTGCCGAGTAAAGAGTGTGTTTGATATATGAAATTAACTCATCCTCATTATCTTCTTCCTTTGCAGTTTAACAGAAAAATATTAAAAAATTTTATAGCACATTTTATGCTGACCATTCTATACTTATTTTAGAAATGTAAGTTTTAAAAAAATTATCTTACAGTAAAAAACTGAAACAGGAATGTGAAATATAGCACTCACCCGATTTTTACTGCCTATCAGGAAAGACTTAAAAAGCTGGAAATTCAAGACAATTCCCTCAATAATTATGCCAATTTTTAAAAAATTACTTTATACATCATCTATTTTCCTTTAGCTACTTGAAGTAAAGGACATGCTAAATTTTAAAAAAGGATTAAATGTTAATGAAACTAAAATTAATAATGAGAAAAGCAACCAACTTAGCAACAGCATGAACCATTCTATCTAAATCATTAATAGCCTTGTCTCTCTCCTGTAAAATAATCCTCATTCTGTCTTCCATAGCAGAATCTTTATTTTTAAGGGAATCATATATACTCATCAGCAAATCTGCATAAAAGAAATTGTGGATGAAAACTTTATTTAAAATAAAGTGTGATCGATTAAAAAAAAAAAAAGGATAGAGATTATTGTTTTCAACTTTTATAGAAATTACACAAATAATTTCAAAGATGTGGTTTCTAGAAGTTGTTAGAGAAATTAGAAGTTGCTAACTATGCACTAATAAATAGTACTATCAATCTATAAGAAAAATACTTAAAAGCTAAAATGCAAAGAAAATATTTTAAATTTTATCAAAGTAACACACTTTTTTTAAAAAAAACTGAAGACACTAAATGGTTTCAAGCGGTATATTTAAAACTATTTGCTTTATTTGATTTAAATGTAAAACTATCAAAAATTACCTGAAATAGGTAGAACATTAGAACTTTCAGGTGAACAATTCTTTAAATTTTCAATTGAGGATTGAACACAGCACAAATTTTCCCATAACTGTCAAAAATATAAAAACAGTGATAAAATATAAACATGCAATAAACACAAATTAAAGTAGCTTTATTTAGAATAATCAAACTTCATAGGACATTTCCCAGAAAACGATGTGACAAATGTGAGTCAACATAAAATATTAAATAGTGACTTGAAAATGTATGCAAAGTTATAAAGAAGTAATGGACTTAGAAACTAATAAACTTGCAATAAGTATAAAAAAAATTTATTCAAAAAATTATGTATACAAAAGTTATGTATTTAATTCAAATATATTTTTTAAAAAAAGATGAATAAACATTTATTTACTTATCAGATCTTTTGATTTGAATACACTAAGACTTCACAAACAATAAATTTTTAACATTTATAACAGATTGCATACTTGCCAACTTAAAAAAACTGCCATCAGTAAAACTTTTTTTACGAAAAATTTAAGACCATTCGAATTATTTAATAAGTAACAATACACCACAAATGAATAATAAATATATTAATTATAGAATCTATCACATGATTGAATGTTGATGAAGTGAGAACCAAATTTTCATTAAATTTTTTAATTGCACTTGTTAGAAAATGTACAGAAATATCTAATCAACCAACCATTTATCATCTCAAATTCTATTACAATTATTTCAAATTCTATTACAATGATGCTACTTTTTAAAAAAATGTTATATGCAAAATAAAATAGTTCTTTAAGGGTTTTCCTCTAAATCAACAGCAAAAGAGGATGCTGAATTTAAAGAAGCTGAAGTAGCCTTCTTTGCGTTAATTAAAAAATCTTTTTCAAACACTTATTCGTGACAGGTTTTAGAAAATTTGGTTTTTAATATAAGCAGGCTTTCTAAAGTTTTATTAGACATAATTGTTCGCGATTCAGTACGGTTCTTTCTAACCAAACTAAAAATTCTCTCACATTCTGAATTTGAATGTGGTATGAGAAGAATTGACAATACAATGTTTCCCAATTTTTCATACTTAAACATGCCATCCGCACCTTTCATTTGACTTATCATTGACCACTGCACATCAATTGATCTATCTGAAACAGTTATATCACTCAAATCTTCCAACTGAAGTTGGCAAAACTGTTTCTGCAGTTCATCCATTGCTGTAAGCTTGGTTTCATTACTTTTTGTTTTTAAAAGGAAGGGAAACAAATTTACAAAATATCTCACGCTTTCAAAACTGGAGTTTTCAATTTTATTTAAGTCAGCAACTTCAGCATGTTTGAGTACTTGATCATTTAAAGGGAATTTCTTAATAATATATTCACAGGCAGTTATGAAATATTTGATAACAGCTGAATAAAACAATGATTTTTCTTCTTCCGAAGAATTTGAAATTAAGTCCATTGCTGCATTGCCTATAACTAAATCTTGCTGATCTTTATGGTTGAAAGAAGAATGAAAATTGACGCATGTTAACTCTTTTCCTTTAACCTCAGAAGGTTTAACAAACTTGGAAAAAAGTTCTTTTAACAGATCCAAAAGAAGAGCTCTTAATCGATGAATTTGTGGGGAAGATGACTGCAAAATCACATTTACCTTTTCAAATGTAGGGATAACATTTAAAAGAAATAAACTAAAGCACTTATTTAAATCTGAAGATAAAAACATAAAAATTTTCTCTTCTTTGGATAAAGTTGAAGAATCTTTTTTAGCTTTATGTCTTTTAACCATATTCACACTTTCTTGTTGTGAACTTTTCCTTTTTTTATCATTAGTTGGGTCCTGTTTATGTGTCATAGGCTGTTTTATTATAGCACAAGTCTTAGTTTCCACTTTAGGCTTATCCTTCAATTTATCTACTGTGTTGCTTTCTGTATCAACTACTTTTGGTATTTTGAAAAATGACAAAGTAGATTATACAGACACACTGGAAGTAGAAACTTCAGCTCTAAAATAGCTCATAAGTGGATCCCACTGATTAACCAAGCGTGTAAGACTTCTCCCTAACGATAACCAGCGAGTTGACACATGTTTAAGCACTTTTTGTGCTTCTTTACCATACATTTCCTGAAATTTCTTAAGAGAGTCCTTACGATTAACGCTCCTTTTTAAGTGGTAAAAAATATCTACCAAAACTTCATCTATCCTAACGGGAAAAGTTGCAGCAGCTTTTTCAGAGGCAAGATGTATTAAATGGCAGCAGCATCCAATTGATATTATGTGCTCATTTTCTTTTTCTAAAAATGAAATCACACCATTTTTCTTTCCCTGCATAACAGAAGCATTATCTGCACTGAATGCTATACAATTTCTAAAAGGAATGTCATATTTAGCAAACACATTTAAAAGAAGGGAGCTTATATTTTCACCTGTGGAGTTTCCTTCCAAATTTGGGATTGCCAATAAAGTACTTTCAATGCATTGAAGATCCACGTTAAAATAAC
Source organism: Parasteatoda tepidariorum (assembly GCF_982258835.1). NCBI lineage: Eukaryota > Metazoa > Arthropoda > Arachnida > Araneae > Theridiidae > Parasteatoda > Parasteatoda tepidariorum. Next base: position 55,669,482 of record NC_141766.1, read on the forward strand.
TCACCACAACTGGGTACAACTTATAATCAGCTTCGTGACATGCTGCAGTAAATGCTTGTTCTTGCAAATATTTAATAATTTCTGAAGTTCGATCCATAGCCATTTCATGGACAAGGGATGCAGTTTTGGTTTTAGCACATCCGTAACGTTTCGCAATTTCACTTTTCGGAAACATCTTTCGAAAAAGCGGACCCACATGGCTGGCGGCATTTAGCGGAACATTATGCTCAACTAAAACAGAGGTAAACAATAACTCAGCACGCATTACTTCATCTTGGACATTATCAGGTGGCTTAAAAAATTTGCTTAGTCTTTGGTTATTTTCAGCGTTTTTGATGTTCTTGGCATGATTCGGTCCGGTCACGTGGCGATGTATATCATTTCTACCTCCGTGCGATATTAGAAAGTCAGAAAAACAAATCGTACAATAAGCATACTTTTCTCCTTTGTTTGATTTTTTTATGCATGGAAACTCTGCAGTATAAGAATTCTTATACGATTGAAAATAAGTTTTCTTCGGTTTCATTTTTAACACACACCACGTGATTACAAGCTAAGTAGTAGTTGACAATTCAGTACCGTTTTCGTTTGTAACAGAGGGAGGGAGAACGACGTTTGGATCGGCTAGTTCAGTGACGTAGTTGAAATGGGGAGTGGCAATAATGACGGGAACAGCGCATTCACTAGAGGAGACTGGAAGCAGTTAGGAGGGACAAATGGAGAATAACCAATCAACTGGGTTACACGTGCGTTACTATGGTTACGAGGATAAGCCACTTATAAGGGATGTGTGGTTACCGTGTTGCTTTGGAATAGATCGGAAAACTCGTGTCATTTTTTCTGTTTTCCCCCTTCCAAATGGTTTTACTCTAGCTCCGTAGCAGCTGATAAGCGCGGAATTTTGCCGATGCGCTAATCGTGCAACGTTAAAAACGGGGGATCCGTATAAATTTCAGGTTAATCCGTAGGCCCGTAAAATTAGACGTAAATCCGTACATTTTACGGATAATCCGTAAAAGTTGGCAAGTATGAGATTGCTATTTACTTTCTGTAAGTTCGCGTGAATACAGAAAGTTCCTTGCTATTTCAAAGGCTAAAAGCCTTATGAAAATATTAACACTAATTGAGGTTGCATTTTGCTACCTTACAAAATGGAACTTTTTCTATATTACTTTGCACTTCTTTTCCTATGATCATTTCTTGAACAGACAACACAAATTTTAACATTTTCATCAACTAATATATAATTAACATCAAACGTGATGTTTGATACCTTTTTTCAAACCTTAAAAATTCCTCAGTTTCTTCTTCATCATTCACATCAAGAGTTAATGTTTTTTCTTCTCGAAACGAAATTAAAAATGTTGGTAAAATTGATCAATACAACAGTTAATCTACTAGCTTCTTCATTAACATTATAAGAATATCATTAGCAACAAGAAAGAAAATAATACGATACATACATGAAAATGAACTATGCGCAAAGGATGGACAATGTTTGACTAAATTGTAAATAAATTTCTGCACAAGAAGAGAACTCCCAAAACTGTCAGGTTCAGAATGTGGCTAAAATATTGCAAAGATGCCAACTGCTAGCTTTATGGTAAAGATTTTATAAAGTGGTAGAGACTTAAAAATTAAAAGTTGCTGACTTTTAAGTAATTCAGCAGACAGCTTTAAAGGCTCAACTGATAAAACTGGAATAAAGTGGCACTCTTTATATGAAATTTTGAATTATTTATATATAGTGGTAGATAAAATAATTTTAAATCAAATTTACTAACCCAAGAATTAACATTATAAATTTTGCTACTACTAGAAAAATATTAACCACAAAGTGGAACAAGTTGGCACTCCTGAAATTGTAACTCCTGTCAGAAAACATATAAAATTATTTCTACTGCAGTTAGGTTAAGAAATATAAATAAAGATTGGGTATTTTTATAATTTGTTGAATATATGTAAAAATGCCTTGAATTTTGAGCAATGCAGTCGAATGCAGCAGGAACAATCGTAAAGCTGTGTAGCAGTGACTTCAAGGAGGAGAAGAATAATGGGGAACGACGGAGCATTGAGTTCGAGCAGGTGAAGGACAAAGATGAATTGTGAGCACTTTGATAAGACTTTCTTCTAGCAAGGGGCCTTTCGTAAATGATGTCACACTTGGCAAAGGAAGGTGGTTCCTCAAAATGTGACAATTTGTGACAAGGGAGTGGTGGTAAGAAGAGTAACATCCCAAATTTTGATTAAAATAATAAATTCTTTAAATCTGCGTTTTAAATAACTTTATGTTATTTTGTCCCAAAATAGTTTTTGATCTTCTTTGCCAAAATAAGTATTCATTTAAACATTGTTATGCACATAAATGTCCTAAAAATATATTTAAAGCTTAAAAATAAAGCATGAAATATGATTTTTGTTAATATATGGTAATATAATATAGCATGACATGAGAAAAGGGAGGTAGGAAATATGGTGGAATCAAAAATATATAGGGAAAAAAAAGTGTGATATTATAAGTGGATGGCCCCTAACATGATAAATTATTCCCATCAATTTTGACTCACTGAAGTTTCATTGCATAGAATCTTTACCATCTTTGTATAAAGGTGACATCATTCATAAATTAATGACAGTAAGTTTCCTTTTTTGTAGAACATAAAATGATAAATCAAACTTTTTTAACATGTTCCAATACCTTTAAAAAAAAGAAATAAAAAAAGTACGAACCTTACAATTTATCTCTTTCAGTGACTTGATTTCTTGGAGAAGGCACTGGTTTTCCTTTGTTCCACACAAATCATATTGGTAATTATTATCTAATATTGCTGAAGAAAATGGATGGAAATTTTGATAATCAAAGTTTAAAGGCAAAGGGTCACTATTATGTCGCCGATGACTATCCTTATGCAAAAATTTATGAAAATGTTTTTTTAAATCATCAAAAGATAATTGTTCCTTTGAAACAAGATAAAAGTAAGGAGCTTCACATTTTTTTATAACAAATTGCTTGGAATTGCTTTTTAGTTGAGGAATAATATTGTGCATAAAGTTATTTTTACTTCTCTCTAAAATAAGTTCTTTTAAGTCAAATTTATCACAAGAAGTACTATTCGTACTTTCACTTGTACATTCTTTTTCAGCAAACACAGGTAAATTTTCTATTTTATTTTCAAGGCAAAATTCTGGAGTCCAATTAGCAGGCAATGAACCACACGAGGAAATTGAATTTTCTGTGCAATGTTTGTTATCGTTACAATGACTTTCATCAGCTATCTTTCTTCTACTTGAGGGAAATGTTCCTAGAAAATATTACATTAAATTACCTAATTTAGAAAGTTAGATACACAATTCAAGCAAAAAAATGAAGAATTTCTAAACATATATATGTCAGCAAAAAAACATGTCATCAGGGGACACATTGTCTGCCAACACACAAGAACCTTCTTGCCGTCAGTGATAATACCAAAAATTGACTGTGCCCCAAGGTCCCATAATGGATAAACTATATAAGAAGAAGCAATTACAAATTCAAAAATTGAAATGTAAATGCAAAGAAAAATTAATGATACACAAACACAAGTCAAAAGTACACAGTAAGAACTATTAATGAAATGCCCTCATATAAGAAAAATAAATAAAGATAAAGTTACAGTTAGAATAACCAAATCAAAATAAATAAAAATTGCCAAATCTTTAAGAAAATTTTTATAAATATTTCAAGTGCTGATCCCTTTTGAAAATCTTGAAAAATAGTGCAAAAACACTCAATGATAAAAAATTCCAAAAAAGTGCTGCCATCTATATTCTTCAGGAACAAAAAATCCTAAGTTTCAAGGCATAGACCTATTTATCCGGGCTTTAATATCGACCTTCAATATTACCAAAGCAAACGTAATTATTTATTAAAATTAATTATATATAATCTTAAGTAGTAATGACAAAGATAATTGGAGTGGAAATGTGATGCATCTGCATCCGATATCTCACGATTTTTTTTCTTGCCAACCACTTTTAGTGCATTTTATTACAGCCTCTTTCGTCACATGCCCAAAATTGAATCAAATATTGCAACGTTATTACATTTGAAGTTCACTTGTATAAGTCATTTTTTAGCAGAAAACAATCATTTTATAAATGCAGATATATATCAAGTGTTAGCCCTCAAGCAACTATTTTGTTAACCCTTAAAAATGCATCAATGTAGGATATACTGGGCAAATATATTCCAGCCAGTATCTTTTAACACTTAAAAAAATATCAGTACAGGGTATACCCAGCAAATTTATACCTGGCAGTGGCACTAAAACTTAAAAAAATATCAGTTTAGAGTATACTGAGATGTGGTACTAGAAAAGAGAAAAACTAAAAGAACCTGAAAATAGAATTTACGATGTGTATCCTATTCCTATCTTTTCAAAGTACCCGGAAATTATACAGGGTTCCCACTGTTTTAACAAAGCAAAAATTAAGGACTGTTAAAGACACTATTTTGAAAAAATTAAGGATCTTAAAAATAATATGATTGTTTATCATTGAATATACCCCCAGTGAGAGTGCAAATTATTTACCTTTCTTAAAAAATAAAATCAAATCAAATAAAAAAAAATAAAAAAACAATATATAATAGTTATATTTACTTTTATGATGAGCTTTACATAAAGTTATTTCCAGCCAAAACTGTTAATAAGAATTAACTTTGCATAATATTACTAAATAATGTAGCGAAAAACATGAATTAATTTTAAAGCAAGCAAATGTTGAATGAAGAAAAAACAGTATATTAAGTTGCAATGATAAGTGAATAAAATAATTAGTAAGATCTAAGTTTGAATTTTATTATAATAGACATTAATAACAAAAAGTTAGAGATACTTTAATTGAGTAAATTTAAATTTTTATGTAGCAATCTTACGCTAATTTTTATGCCTATCTTTAAGAAATAAAAATAATAGCGTAACAATTTAAAACTTTATAATTAGCAAATATTTAGCATTCTTGTTAGAAGAAAATCATGCATTCTTATTTAATTCGCAGGAATAAAAATATACACAAGTATTTTTGAAATTAATGACTTTTAAAAACCTTGAGCCAAAATTAAGTACTTTAAAGACCCTTATTTTCCAAAATAAAAATTAAGCAGTTTTTAAGGGCTTTTAAGGACCGTGGGAACCCTGTATACCAATCTTTATTCATCGTTTCAGTAAATGCACATCAATAAAAATTGACTTCACAGTCAAATTAAATGTTTTCACATAGAACAAATTGACTTCTTAAAGCACAATGCCCATTTATTGGGTTCTATTAAAAAACAAGTCACCTCTGATTAAAATAGTTCCACAGTCAGATGTATGCCATTCACACAATGGTCATAATTTCAAGCAGATTCTTAACATCACTTCAAAATTAATTTTGCTTGTTGTGAAAAAGCAACAAGATGAACTGGTAGCAAGAAAATGACTTTTATTTAAACGAGATTACGAAGATGACTATTTACATTCTGATCATGAAGAAAAAAAATACTTGCTGTAGAAAAGAATTTCCCAGGAAATTACATCATGATCGAAATGAACAAGCAAGCTTAACTTGGACAAACAATAATGTAAACAAGCAACGTTTGTCAAAACATCTCAGTTATGAGTTACAAAAGAGGTATGCTACTCTTTCAGAAAGAATGACAATCTTGAACAATTTTTACATAGTAGTGAGTTTGAAAAAATTGTAATACAGGGAAGATCTGACATTAGTCAAAACATTTCCAATAGTTCGAATATTCTTAATTTCATCTGGGCACCTTAAAGAAACATACAAATATAACATCCAACATAAATATAACATAACCTTTAAAAAACCAGCTAAATATCTGGCAATCAAACTTGCAATATATCTAGCAGTTAAACTTAAGCACAGATAATGATTTTGCGCATGCACATTGTTTCAAAATTAACGTGAAAATCCACTTCTAAAGAAAATAATTTCTCCCTCTCTCCCAAACATTAGATCATATCCTTCTGCACACACAAGTACAATCAAAACCTCATATTGGCAGTTATTAAAACAGATGTTGGCTAGAAAAAGAGAATCTGGAAAGACAGGTGCAGATGCATAACAATTCATAGCGAAAAAGTGTTTTGCCAAAGTCCCTTACCCACCCTACTTTTAACATATGCAAGAGAAAAATAGACTTCAAGCAATAAAATGTAAAATATGACCCAATCTTGAGGTTCGCATGATTTTGAGGGATATATTCACAGAAATGTAGATAAATATATAGGGCAAAGACATTTCAATTTCAAATTAGAAGATCTACAAAAATTGGAAAACAAATTAGGATGAATAAAAAAATTTTTAATTTAGCTCATTTTAAATCAAGTACAAACATTTCTTTGTAATCAAAGATAATTACAGGCTAAGACGAAATTTGAAAACATGCGAAACTGATTTTGGGAAGAAATAAAAAACGTATATCCTGAAATAGCATTTTGTTATTTCAAGCCATATTTGTAAAACAGAATTTTTGGCTTATGTATAAAAACACAAAAATGAATAGGTTGATTACTGATTGAATATCGAGTTCGGGAATATTGAAAGAATGGCACAAGATTGAAATGAGGATATGATACACCAAACAATTCGTTAATGTAGATCAAAAGGTAAAATGCACACTATAATTTCATTTTTATAAAATACCTGAAGGTAATAAAATGGTTAATAGCAATACAAGTATATTTAAACGTTAATAAAACTCAATAAAAGGGGAATTACATAAAATACCCGATATAGATAAAACGGTGCACATGAGTATTAAATAAGAGTGAATAAAATCAGATAAAACAGTTATATACAATATAAAATACCAACAGCTTGCAGAAATATGAAAACGTAGGATGATGGATTTCACCTAATAAATTCATCATACATAAAATAGGGCTATAAAAAAAGGTAATAAGATGTTGGTAAAAACATGGACAAATGGTTAAAATGTGATGAAATGTAAGTAAAGCACTACAAGTGTCTTATCTTGAAGGAGGTTCTCGTAACAACAGATGGAAATGGGTGAATCAAATAAGGGCAATTCTGAGACGATTAAGCTTTACATCTTCATTACGCAGATCAGGTCTGATGTTAACTGATGTAGTTTAAAGTCTGCAAATAGTACAGATAATATGAAGAAAGTAGTAGCAGATTGAGCTGCAGAGTCAGCCAACTCATTTCCTGATAAACTGACGTGATTCGGTACTCAAGAAAATAAAATGTCAAATTTATTGTTGTAAATAGTGATTAACATATGTTTAATGAAGCATAAAATCCGATGAGTATCTGCAGTTGACGCTCAATGACGTGTATGTCAGATCCTGTACATGACACATTCAGATCGTCAGCATAAAGTGAACCGAATACGGAAGGGGGCAGTATGTTCAAAATGAGCGAAATATGAATTATGAAAAGTATGACACTTTAAACACTGCCCTGAGGAATGTCTTTAGCTTGAAAGAAAAGATCAGAAAATGTAGTGTCCCATTTCACTCGAAAATACTGCTTCAACAGAAAGCTCTGCAGGAAGATGAGTAAATTTCCACAAAGTCTCATGTCATAGAGTGTCCTAAGAATTACATATCACCATGTCCAAGTGATTTAAATAGAGATTTTAATTATGATTTAAATCATACTTACCCTGCATACAAGTGTAAAATGAAATTATGATAAGTGACAAGAGAATGAAAGAAGCAAAATGATACTATTATATAATCTCATAAGAAATTAACTTATATTGTTGCTATTCAGGTTTTCAAAACAAAGAAAAATACCACATAAAAGAAATGAAAACATAAAAAAACAAGACAAAAATTCCCAACTTTTTAGCAAAATATATTATTTTTATAAAAATTAAAAACATTTTTGTTATTTCAAGTACCTGATGATGAAACTGAGAGCTGATCAGAATGTCTACGACGAGGAGGCTTAGGGGGAGGGGATCGAAATTTTGCAGGTAATGTATCCATCTTAGCATTCAAGCAACAAAATTTCTGAAAGAAAAACTATGATACATTAAGTAAAAACATTCTAACCAAAAACAGTCAAACAAATTGTATCAATATGAGATGGAAAAAAAAAGTAGATATACTATTTTTTTTGTTAGAGGACATTTATAACTGTGTTCAAATGTATTTAATCTGCTTTAATATTTTCATGCTATAGAGAAAATTGCAGAAAATAAAATTAGTAAGGCAACCAAACCATATACAACTCTCCTGACGAAACTATTGTGAACATTCCTAACTCCCTCATTGCTGCTACTACATCATGAAGATCAAGAATTTAAATATGTTAATTCATCAATAGTATTGTAGCGATTCTCTTGAAAAACCATCTGGAAAATCTGTTTTTAGCTCAAACCTCCAAATTGTGCCTCTTCAGCCTACCCTGAGAGGCCGTGATAAAGGATTTTTTCCATTCCAGAGAGTATCCCGTCAGCAATCAGTCACCCAAAGTTGTATCATTGTAGAATTTGACTACTTCTTAGATATGAAAGCCTTTCAAAAAAATATTTTGACCACCACTACACATAATCCACCACTACACATATTCACATAAATGTCAGCAAATAAAGAAGAGACTTCCATAACATAATCTGTGGCAGAAGAGCGGTCACGAGAAACTAAAAAAAAAAAAAAAAATCACAGAAAGGGGCCAACTTGAAAGGTATAACTCATAGCCACCAAAGGAGCAGACATTTACATGTTTGTTTGTTTTTTAATTTGCATGTTTAAAATCGGTTTGGCCCCTTGGCGATTGTGGTTGGTGTGATAGATCACGATACGGAAATATTCCCTAAATCAAAATAGCTGTGAGCATAAACTTTGACCAGAGATAATATTCTTGCTCATAATTGTAATTCAGTTATCACTCCACTACCACTTGGAAAATGATGTAAATTTCACTGCATCCGTTAAAAATAAAACTAGTAAATACGCTGTATAACATGGAATGGAATTAAACAATCGCATGTGCTTTAAAGCACAGTAAAACTAAAAAGCTAAGAAAATGAATATTCTAAAACTAACTTTCAAGATGGTATTACGAAAGAATTATAAACTTACTCCGTTGAAAAACTGGAGTCGATTCTCGAAAATTTGAGGGATTCGATAAAAGAGAAATGTCTGCTTCCTCCCATAATCGGAAATTATCAAAGTATTAAGTAACCATTGCAAAAAGTGTTAAGAAAATGGATATTAGTTTTAATACATTTCAAACTATGGCTAAAATATTGCTTCATGCAAGCTGGTACTTGTTAACGTAGCTGTAACAAACAAATATTTTTAAAATAAAATAGCTGCCTTAATTACTAACTAGGAACATTTAATTTCCAAAAAAGAAAACTGAAGAGACATGAAATTTAGTTCATCAAAACATTAATAACCTAGCCCGACTTGTTGATTGATTGTGCGACAGTCTCTTCAGCAAACGCTTGCAGCTCTTTAATCACTGAATGTGCCTTAAGAACCGTTCTTGCTGTCTCTGAAAAATTCTCCACTCAAATTTTCAATTTTCGCAATAGCAATACCCGAATACGCCATCCTGATTGGTGCTATGAAAAAGTTATCATTACACCTCCATTGAAAGAGAAATAAGTCAGAAATAAAAAGTAAGCTAAAAGCAAAAAATATTTATGCATGAATTGTAAAAACTATTGCACAATGACCAATGACCTACTTGGCTTCTTTAAGTTCAAGACCGCCATTGTTTATCTTTCGTTGCCGTATAATTGTAAGCTTAGTGCTGTCGTGAAATATCATATTGAAATGGAAATTGCGGTGAATCCTATACCTTATCCCAATGAGGCTGCTACTTCTACTAGAGTTTTTGTGGAACCTCCTGCCAATAAACTAATGATTCCCCAAATTCCGGAGAGACCAGCTTCACAGGTTGTAATGGTAAGTGGTATACCTGCTATGGTGTCAAATGAAAAGATCAGACAGTTATTTGAACATTGTGGTAACATCATCGATTTATGGAAGAATCATTTGAACAATTGTTTGATTAAATTTGAAAATGAAACTGCATCTTTCAATTCACTTTTAATGACAGGTTTTACGGTTGTGGTTGAAACCGGAATGCGGTACACTTCTCAAATGATTGTTAATTATGCCCTCGAGCATGAAGCGAAAAGACCAGTTATTCCATTTTCTAGAGAGAATTATAATCTGGTATCTCAAAAATTATCTGATGAGAGTACATTAAGTGAAGGAACTAATATTTTGTCTACATGGTTGCAAAACGGAGAATGTAATCGTGATAACGCTGATGACTTTTTTGCTTTACTGCAAATAACTTCTGCATCTGCTGATGTAAAAGGAAAAAGTATGAGAAAAATTGAGGAGACTGAGGCTCAGTTAGATGAAACGGTCTCTGAAATTGGTGATTACTTAAGTGTTCTTGAACAAGTTTTTAACCATGAGAATTTCGATTCCATTCTTGTCAATTTTCCAGAAAAAGAACGTCAGAATCTTATACAATGGAAAAAAGAATTTGAGGAAGCAAAGGTTGAAATAAACAATGAAAAGCAAAAGAAAGCTAGGAATAAGAAGAAGAAACGTTCTGCCCAAAAGAAGGTTGTATTTGAAACTATATCGAGAGAAGAGTTGGTTAAACTAAAACAAGAGAAAGAAGATCTTGAGCTTCAGCTTGATGTTGCAAATCTTGCTTTAGTTAATGAGAGGATCGAACAGCAACATGAAATAAATATTTTGAAACAATCTGTTTCTGCAGCACAAAGGCAATGTGCTGAGTATGAAGCACAATTGGCAGATTGGCGAATCATCCATGCTCAACTGAGAAAACCAAGATCAGAAGAAATTTCAGAAAGTAAGGAAGAAAATAGTTTAAGTAATACAGAGGCTAAGATAGTCACTGAATTGTCTACTTATTTAAAAGAAAGACTTGGAGCCACCCTGAGTGACATACGCAATCATTTGCGACGAAAAGATTTCAATATCACTCCTAAAAATATTGCTCAACTAATGAGAAGATTTCCTGCTCTTTTCAAGCAAGAAAATGTGGGGTCTGATGCAACTAAGAAAATCAAATGGGTTTTTATTGGATGCCCTGTTTAAAAAGAAGTTTAACCTGGTGTTGGAGATTTTAGGACCGTATAAATGTTATCTTTCTATGTTAATCTTTGATTAACATTTAAAATTTCTATTTTTTTTTCTTTTTAAATTTTATACTATCATTTAAATTTTACATTTGAGGGCTTAGTGTAAATAACCAGTTCTCCCTAAGAATAAAGGGCACTCCTTTACTGCTATTAAAATTTATCAAAATGTGTAATATTACGTAATAACTGAAAGTTCAGTTTTTAACTTGTGCTCTTAAACTATTTTGTGAGTATATTTCGCAAAATAATTCTCACTCATTATCAAAGTAATTGAAAAATTAAAAGGTTTTAAAAAATGTAATTAAATGACAATCTCTGTATATAAATTTTCTTCAGAGAAAGTAAACTAAAAAAATTATTAATTGATAAACAAGTTGAAAGCTTTTTTTTTAATATTTCAAACAGAAAATTATGAGAAAATAAACATTTAAAAGTGCAATTTTAAGTAAAAGGTATTTATTTAATTACATAATTTAAAATCATTAACCTATTCCCACCAAATAAAATATATCTCTGGGGCTGAATTTTCTGTGAATTTTAACTATATAACTAGACAACCTAGGAAAAATTAAAGTTACATAATTATCAATAACTAAGTAAATCAGAAGCAGACTTTTCATTAGAAGAGGTGGTTAAGAAAACAACCTTTTCCTGAAAAAAATAAGAAGGTATTTAAGGGATGGTGGTTTATTTTTACAAAAAGAAATCAAGAAGGGCACATTTATCAGATTAAAAGGAGGAGAGTTGCCCTTTTTAAAAACACTAGGGAGGACAGTGAATAACCATTTTTAAGAATTAAATTAACATTTCCTAATAATTCTATAATTTTGATATAAGTTGATTTGTGCAAGATATCTAGAAATATTAATGTTATTGCATTTATAAGTATGATTTAATAGTAAGTAAGGTTTTCACAATTTTAGTTAAAAAAACAAATTTAGAAAAATTTTAATTTATCATTCATAATATGAACATTGGTATATCATTGGCGCAGGGCCAGTACAAATATCACAAATATATTCTCTTTGTTGAATTGTTTTTGTTTGCTTTTTTCAACTGAACATTTTTCTGTTTAATTCGAACTTGAACCCTGAAGGATTGTTTTGTGTCTATTACCTGCACGTTTTTAAATGTGAGTATATTATATAGTAAAACCTGTGGATGTTGACCATTTGTTGTGCATTTCTTCATTCATACAGTGATTAGTCTCTTTTTAAAAAAAAATAATAAATAGTTTCATATATCATGTTCTTATTGTATATAGAAATCATATTGTGCATTTTATTCGCATAATTTTTATATTTTATCAATTTAAATTAAAATAAGATAATTTATTTAATATGACTGTTTTAATTCTATTAAGTATGTATAACTTTTAAGATAAATTGTAGAATAAATTTTGATTTTTAAAATTAATTATTAAGCTAGTCAGTTAAGAATAATAGATATGCATATTTTGTAAGTTATGCTATCCAGCTATTTATTAAAAATATTTTTTTCAAATATCAATGCAATATTTTAAAATTTATTTTGTTAATTTGAAGCCCTTGTTGTTTTAAAACTTATAAGCCGAAGCCTGCAATAGTTTGTCATATAGTAAGTTGGTCAAAGAGTATCGGTTAACTTTCAATAATATTTCACTAATTCAGTGAAAATTTAATTACAAAACTTAATGTTATGAAAAGATTTCTGGAAAGTTTCTTTTTCTGGTCAATGTATGAAATGATTAGAATAGCATTTAATTATACCCCTATTTGATTTATTTGAGTGGTTAACATACATGATAGGCAAGTGGTCAGGTTACAAAGGTTTTTCTCCTTATCATAATAAATTTCATTTTTGTTAATAGCAGTCATATTTGCCAGTTTCACTGTATTAATATTCGGTTTAATGATCAAGTTTATGTAAAAGATCTGATTGGATGTAGAATATTTTAATGCTATTTGTGATTGTGTTATTTCTAAAGCATTTATCATGTTGAGATTTATGAATATGCTTTATTGAATATTGTGCTTTCCATGTTAATCTGAGACCCAATGTTTACAAAGCCTGCAAAGTTTGCTTCTTGTAATATCTTAAATGTTAGCACTGATTAGAAGCAGTTGTGTAATATTTTTCATTAGTATAAATTATTTCATTGTTGAAATATTTTAAACATTGTATAAATATTAGATATATAATCTAAAATACATTTTTTCTTCATATTTTTATTATTTTTACTATTTTATGTGGTTGGTGTGGATAAATTAGAATATTTTACTTTATTCAATTTTTGGTGAAATCACAATAAATTGCTTTCTATTTATGTTTTACTTTAATTGTTCGTATAATTACACACTATATCTTATCTAAAGTTTTCATATTTTTCCCATTCATGTTAATTATTTAGTAAGATAAATAATTTTACAAAGGGGAAATGATCACTGCCACAGATGTTTTAATTCAAAAGCTTGAAAATATTTTCATGCAATGAATTTTTTTTCCTTATTAATCTTAAGTTTTTAAGTAGAAATATAAGAAACAAAAATGATGAAATAAATATGAATCAAGATTAAAAATTAAATTTACGATCAAAATTACGAAGATTTAAAATTTGTTTCTTAGACAGTTTTTATTTTGTTTGACATTGGAATATTAATATGAAGTTTCATTATGTACAATTTAAATCATTCAATCTTGGTTCTACTTTGTTATTTACTGCATTTCAAGATTACCTTTTACTGACATCATTATCTTTTAAAATATCTACTATGTAACAGAATTTTTTTCAGACTATGCACAGTTCATATTTGAATATTACATCTACTTTGTAGGAAACTAATTTTAATATTAAGATTTAAAAATTTCATAGTTTTGTGCAAGATTCTTATAGCATAGTGTTGTCTTTATATATATAAGATACCTTGTTTCTTAGAAAATTGCAAAATGATGGTATACGGAAAAAAACCCACTTTTTTTTAGCTTTGTGCAATTACTTAGCACACTGCACCAATTTATTTTAAAAGTGGTTGATTTTTGATTATGTCTAGAACAACTTACATAAAATGATTTCAGAATTTAATATTTCTGTATAAAATTTTATGAATTTTCCTGAAACTTCACTTCATTCATCAGATATTTTGCAAAGTGTGTAGTTGGTACAAAAAAAAAAATAGGCGACCATCATCAGAAAAAGAAAAGCTTGCTTTTAAGGTCTATTCTACACATTTATAGAAATAACTATACATGGTTAACTCTTTTAAAAATTCTGTTTAATACTCCGAAATAAGCTTACAGCTACTATTGTTTACAACACATTTTAATTACCTTTTGACAAACATATTTATAGTTTTAAAATACTGCATGAAATTGTTTCCCATTTATTTTCAGGCTTTTTCACAAAGGTTCTGTTATTATATGAGCATGATTTTTCTGAAAGTGTGAGATTTAAGAGAAGTATATACATTATTTATAAAGTATTTTTTAAAAAAATTAGCTCCATATTAATTTATCGTCTATGATAAATTAATATGGAGCTATTGTTAGATAAATTCTTCTAAAATAATTTTAGACAATGTAAAAACATTAAGCAGATGACCCTTCAAAATATCAGGACAAAAACATTCTTTTCAATTTACTGTTTAAAACAATATAATAAAACTTCACAAGAAAAGCTGAAAAATGCATATTTTCCTCAATCTTAAATTGTTAATAAAACAAATTATATTAGAAAATTTTTTTTAACTTAATTTATACTCTTATTAAACTATTAAGAGCAGAAATTTTTCTCAAATTTATGTGTTCTATCAATAATATATTTTTAGTTCCTCTTCTGTGACTGTTGGGGGCAGGAGTGACCTAGAAGTAAAAATTAACTCAAATGACAGTTAAAATACACTATCAACAACACATTAGACATTTTTATTTTTGAAAAAAAGTTATAAATATTGTTTAAAAATAATCCATTTAGAAATGCCTGGAAGAGACAGGAATGGTGGTGCAACAATTTTCCATAAAACTTTAGTTTTAGGCACTCCTTGTTTTCCTGGCTCTGGTCTGGAGGCTAATAAAATCCCTTGCTAGACTTACTAATAAAATTTATTTGTCCATTATCAAAAATTAAAGTCAGAGACAACCGAAACTAGAATATGTCTGTTTTTTATGGAGTTATTTGTGCTTTATTTCATTTTCAGTTTTATTCATATATAGAACAAAGTATAGCCTTTCTTCATTCAGAATAATTAATATGAAATAAAAGATGTAGTCAGATTACAAACCACTTGCAATTATATATATATGTTTTTAGTATGTTTGGGCAAGCACAAAAAGAAATTTAGGCGTCAAGGTAAATGAGATAGGCATAAATAATAGTTACATAAAATCAAGGAAATTATTTTATTTACAATTGAAAGATATACATGTTTTAAATTATTGCAGATTTTTAAGGAGAGTGCATCGTGCATGTACATAACAATCAATAAAAAATTTTAATTGCAGTTTTCTTTCTGAAGACTTATTTCAAAATAAATAAAAACTATTATTAAATAAATGATCGGCAATCAATTCAAACTGCATAAGCTATCAACAGTGTGTTTACTGAAATATTTGTAAAAATGAGGTATTTGAAACTTAGGTAAATTCATTGTAATTCATTATATAATAAATAAGATAATATAATAAATAAAACTAAAAATAATTCCATATAACAATAAAAAGAATTCCATTTAATAATCCCAAATACGAAAAAAATATGTTCTCCAGTTTAAAAAAAGCAAGTTAGAAACTAGAGAAAAGGCATAAAGTATTATAACAAAATATTTAACAGTCATGTTACTTAGGCATATTTGTGTGAAAGTTTCCTTGCTGAGCTGTTTTAATGCATAGCTAAAAACTGGCAACTAAAAAATGTAAGTAATAAAATAGATTGGTTTTGGTGTAGCATATTTTTTTTTACCTATTTAATGTTATTGATGCGGTATTTTTCATTGGTTTTGAAACAATTTGTAGTGATGACTGTTTTATAATTTTCTGAATCTCAATGAAATCATTAAAATATAAGTTACTTCTAAATACAGATTAAATAATTAACTACTCTGCAATGACTTCAGACCAGTGAAATGAAATAAACAGAGTTTGAATTTTATAACCTTGCTGGTCTTGTGATTAAAAAATGATAGTGTATGACCTCTTAAATGATAGATGTGTAGCTACATAGACTGGATATTTTATATGAGTAGAGAGCGCCAGTGAAAATACTAACCAGTAATTAAAATATTGAACTTGTGATTTGAAAAGTTGTTGAATATCAATTCTTTATAAATGTAAGATTTGATAAAATCCCAGCAACTCTTATTTTAAGTTTTGTATTTTATCTAATGTTACCACAATTAAAACTCAAAGAAAAAAAAAATCAGATTTCTCACTAATGCCAGAAAAATTAAATTTTGAAATAAGGCTCAGGAAACCCCGGGTAAAATGACTGTTTTGAAGGAAATAAGAACAAAACTATAAGAAATTGGCTCAGATTGGAAAATAAATCATACCACTGATTTTTAAATATCATTTAATGCTTACAGTATTTGCAGAACATCTTTTAACAGAGATAACGTAAAAACATTTGACTTAGGTGAAATATACCTGGGCAATAATGTTAAATGTTTTTAACATGATGATTGATTTAAGTTATATTTGGCTGGTGAAAGAGTTTTTTTTAATTAAAAATTGCATTAAAAATGTGTGGAATGTGTAAATTACATTCATACATGATTTTAATTAAGTTTCTAAATACAAATTTTATCATAAACTACAACATTGAAATTTGAATAGCTACATCACTTCAACTTAAAGCATACACAAAATATAATGGTTTCACCCCAAGCATTTATTAATATAAAAACTTCTATTTACATGCATTTCCTACACGTAAGCTTTCAAATTTTTGTTTAAAAAGTATTTATTTATTTTGAAATTGAAATGTAATTTGAGCTTGCAGGTTGTAAATTATAATTTTATAGCGTTTAGAAAGTTATTTTTTTATGAGGAAGGGGCGTATTTCAAAAAAACTTTTTCACCAGTCTCAACCTAATATAATTTTACACAATGAAAAAGCTCATATACAGTGCACAAAAAAGAGGACACAATGAAAAATTGTTAATATTGAATAATTTTAGATCTAATGAAAGGATCTTCGCACACTAAAAAGATATTTTAATGGTTTAAGGGCTATTAATATTAAAAATGCCAATTTATTGAGATGCATACAAAAGTGTCATTTTGGGGAAGAAACAATTTTTCTCCTAAAAATAAATTCTGATTTCGATGGGTGTAGTCATAATCTGGAAAATATAGTTTTTAGTTATTTGTTATAAATTTAAAATTTTTAAATTGTAAAAATTATTACATAATCTTGGAATTATGTAATTTTAAATAACAAAAACTTAATATTTAAATAAAACTAGGCCAGAAGTTCTCAAAAAAATAAAATATGAAAAATGCTAATTTTTTTTTATTTTGGCAGAACTACTCAACCAACTTTATTTCAAGTTGCATAATATTAGTAAAGCTATTAATACTTTCAAATTCAAAAGTTTGGAAACATTACATTAAATAATAAATTATTTTTTACACGTAATTATTTTTGGAAAGAAAGTTTTATTATTGCATTGGAGAATTTTTTTATTAGCATAAAAAGTTCGAATCCGATATGAAATATGCAAAAAGTAATATTTACAAAATGGAGTTCAAACGTTTGGCCTCTAAATTGACTAAACTATTGGAACTATTGTCTGCACTGTAATTAACATAATTAAGATGCACCTCTGTATGTGAAAATTTGACTATTAGGTTAAAAGTTAATTGTGGTGTAATTTTTTGGCACACTATGTAAGAAATTTTTAAATAGAAATTAACAAAAATTTTAAAGTAATTTTGCATACATACATTTTTAATGATATTTATATTTAAGTGAATCACACAAAATATGTGCATTATTAGAAGCGTTTTTTAGACTATGAATTTTTTATAAAGTCTTCTATTGTTATTTGATGATGATTACTGAATCTATTATGAATAATTTATGTTGAAACAGCTTTTATGACATAAAATAAAATAATTTTTCATATCAAATTAAAACAAATTGATATGTAGTACAATGTAAAACATATTTTATAATAAGATATGTTTAAATAATAACTAAACTATAAACATTTTTTCCCGCAAAACTGTACAGGTATCACAGAGTATCAGTGCTTACAATAACAATAAATATAAATAAGAAAGAAAAATGGGTTATATAGATTTAAAACAAAACAAGAATTTAGTTTTACGTATGGTTTGATTAAATGTTTAGGATAAGTTTTAAGTCTCTAACAAAACTATATATACATCTTTATATTTATAACCATTAAAAATTTGAATTTTAACAAAATGCAATTTTTTGCAGACTTTTAAGCTTCCTTCTGAGTTACAAGAAAATAATCCACATGTCTCATTTCCGTCAAGATTTATAAGTTAAGAACTGGATTAGTCGCTTAGGTAGGGGTAAATGGAAGACTTTTGAGTGAGACACTTGTTGAAGGATTTTGTCTCTGCATGCCATTTTCAGTGAGGGAACTGAAAACAGAAAGACAATAAAAATTACCAATGAATTTAGGACATTAATAGAAGAAAAGTACAATGTGTTTGCATTTCTTTTTCGCAACTGACACTATAAAATTTATGTTTCCAATTTGATATTGCAAGCATTATTTTTCATAAATGTAGGAACATCGACAATTTTTACTTTTCATAAAAAGTGTTTAACAAATTAAAAACTTTATTGTTCCTTTAATGGTTGCATAATTGTAAAGAAAATAGTCATAAAAAAGGCTATTTTTTAATTTAAGAAAATTATAAGAAACTAAGTGTATGTACAACATATGTATTTATTTTTAATTTTTCGGTCAATTTTTAGCTCACATGTTTCATGAGCACTGACATCAAGTTTAAAATAAACTATTTTTAAATACAGTAGAACCTCGATTATCCGAGCTAATTGGGACCGCTAGTACCTCGGATATCAGAAATCTCGGTTAATAGAAACTGTATCTAAAAACTCACCTTGCTCGCTAATTCAACATCGTTTGAAATAAAAAACGTTTTTTAAATGATAAAAATAAACATATATAAAGTTATGTTTGGCAGTTCAACAAATTTAAAAAGGAAATTAACTACTAGTAATAAATTTTAAACAGAAAATGGAATTTTTTTCTTAATTATTCTTAAAATTAAACTAAAAGATGCATTTTTAAAAATAACACAAATCTTAAGAAATTATTTTTTTAATGAATTTAATATACATTAATTTGTTAATTTTGCATTACCATTTCCTAAAATATTCTGTTACCTTTGTTGCAAAAGTGCATTGTTACAAAAGTACAGTCCGATAACACATTGCACCTGGTGGAAACAAAGCATTGTTTGCCACTGTTGATTTCTGAGGGTGCTGTAATATTTCTTGGAAGTTGAGTATTTTCGGAGGCAGTAGAGCCGGGCAGTGAACTAAAATGCGTGGTCATTTTTAGGGCTCATTCCACTCAGGAAAATTTGCCATAAAAAATTACCTTAGGATATTCCTATGAGGATTTGCCTACGGTAAAACTTTGCCTTCAACTTTTGGCAAATTGTTGCCATAAGTATATATGGGAAATAAGTTTGTGGTAAAAGTATATGGTAAAATGTTACCATAAGCAATGTCTTGCAGGAATATCCTATGGTAATTTTATATATACCAAATTTTTTCCATAAATTTATAGTTTTTAAATTATTTATTATAGTTCATTAATTACTGTTCATTAATTATGGTTTATTAATTTATATATAGAACAACAATGAACAAGAGTTATTGAATTACAGAGACCACTTTTCGCAATGATTATACTACAAGAATATCAGGGGGGAAAAACATACTTTATTATTGGCTCAATTAACAGAAACCTCGGTTAATTGAGGTTCTACTGTATATTACAAATAGTTTGGTGCTATCACTTGGATTAGTAATTGAGAGATAGATATGATTTGGGGCATAAGAATTATTTGACGCTTTTTGGCACATTACTTTTGAAAACTTGAGCCTGGAAATATCAAGAAGAGAAATAGAAGGCACAATCCTCCTTTCCATGATTTTGACAGGGCGAGAAGGGAGGAGTTAGAAGTTAATCAAAGGAATTTTATTTGGTTATGGGTCAAGGAAGCAAAATGTTTTAGAAAAAGGAAAGAAAAATCATTTACTGAATCTAAATTGCATGTCAAGGAATAAATTCACTGTGCCCAAATTCATAATAGTATATAGATTAAAACAAATAATAAAAATATAATAACATATTAAACTAAAATATAATTATACTTTAAAATACAGTTCCTATATTTTAAAGATTGCAACAGATTAGAACATAATTCTTTGTATTAAAAGATATAGAAATAAATTTTTAAAAATTTTACATATGTTATACCTAAGAACATGACCCAAGGTACAATAGGCTTTACTGTCCCAAGATATAATCACTACGTAGTTTGAATAAAACCAAAACTGTGATCAGTCTTAGTGGACTAATATTAACTTCCGATAACTTAAAAATTTCTTTTCCATAACCAAATAAAATTTAGATGAATTGTTTTATAAATTAATGTTAAAAAAATGAAAGTAGAATGCAAAGGAAACTTTCTTTTAAATGATAAAGTTTATGCTCTCTCAATAACATATTAAGGTGATTTTGTCTTTTGCCAAAGACAATTAAGAAAAATTTATCTTATAATTAACTTAATGTAGATAATTTTTACATCAAGACTTAACATTTAAGTATATAAATCAATGACCAGCAATGAATAAACTTTAAAAATAAAAATTTAGTGAGAGTTTTAAATTGTAATTGCATGGAAAAACATAATTACTGTCACCTCACAAAAACGCTTTAAAAACACATCAAACATGTATTTAATCATGTCATCAAACATGCAATATAGAAAATATTTAACTTTTTTCAATGAATCTGGAATTAATAAGTAAATATAGACAAACATTTTAAATAATATTTCATTGAAAATTTAAATAATATTTTTTATGGCAATATTAGATTATGTCTAGAATTTGGAAGAAATATTCAAGAATTTTTTAATCAATTTTAAATTTTTTATTGTAAAAACATCTTTGTATCACTTTTATCATTATTATCTAAAGTAAGATCACATTTTTTAGCAAACGCATAATAAACTAAAACCAAAACTCTTGCTTGTATTTTTAAAATTTGCTTATGTACCAGGACAGAGATGACAATAAACTGGAAAAACACCATTTTTTTTTCAATTGTAAGATATATATTTTTTAACTCCACCATTTGCTCAATAATAATTTTATAACATAATAGATATTGTTTGATTTAAACTTTTAAATATAATTTGGATATTTCATCTAAAAATTTTTTGTTTTAAAAATAAGTAAAAAATGGCTTTGGTGGCATTTTTTAAAAAGGAAACATAATTAAGTTTTTTGTATATCTTCTGCCTGCAACCAATTAAATTTTTTATCCAAACTACCACGTAAATTTCAGTTAGCTTTTTACTAGAGTAAGGGTAGAAGTTTTATACTTGATCTTCTTTTTATCACCTATATTTATACAATTTTTCCAAAATTAAGAAACGTCAACAAGTAATTAAAACTGAACTCACAAATTTCTATAATACTTTTTAAAAAAATTATTTTCTAAAGTAACTAATATCTTATTTATAATCACAATATTTTAAATAAAAACTAACAATAAAAAAATTAAAATTACAAAATTCAGATATTATTTTTGTTAAAATTATAACTTAAAGCAATTATGCAAACATTTTAAATTATTCAATTCTTATTAAGAGTAAAAAGGGAACACAAAAATGTGAATTGAACTTCAATTAAAAAATAAAAATACAGTAAAAATTTGAAAACAAAAAATTCTTTTTAACCATTCAGAGATACTTCACTGAGTTAATATTTTCATTTTATAATCAAACAATCGTTGGAATACAAAACCGAATACCTTCATAACTATCTAAATATTTATAAGTTGATTTTTTAATTTTCTCTCAATAATAATACAGTAGAGAACCAATTATCAAGGGATGCTCAGGATCATCGCTATCCTGGATGTCTGAATTTCCTGGTTTTCTGGATCGACCAAAAAGTGTCCTTAATTGATGTTTTATTGAACCCAAATTAGAAGGAAAAGGTGTAATGCATAAAGTAAGAGAAAAAAGAAAGATACTCCTAACTTTAAAAAGAAAAAAGAAACGGTAGAAAAATAACATTTAAAAGAATAAAAAAATTTGCAAGTTTAGACAAGAAAAACAAGTTTAAAAAATACAAAATTCTTGTATTTATTTCTTAAAAATAATTACAATTCCTAAATTAACTAATATAAACAAAACCAATGGTTAAATAACGCAATATATTTCATACCTAATTATACGGGGGAAACGATAAAATAAAAGGAAACACTTGAAAATTATTGAACCGAAACGATAGTTAAAAAAGGCACTAGCATAAATATTAAAACCCGGAACAAGGCAAGATCAACGGAATTTAAAAAGAAAACCTAATGATAAAATTTATGAATAAAAAGAATTAATTTATTGAGTGCGAAATTTATCGTGAAAAGAAAAAAATATAAAACGTAGTGGAATCAGATAAACAAAACAGCAATCTGCTTCATAAAATAATCCTATGTTTAATTTAATAAACAATTCTCCTTTTTTTTTGTTGATAAAAACACGATATTTAATTACAGCAGATGTAATTCCACATCAATAAAAACTTGCAAATGATACCGCACTTCCAAAGAATGAGAATTTATTCAGAAGAAAAAGATTTTATTTTTATTAATTGATGTCAAATAGATAAATATATTTTTTTCTTTCATCTTCTGTTCACTGATATGCATGCAATGCATTTTCCCCACCCCCCTCGTAAATCAAACAGAAAACGAAATCAGCATGCCACACCCTTGAGCTTGATTGACGGCCTAAAGGAGAAAATAAAACATTCCTGCCTTCAAGGTCACGGAGGAAATGACATTTCTCTGGGTAAACGGGGGGGTAAAATTCTCCCCTTCCTTACATTTTCCTTTACTCAACTTCAAGGATGAGTTCAATTTCCGCTTTTTTCATAATCGTTCTAGTTTAAAATGGCGGGAAAATCGATCAAAATTTTTTCCGGTTATCTGGATACCGGATAAATGGTTCTCTACTGTAATAAGATCATTAATATTAATAAGACATAAATTTTTACTTAAGTTTTAAAATTTTGTATCCATATGTTTACTAACAATATTCTTATTGTAAAATAATAATATTCTTTTAAAACAGTTTAAAATCTGACAAAAGAGGAACTAAATATGTAATAACATAACTAAACAAATCAAACACATTTAAGGTGTCCCATATAGTAAAGTTATTATGTACCCCTTAGGAATTGCTGCCCTTTTAAGTACATATCAGGGTAGGGACAGTAATCACAAAATGATAGTTTTAACCAAATCAATGAAAAACTATTCCATTTCTTTAATTGAATTATCCATATATTATAAGAGTTATTACATTTTGTACAAACCAAAAATTTTTCTTTATTTGCTTGCGATTTCTTAGAAGAAAATCAGGAAACCCTTATTAAATTTAATAAAGTCACACACAGATTTTTTAAGATGATATTTCGTTTATTGACCCTAAAAGAAACGGTACTGCAATTAAATTTTACTGTTCTGTAGAAAAAGAGTGCTCTTTGTAATCTTGAAGTTATATTGTATTCGACTAGAACCATTTGTGGTGTTTCGTCGGCACTTTTCATACTTGGGGCAGTAATTAAACTGAAGTTGGGAACACATAGAAAAGAATGTGTAGAACAAAATATTCAAACTATTATTTTAAGTAATAATTATTTTAACTCAAGTAGAAAGTCATACAATATGTATGCATTTATCTCTGTAGCACTTTCATAATGTAGAAATTTACTTGGTAAATAAGTTTACAGCAATGAGTTTCTAATCCTTAAGTCCAAAGTTTACTTTCAGAAAACTCTAGTAATGAAAATTTACAATTCAGTCCAGAAACATAGGACATTTAAGACCCAGAATTTGATGGAACATATAGAGAACAGAAAACCAACCAGTCAGAACTCGAAAATCTTGTTCGTGATCTAAATGTGTCAAAGAATCAGGCAGAGCAGTTGACTTTCATATTGAAGGATTGAAATCTCCTTTAGAAGGGAACTAAAATCTGTTCTTATTCAACAAGATTTTCAATGCTTGTTCTTCACAGAAATCAATTTAGGATATTGTACTGATGTTCATTCTTTACTAAATGGATTAGAAGACAGTAATGGTCCTAAGAAATGAAGGTTGTTTATGGATTTTTCTAAACTTAGTTAAAAAGTCATGTTTCTTCATAATGAAAATTAAAACTTTTCATTTCTCTTGTTTATGCAAACTATATAAAAGAGTCTCAAGAAGATTTGCTATCTGAAATACACCAACAATATTCTTGGAATATATATGACGATTAAAAGTTACAGTATTTTTGTTAGGTTTAGTCAGGATAAGCAAGGAAGATAGCAGAGATCGCAAAAATCCTGTTGTCAAGAAAATAATGAGTTAAAAGAAATCCAATACCTGCAAAATATAATTTCTCAACTGCTCATAAATCTAAACATGCATATCGTACTCCCAGGCATATTAAACTGGAATTAATTCAACATTTTGATAAGATAGTAGATAAAAGTGGTTGAGTAAGAGTGGAGTAAAAATGAAGCGCATATATTTTAGTATGCAAGTAAAGAGGCTTATAAAGGATAATGACTTTCACAAAAGTGAATAATGTTGAAAACGCTGCATATAAACCATTTAAGAAGATTATAAGTGAATTTCTTGGCAATAGCAAAGCTGAGATCTATGGAGAACTGGGTACAGAACTCTTTTAAAATTATGAAGCTCCGGGATGTATCGTGTCCCTGAGAATACATTATCTGAATTCACATTTGGACTTTTCCCATGAAAAGCAATGGGCATGGCGAGTAATTTCAATAAAATATTTCAACATTAGAAAATTATTATCTAAAAAAATGAAAACTATGCATCCTTGAATAAGACTATTGCTGGATACTAAAAAAGAATATTCTTCAAACAAAATAGAGTAGAAAACACAAAAGAGAACCAATTATTTGGAATGTTGGGGACCATTGCTATCCTGGATGTCTGAATTCCCCGGTTTTCTGGATCGCTAAAAAATTTTTTAATACAGCTCAACTATACTTCTACTTTAATATTGAATAAAAAAAGTTCTATTTAGCCGTTTTAGTATTTCAATTAAAAAAGTTGTATTTTCACTTCACTCTTCTTACTTTATTATATTTATGTCGTAAAGCATAGAGATATATTTTTCTTGCAATTTCCTTACCACCCTTTTGCTGATATTTCCTCCTCGAAAGTCGGAGAGAAAAATGAAATCATTAATTTCATCTGATGTTGTTTAAGAGATGCTGATTTCGTTTTAGAAATAAAAAAATAACAAACATAAATAAAACAAAAAGAAATGGTCAAAATTCTTCTATTCTACCCCACAATCAATCTCGCAGCGACTGATTTGAGGAAAATATCTTTCTCTGCTTTGCACAGTCCCCCTTTCCCCACAACTACATCATTCCATTTCGCTTCCAAGAATCAAGAGTTAGACAGGCAGCTGTTGGTTTTTCTGTAGGGCAGAGAGAGCTGTTTGTCAGCATTCTGTTTGCGAACTTGCTCCTACATATATTATATATTATCCATTTTAGGTCACATTGCACGATTTTAAATAATAAACTTTTGGCGCATCTTGTTAAAACGTGGATTTGATTAAGCATGTCTATTCTAGAGTTAAGGTTTTTTTTAAAGATTAAATATTATAGGAATTAAAACTTTTAATAAATTTAGTGGTTTTTGGAAAAATTTTGTCAGAATTGGGTGGCAATGAAGGGGCTGAAACTATTTACAACAGCCAATAATTTGGTTACAGAAAGCTTTTTCATTTATATTTTGGGTTCATTTCATTTTATCTGAGTCTTCCACTCCTTTATATTTGATTAAACGAGGAGAACAAGAATCACCTCTACTTCAAGGGTGACTCAGCAGTTCTAGTTCAAAAATGGAAGGAAAACAGAGCAAAGTTTTTCCCGGGTGTCTGGAAACTGGATAAAAGGTTTTATATTGAACAGCAAACTATATTCCTAAATTATTGATTAAAAAATAGATCTATTTTACCCAATTACATATTCCAAATAAAAATTTGTGATTCCACTTCACTTTTTTTTTGCTTAATTATATTTACATAGTGAAATAGAGCATTGTATTTTTTTATTACATTTTCACATTTTGTTCATTAATGAGCATGTGTAATGCATTTCCCCCTCGTAAATCAAAAACCCATTCCTGTCCCTCTACTCAACTTCAAGGATGACAGGAATTTCCACATTTCGCCTCAATCATTCTAGTTCAAAATTGTAGGAAAACCCAACAAAATTTTCATGGTTTTTTGGATACTTGATAAAAGGTTCCGTACAATAGTTGAAAATTAGAGCAAAATGTTCCATAACAAACAGCTATTCGAATTCATTTAACACACAAAAAGTAACATTTTGCTGATCAGAGCTATTTGCTAATGAATCTAGTTGGGATGTTTTAAATATTTACATACAATTAAATGATTAAAAAAATATACTTACTACCAACTGTCTGAATTATGCGAACTTGTTTAGTGGTACCATAAAGGTCAATGACAGCATATAAAGGACCTCGTCTGTAAGGTATACCAGTAGCACATGGCCCAAAAACATCTCCATTTAACAACATGTACATCTCAGCAAAGTTATTTCGTATCACATATGTTACACCAATACGACTTCCAACATCTGCTGGATACATGTATTTTCTAAAACAGAAATTAATAATTTTTAATTGTGTTCAACATATAACCTGATGTCAATATATTCTTTATAACAGTTACTCAATTTCATTAAAAAAAATAATTAAAAAGAAACTAAGCTCTTATGGATGAAATATAAGATTGCGAAACTGGAATTGTGAACAATTTTGATTTTTTATATTTAGTACATTAGATAAATTTTGTATAAAGAAAAATAAAATAAAACAAGCAAATAAAATATATTCATTTAAAATTTCTACATTTTTTTTTCTCACTTGACATAATTTTACAGCATTATCAAATTTGAAATCTCAAACAACATTTACATTTTACTCTTTAAATTCAGGTCCTGGCTCTGATATTAAGAGTTAATATTTCTAACAGTTTTACTGCTAAGTCATAGATGTTTTCAGATGATGAAAAAAATCCTGTTAATTTCAGGAGTGAAAATTCGTCTGACTGATTTCTTAGGAGTATTTTGAATTTCAATGCATGATTTATGCTAGCATTAGAGTTAAAAAATACCTTTGAGTATACTTGTTCTTAAGTGTTAAGGCTGTGGTTACTGAAAAATTTTCAAAAATTCAAATTTATTCTTGAAGAAAGTTGTGCGAGAAACTTCATAAATTTAAATCTTTTATCACTAATTGCAATAAAAAATTTTATGAGTGAATAATATGAAAATTAAATAGTATTAAAATTTGCACTGTATTGATCGTGAGTTACATTCTAGTTTTCAGGTCTGAATCATGAAATAAGATTGACAATCATGCCTGATCAGCTGAATCTACAACGGTATTAAAGTTCTAGGAGATGTCATAAAAAATATGACATTTTTCATTCATTGGGAGTGGTAACACTAAGCTTATGAGTAAAGTGAGTCACAACTGAACAATCTCTCAAGCACTCATCTCTTACCAGTTGATAAATTTATTCATGATGCAATTAATCAATGATGCCAAGTCTCAATGTTTAAAGGAAACATTGACTTTCTTGAAATCTTTGCTGTTACTAACCAAGATAGCAACCAATACCCACTGTCGTTTAAGGTCTTATGATTTCTGCAGAAGTCCATATTTTGAAGATCAAGAATCCAAATCCATTTATGCGCATTAAATTGTGCATAGTAATTAATTTATGCACAGATGCATAAAATAATTAGCATATTTAAGGTTAAATCTCAAATCAAGATGGATTTTCAGCATGCTGATTCTGATCAGCATACTGATTTCAGTAGTCTGATCATTTGCAGAATTAGATAACATAGACCCATGGAAATTCTTAAATTTTGCGGATCTTTTTTAAAATGGTTCACCACTGTGCATGGTGAACCATGTTCAAATTCCAGTGATTTGAAAATCAAATGTTACAATCTGTATTCACAAAACTGAAAAATCACACATAGGGATTAGTATTCTTCATCCATCAAAATGATAGCTTAGATCAGTATGATAGAAAAGAGCCATCTCAACAAATTGTAACAATTTAGCTCAATCAGACACTAGGTTTCACCATCTATTGATGACTATGATTTTAAGATTTTTTTCTCCACAGAATCAATCCATCTGGTGTTTAGTCTTCTCTTTTTTGATTTACCAGTACTTTTTCCATAAGTCAGCTTCTTAACTGAGTCACCATCATCTTATACACACAATTTAAAAATCCTATGGATGTGTTTTCTACACTAGGTAAGGCTGCAAGCTCCATATCGCCTATACTTCCGGGCTACTGTTTCTGTGTATTTTTAAGTCATTTAGCTCACAACGTGATCATTGTGTTTTGAGATTCTTGCAAAACGTGGTATTTGATTACTTATTACTTGCGTTTACAATGCTAACAATACTTGTGTTTACAATGCTAAAGGTGCTAGCACTAACGTCAGATGGTGCACAGCTTGTAACAAGAACAAACAGTAAAGAACAAATGGAAAGAGGCCAAATCAGGACAGCCAAAAAAGTGATTTATTCAAAATCTAGCAACCATGTCACCTTTTTTAACAATATATCTATAAATAACTAAAACAGGGGTAGCAGCAAAGTTTTTTAAAGTTTTAGGGTAATTTTAGGAACTTTTTTCAAAAAATTTTAGGTAAATTTTAGGGGTAATATATGATTTTGCTAGGATAAAAACAGATCACACGGTAGTTTATTACATAACAGAAGATTATTACAATTCATTCACACATATCATAAACAATTGAAGCCATAAAATAAAGCTCTGAAATTAAGTCAAGAATGAAATCTCTAAAGTGTAAAAATGAAATTTCAACTTTACATATTACCTATCAGAAATTAAGTGCATAATTCAGGAACAGGCAAAAGTGAGAATAAATCAAGAGAAAAAATAAATTAACACCAACTTGGATTTTTATTTAATTTTTACCTTCTTAATCAAAACTTTATTATTACCCTTTACCTTACTTTATTACGAAAAACTATTGTGTGATATTATTAGATTTCAAATAAGCAATTTATATTAGAAGTTAGAGAAAAACAAATTAATCATGATCATTTTTCTAATATATTCTTGATATGATTTGTGTGTTTCTTTTACTGCCCTCAATAGTGTTGTGGTGATCTTCCAACACTCCTCCAGAATTTCGAATGGTATCTTTGATTAGTCTAAGAGACATGATAGTATTCTCATGGTGACTCACATTAAGCATTGCTTTATTTATCGAAAAACCTCTCTCAGGATCAGAATTCCCATGTGGCAAAATTAAAACAGTTTTAATTAATGTAGTTAAATTCTTATATTTTAGATTATTGCTTTTTTATTTATAATTAGCCTATAACTCTAATTTTTTAGGAACACCAACAAAATTTTATCAGATTTTTAGGAATTTTAGGGTTTGCACATAGTTTTAGGAATTTTATGAATTTTAGGGGGAATGCTAAAACAAATTTTCACTTCTAACTCACTAGAATTACTTAATAACATTAATATCTTGTGAAATACGGCAGATTTGAGCTCAGAAATTATCTAATTTACTTCTTTTATTGAAAACAAAATTAACCGTTTGAAAATATCGCCTCACAGAATAAGCTATAGTAAGCAGATGCAAACTTTCTAACCGGAATTGGAGCAGGTATTGAGTTCGAGATTGTTATTGTTTACATTTATATAGAAAACATCATCCATATTACAATTTGTATTCATGCATTTTTAAAACCCAATTTCACAATTAATATTTGAGCAATTTCAAAATCAAACAATGTGATTCATATTTCTGTAATTCATTAAAAATAGTTTACAAACAAATTCTAAGGATAAAAAACAAAGAAAGAGCCAGTTTTGTAACCTACTTATAATTATTAATTACCAAAGATTATTATAATTTTGCAGCTAGTTTAGAATTGGGTGCGCGGATAGTTTATTTATTATTTTTTCATCTTACTCTGATCATTAGATCAAACGTTATTAAAGTGTTATAACATTTTTATTTTGCGCTTTGTTCAGTTCCTTTACTTCATTTCTACAAAACTTCTAGAAATTCATATTAATAGCAGTGATTACAATACTTCCTGTATACAAAAACTATATATAAAAAAAATTGTCAATTCTTCTCAGGTACTTTTGTTGATAAGTTATAGTTTCATAATGCACATACCCAGTATCATCACTATCATCAGAACTTTCTTCTGAAAATATTGAGGACATGCTATTGACAGATTCTTCTCCATCAGATGCTCCTAAATTTAAAGATTTATGGCGAGAAGGCAGCAAAATACTTGATGGGAAACTCCCTTTTCTAGTGTGAATATAATTGTTACTTTCTGAAAAATTATTAAAAAACAGTTACTCTGAAAATTAATATATTATTGCAATCAAAGCACAGAAATAATAAGCATAGAAATATGCAATAAAGAAAGACAAAAAATTTTGATGTAAATCAAAAAAGAAAAAGGATGGTATTAAACTTCTTTTCCAAGTATGTATGCAAGTGTTATGTTCGAAAACAAAGCATAAAACATTAATAGAAACATTTTATATTATCACTATCTCGAGTGCTCTAAAAAACTGCATAGTTAGGAATTTTTTAAGGATAGGCAAGATAGTTTTATGCTTTTAATGGCTAATAACAATACATATGAAATAAATGACAAGAATATTTTTGTCCTATTTGCTTTAATTCATGATGTCAGAAGCAGATTTTTGAGCAACAGTAGAGAAAAAAAAGTTGCGTCCTATTGTTGAAAAGTTTTTGAAAAAAAGCATAAGCAACAAACACAATGTCTACTTAAAATTTTTGAAATTGGGAATAAAAGATCTATAATAAAGAACAAGATTCTTTAAATTTTTAAAATATTATTAAAGAATTTTTTTTGTGTAAATAAAGTTTTATGCATTAAGCTTTACAAGATTTGAGTTGAGTCTTTGCTTAATTTTTATATACTACTTATATAACATCCATTTTAGTTTCAATGGCAAATGTCATTACACTGAGCATTGACTCTATTTCAATATTTTTACGGAAAAAATTCTTTTCCCACAATTAGAGCAAGACTTATCTACAAGAATACCATATAAAGTAGAAGGCACTTGCAGACTGAAACTATAGATAATAGTCAGGATATATATACTTTGAAAGAGAATTTTTACGATCTTCAACTGGTACAGCATAAAAAAAATAATGGGGTACTATTATTAGATCATAATATACAAATAATACCAAATTTAATTAAATGCCAAATTTATATACCATATACCACCATTTACAACCATATTATGATGCAAATTATTCCTTTTTAAAGTTGATTACATAAAACTATAGATTACAGACAAAATTTTGGTTAATAAAGAAAAATAAGTTTAATAACAACTGAGAATATATTGTCAAATTTTGAAATACATAATTCATTTAGAATTTTTTTTTATCAAATTATTGCTTGTAATAAACTTATTACTTGTTGTCAGAAAATTTTAGAGAAATAAGAATGCAAACAAAATAAAATGTTAACCATAAACTAAAGAAAAATCATTCCATAAAAGAATTGTAATGAAGTTTAGAACTTTGTCAACTGCTCAGAATTTAGTAAAGTGTCCTTTTTTTGAGGTTCAGATTTTAGAAAAAAGTTCTTAAACAGACCTAATTTCTATCTAGATTGACACCTTTTTCAAAATAAAATTTTTTCACTTTTTAGAAAGCGAACCACCAAGTATTCTGTGTGGATAAATTAGGTCCACACTAATGGTATACAACCATATAGCAAACATTCATGGTCACAAATTTAATGGGTTTTTGACCTTCAAAGTGGCACAAGCCTTGGCTATAACAAATGTGGCTTGTGGAGATCCTTCTGCAATTAGGGTTGAAAGATGTATGTCCATTTAGAACGTAAAAAGCCTTTTATTTCAATTTACTTTCATGGTATTTTAGAGAGAAATTAAATTACACTGCGTATATCTTCCAGTGTCTGTCCTTGACCTTATACATAGCATAAAAAATAAATGTCAAAAATCTTAACACTGTACCGTTGAACAATACAAAAAAATTTCCAATAGTGCACTAAGATAAGTTTAAAGAATATCGTAGCTGTAAAATAAATTTTTTCTAGCCTATTTGATACTGATTATTGGAGGCAGAATCACTACAAAATTCTTGAATTTGCTAACATGCAGTAAAATTTTGAACAAGTGAATTTTTTTATTATTTTGAACCTAAGTACTGATTTTTATAACAATTGATATAAAAATAACAATATCAAAGATAAACATTTTTGGCAATACATTTTTAATAAAAAGCTATGTAGAAATATAGGACATCAAAAAATATCAAACAAACTAAACAAGTAAGACTCTTTTTGATGGGAAAGAAGGCATCGGAAAATGTTTGTCTTGCAAAGTAGGCAGAAAAAGAAAAAAAATCATGAGAAACTATGGTTTAACCCCTTTAAGTGGCCTTAATTCTTCTTCACTAAAAAAATATTTTTTGGCTCTATTTATTGTACAATACTAATTGAACAAATTATATTTCATTCTGATGTCTGCATAATAATTATGTACAAAAATTTGGAACAATTTGTAGATTGATAAAATTGATGATCAGGGTTAAGGAACTAACTGATGACATAGAAGTATGAAATTATTTTTAAAAAAGGATTGTTTTACTAATTCATTCGAATTTTATAGTCTTAGTATTTTATATTAGACTTATGAAAAATATAAGTTGATGATTTTACATTTCCTGCTAAATGTGGAACGTGAATAATGATTGAAGAATATACTATTAATGTTTAATTGGGTAATTTTACTTTATATGTGGAACAATTAGAAATTAAAATTTGCTACACAGCTTAATATTTCTTTTACGAACATGCATGAAACTTTTTAAATATTTTCAGTTAGTAATAAGAAATTTGAGATAAAGATATAAAAATTATTAAACTATATAATAATTTTATGGTGTCATGTATAGGGGAGTATTGATACATATATTAAAGATACAAATTTCTACACCATTTAAAGGAATGCAATTTTAAATGGGAAAAAAAATGTGCAAAATCGGTCAAATAGTTCCAAAGGAATCACATTTTTTAAAAATCGTATTTTTAAAATTTGATTTTTCAGGAAGAATTCGATTGATTTCACTTAACTTTGTATTTTGCCATTTAAAGGGCAATCATTAAAATGATGTAAAAATATGTATACCTTACAATTGAAATTTTTTGACCATTATTAAATAAAATAATAAAAAAATTATAAATGTTACTAAAAGTTATATTTTGTATGGATAAAAATTTTTTTTAATTGTGTTCAAAAATTTTTCAATTCACTCAAGATATGTTTGAGATGTGATGAAATACGTAAAATGTAAAATTAACATTATGGGGTCCATACTTTTGACCGCTCTCCAAAACAAACTATTGGGACCATATTTCCCAGATTGTGGCTATTGAAAAAAGGTATGTTTATTCAAAGAAAGTATGCTTTTGTGTCTGATTTCATAACTTAAAATATTGTCTGCACTGATTAATTAGCATATTTAAAGTCACCCCTTTAAACCATTAAGATTGATTCCTAAACAGAAAGATCCAATCATTAGATCAAAAGTTTTTCAGCGTTGTCCATTTACTCTTTGAGCACTGTACATTAAAAATCAACATTAAATCGAACAAGGATAAGAAATTAAGATATTTAAAGCTACATGTAAAGAATATTTTCTCTTTTATTAAAATAGGAAAATTTAAAAACAGGAAATTTACTATTATTTCTCAATGGAACATAACATTCAAACCTGTTTTTACATCTTCCAATTCAGTTTAAAAGGATGTCAAAATCTTCATTTTCATCCTGGAAAAAGTCATACTCACCATAAACAGCTGGGTATAAATTATTGATGTAAGTGTGATCAAATAGACTCATGTCTGTTGAACTAATAGGCAATATCCAACTTTGTCCACCTTCAACTAAACCTGGCAATGCATACTGAGGCAGTTCAAAATTTGAAGAAGGATTTTCCTGAGTTAGACCACATCTTAAATTTCCTATCCAACCATGCTCAAATTCTTCAATTTCTAATAAAAATATTTCACCTGGTTGAAGAGGTTCTCTTGAAAACGTAATCCCATATGCATAGCCTGACTTGCGATATGCAACTGTATTGTTTTCAGAGAGTATTATATTTCGGCCATGATATTGGTGAAATGTAACAGGTGCCGCATAAGTATCTTGCTCTTCCATCAGCTTACAATTGAACTTACACTGAAAAGATATCATACTTTGTAACAGAACATTTCATGTACTAATTTCTTAAAAAAAATAATTATACCATAAATCAGTAACAACTAAAATAATTAAATGATGGAGCATAGGTGCCAACTTGTCATTGAGAAAATTTTTACTTTCTGGTAACATGTATATTTTAATGTATAAATCTTAATTTCTAAAGTTAAATCATAATTTTTTTTAATCTACTTTATTCTACAAGTCAATAATTTAAACATATAAATAAGGGATACATTAGTTTCATACTATTGCTTTAAATCACAGTTGGCAAAAAACATATTTTTCTTTAAAAAAAAAAATCTGATTTTATTTAAATTCGATTTTTTGATTTAAACCAGATTTTTTAATAATAAAATCAGATTTTTTTATATTTACCAGCCAAATCATTTTACAAAAAAATGCATTAATACTATTTTAAAACAGTAGTAAAGCTGAAATTGCTAATATTTCTAATTAAAATATTTACAATGATCATTCAATTATTACAAACTAATTACTGAATAAATAAATCATGGTTAATTTTGCTCAAGCTATACATCCCAAGACGAGGAAGCAATTTGTTAGTTAGATATCCAACGAAGAGTAAATTAGTTTAGATCTGAATACATTAAAGGAAAAAAAATATTCTAAGTTTCTCTGAGTAGAACAAATCTTTCTTCATTATTGATATACATTAACTATAGATTTAATAAGTGTTAAAAGCACTTGTATTTAAATAAATATAAAACTAAATGAGTATAATTATCACTAAATCTTTTTACACATAACTAATAGAAAATTATGACTGAAACAGTATTTTCATGCCACTCTTTTTTTATTTATTAGACTACAGTGTAACGTCCCATATCCGGACGTCCCTTTCCCGGAAGGGTCGATTTCCCGGACACTTTTTAACAATCAAAATAAACATCTCTCCATCATCCCCTTTCCTTAAAAAAAAAAGTCTTTTGACACATTTTCTCTTTTTCTAGATTGCACTGAACCTCTGATTTATGCATCGAACCCATAAATCACCAGAAAGGGGAAGTGAAGATCTACCAAGATCATTGACTGACGCTCCTCCCATGGAATGTAGGAAAAAGAGGGAGATTTGTTTTCAAAAGACCGCAACTGAGCCCCCCCCCCTTCCTTTCCCATGCAGGTGGCTAGTAAAAGAGGCATTTCCTGGAACCTTTTTATTGAAAGAAGAAATACTGTGGAAAAGGGTAAACGGGGTAAGCGTTAAGGTGGAGGGGGAGTCAAAATGGAAAATTTGAATAGGTCTAAAAGGATACACGTCCTTGAGAAACAAAACATTCGTTCTTCCCCATACCATGTAATATTTAGGAGGCGGGGGGGAAAGGGGGTAACGTTCTTTCTTTAGCAGATTCTTTCAGTCATAGAAGAAAAAATAAAGAGAATCTGATCGGCATGCCCCGCCTTTATGCTTGATTGATAGCCAATGATTGGAGAGAAAACAATAATTTGTTACTTCCCCACCCTCAACTTAAATGATCTCCTCTTTAGACTTATTTTCTTTCACAAATAAGGAGGAAATGAATTTTTCTCCTCCACCTACCCACCTTAATGAATGACGGGAATTTCCCTTTCTTGCTTGAATCATTCTAGTTAAAAATGGCGGATTATTATTTTCATATGTCAATATTTTTTCGTTTTCTATATTTTAAGCAATATTTTTTTTTTAAATATTTCATATTTTATTGATTAGATATTCTAATATTAAAACATTATTGCCTTTAAAAATAATGTTTATTTATTTTTTGTTTCTTAGATTTAGATCATTTTAAGCTTTGTTCCAGAATGACATGAATTTCCCCTTCCTGCTTGAATCGTTCTAGTTCAAAATGGCGGATTAATATTTTCGTAACCGTTAAATTTTTTTCGTTTTCCATATTTTCAGTAATAATATTTTTTTTCTAATATTTTATATTTGATTGATTAGATATTCTAATGCTAAAACATTATTCCCCTTAAAAATAATGTTTATTTATTTTTTGCTTCTTAGATTCAGATCGTTTATTAAATCATTTTAAGCTTTGTTTACCTTGGGGGTCAATTATACGAAAAAATCTATTATACGGACTTTTGGAAGTCCCACTGATTCCGGATACGCGACTTTACACTGTATTATGAAATACAGTAGGGAACCGATTATCCGGAACGATCGGGACCATCGCTATTCCGGATAAATGATTTTTTGGGTTTTCTGAATCGCTACAAAAAGCCGTTTTTTTATTGTTAAAACCAACTGGAAAAAAAAATATTTGGAAATAATCTTAAAAAGAAGAAAAAGCGATGTTGTAATAAATACACTAATGATTATTTCCAAAATGATGGTAAGGTAAACATCTTTCAAAAAAGAAAGAAAAATCTTAAAATCTTATGAGGAAAAAAAAATTTTTTTTTTTTTAAATGGCGGGAAAATTTATCGAATTTCGTTTCTGTTTCTTGGTTTTCCGGTTTTCTGATTTCCGGATAGCGGGTTCTATACTGTATAATAATTTACATACAGCCTTTTTCATTATTTCTTTGGATAAAAGATTCATTTTCAATGAAGTCCGACTTTAAAAAACATCGCAGACTAAAGAATATAATAATAAATAATATAAAATTATTTTCAACTTCATGATTTTTTTTTCATCAATGCTCATTTTTCACCAATGTCTCATCAATATTTATTTAAATCAATGTTCTTTTTTTAAAAAAAATCAAAATTGATTCAAATCACAATTTAAAACATGCAAATCCTGTTTTAAATGTTGGCAAAATAGCTTCATTATTAAAAAGTTTTTAACACCTCAAGTATTATAATACAAATACTTTATGAAGTTGGCAGCAATTATAATACGAACACACACAAGTTGGCAGCAATGAAGGAGTAGCAAAATATTGGCACACAGTTTGACATTATTTAGTTTACTATCATAGAAAATAAAATAGTTCATAAATATATTTTTAAATACAGTTCATAAAGTTAAATTATAAAAAAAATTACTTTCAAGCAAAATATGTTTAAAGGTAAATTCTAATGCATAGTAACAGCCCGTAATGAGCCATGGGGGTCATGGAGGTTAAGCTCAACAATTTTGTGACCAATGGTATGATATTAACCATGTGGTCAGCACTCTGTGCACATGCTGCCTTTAATTCCCAGACAAGCTGGTATCCATTGATCTGAAGTTGGTGGACTTCAAGCCGACACTGACAATCGAACCATAGTTCTTCACAAAGACAGTTCAGTGCCTTAACAACTGAGCCAATGCAGCCATTGAACTGAAAGCACTACTAATGCATAGTACAGCTTTTAATTTACAGTTACAATGAAACCTGTTGACAACTTATCTAAATTGATCTTAATGATCAAGTAGCATACAGACATAAAACAATGAAATTTCTCCTTATAAGTTGACAACTTGTCTAAACGTACTTTTAATTTTTTCTTAGAGGTGGTCAACATAGGTCTTACTATGCTAAACAAATAAATAAATTTTACTAGAGAAGATGTTCTTTTATATATACAAGAGCAAAGCAGTGCTCAAAGAAAGGAAAACAGGGATAAATGCTCGAGGGCAACTGAGGACCCAGTCGAAATTCTTTATAAAAAATGTAGAATTATTTAATTAACAAAATTTTAACAGCAAATTCCAAAGAATTATCTCACATACATTTAGACTGACATAAAAAAATCATAATACCAAGAAGTTGCACTAGATAGGCTTGCTTATACAACTAAAAGATGTCTATTCAAATTTCATTCTTGGTGCAAGTATCACCACTGTGAACATGCAAATCAGGGTTGCTTTGAATATGTGCTCTACAGTTTCTGAGCATTACTTTTCATTAAATTTTGACATAGTGAGTTGTTGTTAGTCAAGAATGCCTTTAAGAAAATGAAAAAGCCATTATCAAAAGCTCACTGACTTTGAAAGTGGTCGCGTAATAGGGTTGCAAGAATGTGGATCTTCAATCAGCGATATTGCAGAAAGACTGAAGGTACTACTTCAAGACCAGGTTGTGGACAGCCATACAGCAATACTCAAAGGGAAGACCGCTCCGTATGGCTGTGACCCTGTACCCTGTATTGATAATTAATATTTAATGTTAAAATTACAATCTCAGTGTTGTTATGGTAATATTCAAGTTTATCCAAGAATACATTTCAAATGGAATATAATAAAACCTGTTAAGTTGACCACATCTGCATGTTGATCACCTGTCTAAGTTGATCATAATGATTATGTAGCATACTGGTATAAAGCAATTCCTTTATATGCTGATCATTGTCTAAGTGAACCCTTAAATTTAGTCCTTCGAACGATCTAGTCATACAGGTTTTACTGTATCTAAAAAAATATTTATAGAATATGGGAATGTACATGGGTTGAACATGTAAGATAAGTCCACTGTAATCTATAAGTGGTGAAAACTTGAAAAGTATAATACTGACAATCACACATACATTGAATGATTAAAATGCAAAATTAAATATAGGATTATGAATTTTGGAATAATATTCTTTTTAAGATAAAAAAGAATTATAAAGAAATTATATTTATAAAAGAACAATAAAAAAATGTCACTTACTCTTGAAATTTGCCGAATGCCCACAATATCTTCATCTTCTTTACACATTTACTAGCAGAGCTAAAATCTTACAAATAATATTTCTCTAATGACAAAATTCTTTCTAAAAAGGAAAATAAAAAATTTGAAATAGCATTCTTTTTGAAAAAAGGTATTAATTACAAAGTGGCACTACAAACACCAAAAAAAAAAAAAAAAAAATCCTCGACTTTTTTAGGTTGATTTTATTTCTGATAATTGTAACTGATGACAAATTTTATTTTTAATTTTAAAATCAGGCCACATTCTTACACATGAAAATATTACAAACACTTATAACACTTATAAATTCAGCGGGGCTAGTTCATAAAAATCCGATCATTATAGCAAAAGTTATTCAGAATGTTCACTTTTTATTTTGCGCACTGCTCACTATACTAATTGATCAACTTAATGATTCAAAAGGTTGGCATTAAGATATGCTAATTAATTAGTTCTTCTATCAATTAAGTTATAGAATCAAACAAAAAAATTTACTTTTTCTGAATGAATATATCTTTTTTTCAACAGATTTGGATTTTTGACAGTTAAAATATAGGGGGAAGCTGCAATCTGAAAAATATGATACCAATAGTTTAGGCAGGAGATGGATTAAATGCGTTTTAATATTAAATTTATTGTTAATTTCACATTATGCATTTTTTTGCCGCATCTTAGGCCTTTTTTTAAGAAAATCAAAAAAATTTAACACAATTATACAATTCTTTTATTTAAAGATAATTCCGTTAAAAAAAATCATAGTAATTATATGTTATTTTAATTAATAAGGGTAAAAATATTTTTGAATTGTAAGGTATAAAAATTTTAAAAACTATTATAAACTGTGTAATTTAAAATGATATAATGCAAAATTTTAATAAAATTGGTTAAATAGTTTCCAAGTAACAAAACTATTTAATCAACTTCGTTTAACTTTTATATTTTGCCATTTTAAATGACTTAGTTCAAAGGAAAATAAGAATTTGTGCCCTTTACAATTCTAAATTTATTTAGACTATTATTAAATAAAAAAATAGTTATAAAAAATTATTTTTTACATAGTCTTAGGACAAAAGAATTTTTTAATTGTGAGCAAAACATTTTCGATTAACATTTTGATGACTAAATTCTTAATGGTTCTGCTGACCAAACTACTGAAACCATATTTATTATGATAACCAAATGCTATAATAAATAGATAAATATACTACAGTAAAATATGGCATATTTTGTGTGCCAAAAATCCAAATCTGTCGACAAAAAAGAGGTACACATATTCAGAGAATTCTGTAACTTAATTAGTACTAATCAATTAGCATATTTGAGGTAATTAAGATTAGCACTAAGCATTAAAATCTGATCCTTAAAAAAGTCAGGTGATATATTTTTTTTTTTGCTCATTGTATAGACAAAATGTAGTTATAACAATTAAAAAGCCAAATTTAGATCAAATTTGGGTCAATTAAAAAGCTCTTCACATATTATTTAATCAATAAAAATTAACCCTTTTTTAAATTGTT
This sequence comes from Parasteatoda tepidariorum, assembly GCF_982258835.1. Classification (NCBI taxonomy): domain Eukaryota; kingdom Metazoa; phylum Arthropoda; class Arachnida; order Araneae; family Theridiidae; genus Parasteatoda; species Parasteatoda tepidariorum. The sequence continues at coordinate 55,710,426 of NC_141766.1, forward strand.
TTATGATAAAAAAAGATACTTAAAAAATTATTTTATTCTAAATATAGATCTTTCACAAAATAATTTATCCTAAAATCAGACTTTTTTCAAATAAAATAATGACTAACAGTAACATAAAACACTAAACAGAGTTGATGGTATCATTAATTTATAATTTCATAAGTACTAATTCTTGAAACCCATGGTTTCTGTGGTTTTTATAAAAACAAGACATTACATCAAAAGCACAAAATAGAAATCTGACAGCAAAAACAAAATCTATATCTATTTTAGATTCAGAAAATTGTGAGTGGATTTTTCATAAATTCTCATAACTAGGTACTTTAAAAAAAAAAATTACAGAACAGACAAGTGGCATTTGAGATTTTTTATAAAATCACATAATTAAAAAAATGATTTTTTACAAAAACAGGACTTTAAATAAAAAGGCTGGATTGATTCTTGAAAATGGAAACTATTCCAATAACTAAATAAATAAAGATGGTATAGGATCCAATTCTTTCTTCAGAATACTTTCTATTAAAAAAATCAGAAAAAATTTCTTATCTCAGAAATTGTACCTTGTAAATAAATTATAAAATTACACTATTTAAACAGTACAGGAAAAAAATCATTTTATCCATTTGATTCTTATGAACACAAATTATCTAAGGCAATGGATGGTTGCCCGTGTAAAGCTAAGCACAGATGGTACTAGGGGTTAAAATTCTTCATAAGACTTTTACGGGTTACTACTTTTGATTGATTTTTACACCTTAACTTGTAAAAGTGCACCGTCCAATACTATTATACTTGTAGTGTTCCTAATATAACATGTTCTTTCAACCTAACTTCCGATAAAAAACAACAACAATTGAATTCAGAAGAGTCCGCAAGCTTGCTATGATGCTACCCAAAAAATAAACGGCGCTATTTTACACAAATATACAAAATAAGGGATAACACTCAAAACATGGCTAACCTTACACTTTTATGCAGTGATATTAATTTCATTAAATTTGTTTTAGGCTCATAACCAGTTATAATTTATAAATTATAGAAACTCTTACGAATGACAAAATTATGCGTAAATTTAAACACGAATCAGAATACTAAAACTTCCTAGAATATTAAGCCTATACATACATCGCCTCGTAAGCATAACATAAGTAGAGGGATACACCAGAAGTTTTCTAAATTTCCTTCGATTTCAAGAAGCTTGTTATTGTTTACATTCAGTCAACTAAAAATAGAAAAATTGGATAAACATTTTAAAGATAACATTTTCAAGATAAGCCCAGGGCTGTACTCAAGGGGAGGTGTGAAGACAAGAGCAATTCTCCCAGAGCTGGGTACAAATTAGTTTCTGAAAGTACAATATTTTCATATGTTTGATAAAAAAAATTGCAGAGATTTTTCTTTAAAGATATTTGAAATATTCCAAAAATTTTTCTCTTTATTTAGCTTATAACAACTCAAATAAGTAAGATTATCAGCCAATCAATATTACATTATCAGCAAAAATACGCACTAAAAAACTATAGGAAATTATAAATTTAGTAGGTTTTTAAAAATTGATATTTTGAGAATCAAAAGGTAAATTACCAGTTAAAAAAGGCTTTTACAAATCAATTAGGTTTTTGGTATTGGTACCTATTCAGACCAACTACCTTCGCCAAGGTGCCAAAGGATTTTTTTTTTTTAACTTGAGAAAATCATACAAAAAAACCCACAAGTTTTGTGGTTTGTCCAGAGGTAGCTACAAGTTATTTTTTTTTTTTTCAAGCTGATCTTCTTTAATGATTTTTTAATTTTTTGCGTGTCACCACTAAAACTTGGCAATATTTTTGTTACAGGTATTGATACGGAAATCATCTAATTTACAAAATATAAAAATTACTTTTGAACTGTAAAAACGTGGAATTTTGACCCAGGACATGTAAAACCTGGGTTCTACCTTAGAAAAGCCAATAAAATTTTTAAACTATATATTTTTAATGGTATATTTTTATAGAAAATTTAAGAGTAATTTTAAATATTGCTTACTTTGAAACATAAGTGTATCTCAGATTATTGCACTCATTAGAACTTTAATTTCACTGCAACCATTCATAATCCTTTGTAAGAAAATTTTTTTTAAAAGTTCCCGTATTGTACCTGCGCCAAAAAATCTTCAAATTTTGGCTATACCCGGGCAGTGGCATGCCAGAAACTAAAAACAACATCACAGAAAGGAAACAACTTAATTGGTAGAATTCAAAGCTCAGATAAACCACTACATATCTCTATTTATTAAGTGAAAAATTCCTTTGGCAACCTTGCAAAGGTAATTGGCGCAAACAGGTACCAATACGGAAATTTTGCAAAAAATTAGTGCACCTTTCAAAATAAAAAACACATTCCCATTACTTGAAAAACAAACTTATGTATGAAGTTTATATACACAGTTGGAAAAAAATATGACTACTTTTAGAGAATTAAGAACACCATTACACAAAATTGCGAATGTAAAAGAATACATTACAATGCATGCATATTAAACTGGAGTAATATTATTTGCTTAAGTGGTGTGACACCTAATACTGAAAATATACAGCAGCATAGAAAGATAACACATACATAATTTATTATTTTCCCTTCACATATTATTATTCGTTTAGTGAAAACTGAAATACGTGTTCAGTCCCTTATCTTTGAGCACTGGCTTGTTTCTTTCCTCAAATTTAGTAAATAATGCCCAAAATTAAGAAATATCAAGAAATTTCAATAAATTTTGTAACATCTAATACAAGGAAATACAAATTATGTACTCAAAAATAACAAAAAAAATCCACAATTAAAGCACTTAGAATCATTGAAATTTTACTTTATAATAAATTGACTTATTAAACGTTATCTCCAACAACATAGTCGGCATCGCATAGAATGTTAAGCTTGTGATGTCATAGCAAGTTTGTTAACATAATACTGTATACACATATATAACTTAAAATGAGATGTCCTTTGTGTTTTGTTTTGAATTATACGCTAATAACGAAAATAAAACTAACTATCATTTTAATTACTATTTTTTAATGTACGTGAAAATGCTTTCGACTGCCTTTTTCTGCTCTATACGATCTCCTTTTAAAAACACCACTTAACCGCCTCGGTGACCAGACTAAAAAGTTAAATGTTATACATATAGGTAGCGCTTTATAAAATTACTAGGAATTTTGAAACAAACGAATACGCCATCTGGGGATGTCTTTGGCCCTTCCCTCTCCTCCCTCTACTTGGACAGATACGAGTATATTACATGTCACGATGTCTTACTTAAATTTTCAAGATTGAAATCTGGTTGTCATGAGCATGAAATAATTAAAAGAAGTTGTTGACATCTAAGTTATTTATTTACTTTTCATTTAATGGTAATTTTTTTATCTGTTTTATAAAGATTATATGCGTATGGCTTTTATTAAATTAAAAAGTAATCGTATAATATTTTCTTTATACATATTTCATGACAAAGTTATTTAGTCACCGTCTTATATTTATTAGACGGTAAGTAGTTATACATCCTTTTTAATAAGTTATATTTACTTTCAATTAAATTTTATGAGAAAAAGTATACACGCAACGTAAACAATAAAGCACTTAATCACTATTTGAAGTTCACAGACAGTATTATGATTTAACTTTTCACTAAATTGCAGAAATTGAAGGGGATTTAATTATCGAAGATGTCAACCTTCATCTATCAAAAGGTACCTCAAGATAGAATCAAGTTAACATGTCTTATATACTAGTGAATTGGTAATTTATATTTATAGTGGTAGTTAAGTCACATTACTCCCCTTCCAGAATTTTATCAGTGAGAGAATTCGATGAACAAATACCACTAGTTGATTTATGCTGTTTTTCTTATATCATTTTTGCTCATTATATGTTTTCTTCACTTTTGTTTATCTACGACATTTCGCTCATTTTTTCCCTTCATTTTTAATTTATATCATTTCGTTCATTTTTTTTTTGTTTTGTTTATTGCTCGGAAGACTTTCATTTACCTCGTGGGATTTCTTTTTTTTTTTGTTTTTTTGAGTACCATATTTTAACCAAATTAACTGTTTAATGTGGACTATCCATCGATATTGGCAAGTTCATGTCACTTCCGCAGGTCACCATTGAGGGGAATTTAATTATCGACGATGTCAAGCTTCACCTTTAAAAAGTACCTCAAGATAGAATCCAGTTAACATGTCCTACATACTAGTGAATTGGTATTTAATATTTATAGTGCTAGTTACGCCGCAGCCCCCCCCCCCCTCCAGTGACACTGTTACTTTAAATAAAAGACCTCTCTTGTAATAGGTGATGAAGATGCATGGAATGTTCAGCCTAAACTAAGCGAAAAATGTTGAGTCTTGATTTTTAGCATAGGGTGTTGGAAGAGAAGAAAGAGATTTATCTGGAGGAGAACATTTGAGGGTTTGCTTTATGGTCAATTTAAATTTGTTTTTGTTAGAAAATATTGAAATTAATTCACTTAACGGCTAAAACTAAACAGAAGCAAAATATTTTAATTTTCATAATAGTATTAATAATGATTTAGTTAAAGAACAATAAAATGAAAGAAATAGTCAATTTAGCACCCTTTTTCGAAATTTGTACCTATGGCAAAATGCCCCACTTGCCATGCCCTAGATATGGCACTAAATGGCTTCCCCGCTTTTGTACCCCGTCGACCTGTGCTTGAAATCGAGCACTTTACAGTATAACAGTTTAACGAAGACCAATACCGCACACCCTCGGTCCTTACGCATCCTGAGCAAAGTGGTCACCCTTCGCACACTGAGTGCAACCAGTGATGCTTGACTTCGGTGTTCTACTGGGTACCGTATCTTTGCGATTAGTTCACTGCGAGACCATGGTGCAGCTGCTTATGTGCACCAGCTTTTAATCCACAAGTAATCTTCTGTATTGTGGTGCATCTATCCGCTGTTACAATGCGGACTAGCCTCCTAAAATTTTGCTGTTGCCCGTGCAGCTGTCTTTGGTAGTGGTGGTTTTACCGGAACCGATGTATACTCACGGTATACCTTAGACCAGTGGTCGGCAAACTTATTAGCCAAAGAGCCAAATATGAACATTACAACAATTTTAAAAAAAATTGGGAGCCAAATGTGCTTGTTTAGTAAACTTTTATTACACTAAATAAGTAGTACACTAAATAAAACTAAATTCCATACTTAATAAATATTTATTAATGCGAACAATGTGCTTGCATCTCTTTGGAAAGTTTGAGTAAGTCAGGTTTGTATGTTGTTGTTTTTAATTTTAGGCATTATTCCAAGTTCTCATCAGACGACTTCTCAGTTTACTCTTGATAATGTTCATGCTTGAAAAAGAATGTTCGCATATATATGTAGAACCGAAAAGGGAAAGAGCTTTTTCCGCTGATCGTAAGAGTCAGGAATACCATTCGAAGCGTTGAAAATGATCATGTCTTCCTTCTCCAGGTTATTCAAAGCAGACCACTTGCGTTGTGAACTAAGATCAAATTTTTTCTTCTCCAATATTTCCAATTCATCACAAAGACGTTCGAATTTAGAGCGCCACATCTCCTTGTTTTTTAAATCCAGCAATTGTATTTAAAAGCTACCAATTTCAATTTCAAAAGGAGAAAATTTCGACTCGGTTATCGTAGCGTTAAGAGGATTCTGACAAATGCTAAAGTTGCTCTGCTGTTTTTAAATTCCTGAAACCTGCTGAGAAATGCTTTCCTCATATTTAAAATTATTGTTTTAAAATGGTGTTTATATATAGAGGAATTATTTTCTTGGCGATGCTTCATCAGGCTCGGAAAGTGAAACAATGTTTCCCTTTCGAAATTCTGATCAAAAATGGATAATTTATTTTTGAATGTTATTACTTCTTCTAACATCGAAAAAATTAAGTTTCCTTTCCCTTGTAGTTTACGATTTAGCTGATTTAGATGAGACGTAACGTCTACCATGAAATTAAAGTTTTGGATCCACTGATCGTCTGTTAGCTCTGGATAGTGGATAGTTCCCTTCTCAAGGAGAAATGCTTTAATTTCCGGAAAAAGGGACATGAAACGTTCTAAAACGTTCCCTCTTGATAACCAACGTACCTTGTTATGAAGCAGAAGATCAGCGTACTCACTCTCCATTTCAAATAAAAATTCTTTGAATTGGCGATGATTAAGAGCTTTAGCTAAAATGGAGTTGATAATGGTAATCACTAATTCCATAACTTTACAAATTTCATCCGGAAATGTTTGCGCATGAGTGAATGAGACAATGGTAAACAAGTATCTCGTGATTAATTTTTTCTTTCAATATAGCAACAAACCCTTTTCTTACGCCGATCATACTTCTGGCCTCATCTGTTCAAATCGACACAATTTTATCGAGGGGAATATGATGTTTTTCCATACACTCAATTACAGCATTTGTGATATCTTCTGACCTCTCCACCCGTCTGACCTTTGAGTGACAATAATCCTAAAAGTTCTTCTTTAGGGCCAGAATGAGACATAAATCTTACAGAAAGTGAAACTTGCGTATCATTATGTCACAAGACTCGTCAACTGCAATTGATTAAGCCGAAATAAATTTCAGATCTTCGATATGCTGGGTGGTTATATTCGAATACATTTTAATTGTTCTATCTTTAATGGTTTTGGCAGACAATGGTACCTCTTTAACTGTTTTCAGAATATCTGCTTTGTTCTTAAAATCCCGAAATAGCTCTTCGGATTAATTTATCAAAATGAGATGTAATTTTTTTCTTACCAATTTTTTTTTAAATGAAAATATTATTGCGCCTTCCGTGGATATTTGTGCCAGAGCCGCACTTAAGGAGCCAAAGAGCCACATGCGGCTCTGGAGCCGCACTTTGCCGACCACTGCCTTAGACATAAAGGAGCGTGAATATCCGAGTGTGCGTACTAATTCTGACATGAAGGGACTCATGCGTTAAGTTCCAGAGTACCCAACTATCCAATAACCGGTTCACAGATGACGTACCTCCTGACTGTTACTTTGCTTCTTATGCTCATGAGCTGGATTCTAGTACATATGATGCTCTTCTAAATCTGAGTATAATTTGTTTATAGAAAGAACTCCCCTAGCCACAAAGTCTAAGACCGTCTGCTGCTTTGGAAACAAGAAACAACGCATTCAAAGAGGAGAGCATCTCTCTTCTCTGATTCTCTTTCTCTTGTTGACCCGGGCTATGACCTATTGATCGAACATCTCTTCTGGAAATAGATAAATCTCGTAACCATAGACTACGTCACTGCTCCAGACGAATGACGACAGGTCCACAATAAGTTATTTTTCTGGTATAGTATATGACATCGAGCAGTTTCCCGCGTAAGCTACGTATCCGAGCTTCTTCTCCTTTCTACATTCTTAGGCTTGACCTTCCTTCTAAGAAGAGCAATATTTTGTGCTTTTTTTTAATTGAAAAAGACTTTTGATATGTGAGTTACAGTTGTTAGATCAATCAAGAAACAAAATAAAAATAAATTTTTAACGAAATAAAAAGTTGCATTGTAATTGCGTATTTTATTTTGTAAATCTTTTTTATCGAAAGAAAATTCAATTGTGCAATGATTACATCACTATTTTTAATATAGTTTAATATTTATTCATTGAGTACAACAATAAAGTTTTATTATGAATTTGAAAGATACGAAACTGATTTTCAAATTTGAATTCCGCTGAAGAAAATTCTTTTAACTATAACTTATTATTTAATGAAATGCAACAAATTGATTTTTTAAATAATTAATTTCTTACCAACTCATTATAAATATGATTAACTCAATTAAAATTAAATTTGCATATCATATTATTCTTTAAACTTTTCTTCTAATTGAATTTAGCATTTGTTCATAAAACTATATTATTTGCTATACATACAGGGCCGTCTTAATAGCATACAGCGCCCCCAGGCACAAAAATATTTTAGACCCCTATAACATATCATAATGTTTAAAAACGAACTAAAAAACTTCACATACATAAAATAAATCAATTTTTAAATATGATGCAATAATTTTAACAAATTTAAATACATTTCGATTACCCCCTAAACTCAAAAAAAGCATTTTTAAACCAGTTGTAATCCTCAAATAATAAAATATTTTTCAAAATCATGGAAGTTAAATAAAATAATTGAATTAAATTAAATAATCATAAGGGTATAACAAATTAAAATAAATTCAAAAGGTATGAATTGTTTTGTCTAACTAGATAGTTATTAAAACATCTTTCAATGCCCAAGTACCTAAAATTTTCATTGGAACGTAGAAAAATAGATTTCGGTTGCCTTTTTTAAGTTTTCTTGTTGATAAACTATTCAAATTATTGGCGATTGCATGATAATCAATCACTATTTGTAGAAAAAAAATGCACACTTTATATAATAGAATATATTTATTTTCAAAAATATATATGGCAATGTTGTTTATTCTTTAAACACAATTTATAAAAAGTAAAATTCTCAAGGGCCCCCGGGCACTGCCCAGGTGTGCCCATGCTTAAAGACGGTACATAGGCATAAAGTTTCAGTTTTAGAGATTTTAAGCGGACTAAACTTTTTAGCCACAACTATTTTATTTTCATAAAAAAAAAAAGATTTTTTAAAAAATATTAACAGATATAATATGAATGAATGAAGTACTTTTTGATGACTGAAATCATACAATTTCTGCTGTAAGTGGAAGAAAAAGGCCTTTAATTAATTTCAAAACACTTCAACACGCCACTTCATTGAGGTAAGAGAATATAAGTGTATACATAGTTTAATTTAAAACTCAACATTTTAAAAAGACGAAAGTTTCTCGCTAACTTCAATATTTAATCGCTAATAAAAACCTATCGAGTGGAAATTTCAACTAAGCACAGATGGCGCTAGGGGTTTAAATTCCACGTAAAACTTCTGGTTTACTACTTTTGCGCATTTATTATGTATTTCTCCTTTTCCCTGGGGCTATGTGGCTACTGTGCACCTGAGAAGCTCGGGGGTAATACCTCGAAGAAGGCGAGGCAGTCTGCCACAAAACCTCTTCTCTCTCTCAAACTTGTTTGTTCAATCTCACTACTTCATTCTAATTTTCTCTCAGTAAAAGATACTGAACCCCAACTTTCACTTTTCAGTTGCGCTTCGGCGATTTATTATTTATTTCCACTCAGATGAATTAGTTGGAGCCCCTAGCGGGGCTGATGCTAAGATAACCAACACATATGATATGATATGATTTACTACTTCCGATTGACTTATTATGACTAAGCTTGAAAATGAGAGACATCAAATATTATACTTTTAGTATTTACGTGTACTTTTAGTATAACGTGTTTTTTAAATTTAAATGAAACGAACAACATTCTTAAATTTATTTCAGGCTCACAACAAATTAGAATTTATAAATTTCATAAAACTCTTATGAATGGTAAAATTACGCATAAATTTAAACATACATCACATAAATAAAAGTTCCTAGAATATTAAGCATGTTCACACGTCGCCTCGTAAGTAAAGCATAAGTGCAGGTGTGGTGTAACTATAGTTACGCCGCAAATTAAAACCCTCTTCAATTAATGTGGCTTAACTACCACTGCAAATATTGAATACCAATTCACTAGTATATAAGACATGTTAACTTGAATCTATCACGAGGTACCTTTTGATAGATGAAGGGTGACATAGTCTAAAAATTAAAACCCCCTTCAATTAATGTGGCGTAACTACCACTGCAAATATTGAATACCATTTCACTAGTATATAAGACATGTTAACCTGAATCTATCATTAGGCACCTTTTGATAGATGAAGGTTGGCATAGTCGTTTTATAATTCCCCTCAGAGAGATACACCGGAAGTTTTTTAAATTTCTTCTGGGTTTAGGTAGTTGATATTGCTTACATTAAGTCAGAATTCCATAGTTATTAATTTTTTTCTGAGCTAACAGCTTTTTTTCCCATCGTAAGTACCTAACATTTTGATTGCATAGTTAAGGTTTCTCGGGCAACGAAAGAAAATCTAATTTTATATATTAGAAAATGTATATTTAGCTCATAGTATTAATATTCAATACAGATAGTAATTATTTTCTCTATATAGCAAATTATATTAATAATAGTAGAGTAAGGTAAAACTGGGATGAGCAGCAAAATAAATATGATAGAAAAAATTTCGTTACGTCATAAAATTTATACAGTGGCAAAATTCATAGTGGATAATTTCGTCATTCAACCATCCCATCAGTTATATCTACCTATATAATATATAAGTTTTTTTTTGTAATTGCAATTTTCGCACGCTAATAAAATAACACATTCTTACGAAATGAAAAACAATGTTGAAATAGCGAAAATATTATGCTAGTTAATTAAATATATTTCTGATTTGTTCAAAATTGATTAATGAATGAAACAATATTATCTCCATGTTAGTTGTTTAAACTCGCAACAGAGAGCGACACCATATTTTACATTTTGCTTTAGTTGTTGGGTTAAATAAAATGATTCCGTTAGATGGCGACACCATATCTAACAAAAAATTGAGACTAGAAATCCAAAAACTATAAGTGACATACATTTTATTTTTATGAAATTAAGGCGGACAATTCAATTAATGTGATAAGTTACTATTTTTTTCACCAAATAAATTTACACATATTTTAATTTCGAAATTCATTTCTTTGATTGACACTTATAAAAACTATCCAATTATGCTTATTTTCATAATACTTTATTTACATTATTTTTAAATAATGTAATTTCAAATTTTTCCCTTTTATATATACTACTCAATTACTTATCTATTGAATTTGCATTTCTATGTACTTTTAACATTTTTAAATTATTTAAAAATAAACAATTTATAGGAAATTTTTTTATTTTCAGGATACTTATAGACAAATTTTAATGCTTTTTTCATTTCAGAAGAAATATTTGTTAGAAAAATGAAGGAAATGTTATTTCTACTAAAAAATTATTTTAACTACAAACATATTGATAAATATTTTGTTAGTATAATTATTGGTGTATGTGTACAAATTGATATATACTGTACAATATATTAAACCAGGGTAGGCAAGTTTTTTACATGCCCCCGTTTTTGAGTTTTAACCATGGATGAAACAGTTGTGGCAATAAACCCCAAGTCATATAACTAAAAAAATGCGTTTATGTATTGGTATAAATATTAGTACTCATATCTATAACTACACTTTGAATATGATGTTTAAAGTTAAATTTCTACTTTTCTTATGCTAATTAACATACGTTCAAAAGAAAACGTCTCTTAAAAAAACTTTAATTACATAAAATACTTGAAATATAGGCCTCTGTATGCTAACAAAATATTTGCCTTAATTCTATAGTTGCTTTAAAGAAGTTATAGGAATGTTTTTTTTTTTTTTAAAGAACCAATATAATATAAAAGTTAAAAAGATGTTTTCTAGAAGTGCAGATTGTTCAGAATCCTTTTATTAACTTTTTTTGTCACTAATATCTGTAAATTAAACAAATGTTGCTTGAATTTAATGCATTTTGTGAAGACTTCATTGTTTTATAAATATACATGTACATAATTTATTTTAAACAATGAAACAAAATATTTCAATTTCAATGTTATGAAGGAAAAAAAATCACCATGCCATCATTTCAAGGAGTCTATTCAAAACTCCTTGAGATGAGAATAAAATAAAACAATAAAAAAAAATTAAGATAATTTAAAAATGTGTTTCTTCTGCTCAAAACTATAGTTTCTACTTAATATATATTAGTCCATATGTGTACTTTAATGCTTTTAATATACTCGTAAGAAATTCACATTGCCTATCATCTCCAGTTTGTGACATCAAAAACTAAACCTTAATTAAATCAACTACTGTTCCACTATGGATGACACAAAAATTATACTGTGGAGTAAAAATAATTTCAAAAAATCTATAATGCTTCATTCCCGGTTCTGTTTTATTTTCATACAATTTAAAAAACCTCGTTGAACCAATAAAATGAATTACTAAGGGCAGTTTTTTTTTGTGTTCGTTCTCAAAAGTAAGGATTATATAAATTTACTAATTGTTTTACTAAAAAATCATTAGGATGTTATTATGATCTTTCACATTTTATTATACACAAAACATTTATCTCTACAACTAATTTATCATAATTAGAAATATGCAGCTATTTCTATTTCATATTATCTTTTAACTCCTCTACCAATTAATATGCCTAATATTAACAATTTCTAACATTTGTAATATTCTATTTTTCTTAGGATTTGTTGTTCCACAGGTAAAATACTAGACACATATTTTATAGTATATATTTAGGAAAATAATGATTTTTTTAGAAGATATATATCAATGTCTATTTAAGGTAAATTAATTTTTAAAAATTGTATAATGAAGAAGATAAAACTATTACATGTTTTAAAAGTTTATAATTTTTTTGTGGTTACATCCTTTTACTTTATCCATTAACTAATTCCAGATAATTACTCATGTAAGTTCTACACACGAAAAGGAAAATGTAGATCAGAATTGAAATTAAATTTATAAGAAATCAAAAACAATAACATGCAACCTTAGTAAAGGATCACGAAATCCTATTTGATTAATTACTTACTGTACAGAATGATAAAAGTTTTGTTATTAAAATAGTAATTATTAAACTTTATGTAAATATTTTTAACCCTTTGCGGTCTATGTCAGATATTATAAATATGCGGTTGCAGCCCTATGGGACCACATTATCAATTTATTATAAAAAAATTATTTTTTAAGGAATTTGTTTCTGTTTTAGTAAAATTGTTTCTCTAAAAAATAATTAGACTAAGAGAGGAAATCATTTTTTAAAAAATTGACATCAAAGGGTTAAACTTACCTTGATCTGAAACAATTTTAAACTTGACAAAAATTCTTGAGTATAAATTTTACATCTACTCACCATTTACAGATCTGGTTGTATCAACAGCTCATTAACCATGATTTACTTAAATGTATACAATCTAGAACCTATTATCTAAAACATTCAGATAAAAAGAATATTGTGTACCTTTTTCGATATTCTATCGCAACATTGTATTAATATGTCATTATATGCTAGTGAAAAAAAAAAAAAAAAACAATTTAGATTTTTTATCTTGACTTGTTTTTCAACATAACTTGACAAATTCATTTTAGAATCATTTTTTTAAAAATTTACTTACCATTTGTAACTCAGGTAGTATCAAGAGCTCAACAATTAAATTAGCCTTAATCTTCTGGAATACATGCATTATAGAACATATTTATAGCATGCAAATGAAGGAAATTTTTTGTACCATTTTTTTATAACTTATCATTACATCAACATGACAATTTTATTGCTCTAGTATATATATATATAAAAAACTCCAGATAATTTTTTTAACTTTATTAGTTTCTAACATTTTTAAGTAAAGATTTTTTCACCTTCTTATCATTCACAGACTTGACTAATCAACTGATCAATAACTTAATTTTAATGATCCTAAATTTTCCTTAACATACACTCTAGAACATTTTACTTAAAATAATATTTTATACTTTTTCTATAAAATATTACATAGCTACAAGATATAATTTTTTTTTTTTTAAACTAGCTACTAAAGTGCATGTAAGTTTTCAACAATAATATATATATATTTTTTTTTTACATAATAATCATAACTTCCAATTATCAAACTAAACAAGAAAAATTACTGTGCTGTTTCATTATTTGTTAAAAAGCATTTTTAATACTTTTGTGCATTAACTATGCCATCAAGACGCAAATTCATTGAGAGCAATATATATCAGTATATGCATAAAAGTTTTTAAAGATCAAAAATTATGACTATTAATTAAATCAACAAAAAGAAAAAATACGGAGCTGTTTCATTATCTGTCGAAGTAGAAAAAGAAAAGAATATTTTGTACCATTTTTCCTTTACGTACTACATCATTGTATTATGATGTAATTTTTATTGCTAGTAAAATAAATAAAAAAAATAACAAAATGTAAGTCTTTAAAATTAGATTTATTTATATAATAATTATGACTTTCAATCATCAAAATCAACAATAAGAAAAATGATTGAGCTGTTTCATTGTTTATCGAAGTAAATTAAAAAACAAATAGGTTAGGTCATATCACAAGTTCATATGAACTTAGTACCATATCAGACATTTTAGTAAATTCAAAATATACATTTTATCAAAAAGAGTATCTTCATTTAAGATTAGACTATAATACATAATAAAAACAATTATTAGAAAAATTCTTTCATGTCATTTTAAAAATTAACAGTTTATAAAATTAACTTCATGTATCATAAATTAACAGCTTTGAATGGTAAACAATAATGAAAAATTATAACTTAACACAAACAAATGGATAGCAATCGTTGATCTTTGGCAAGCTAAGTACCATAATAGAATATTTTGAAAAAAATTTGTTAGTCCTTGGCACTGTCATTTACGACTATGGACATTTCATTCAATATTCACAATTTAAATGCAAAATGTCTTAACAATTCTTAAAAAAAAAAAAAACACACAATCACAAAACTTGAGTTTTAATATTCTGAGTAACAAAAATTATTAATATAATAAAAGGTGAGTCATTGTTTCGATATGATTGCACTTTCTAAAAGGCAATAAAAGTTTAAGCCGTACATCAGACTTGAAATATAAAAGATACCTAATAACATCGTCCTTGTCGATATAATTCAGTTTCACTACCGATAACCGATACATTATTAAAATCGGTACACATACCATAACAGAGTACTTCTGTATTCTATACTGTAATGTAAAATGATTGATGAAAATGATGATTAAATTATTCCATGCCTTTGACACCTGAATCAGGAGGTACACCAACATTGGCCAGAAGGTTTTTAAGCACACTGAGCTCTTTATTGAGGAGCTCAACACGTTTTCTGAGTTTGTCGTTTTCAGAAACAAGATCACACACACGACGTTCCGTATCTTTGCAGCGTTGTTTAGCTTTTTCTCTTGATTTACGAACAGCGATGTTATTTCTTTCCCTTCGTCGACGATATTCGTCTGATGCTTTGTCGATAGCTTTTTTAGATTTTTTCTCCTCGTTCCGTCCACTGTTGAATGCAATATCCCTGTTTTCGTTATACGCTGAAGGATTGAGTGAAGCGTCCGGCAACTGAGGCAAACCAGCCGCGTATTGGTAGCTCCGTCCCCCAGTGAACCCGCCGTGGGTGTCGAGCCCCGCCGCGGGTTCTTGTTTGACACCCGCTTCGGAACCGTAGCGGTCGGATCCAAATCCGGCCGATTGGGGCATGGGGAAACTGAAATTGACACTTGGAATGTTTGTTGTGGATCTTTCTGACTCTTCGGCCAAGATATCAGCAAGAATAGCGTCGGCTGGGACCTGGTTGGAAACTTCGATAAAATTCTGTAAATCGAATGACACCTCTGGAGTGCTTAGATCAGGCAAATCAGTCACAACACTAAAGTCCAAATTCTTCAGTTTGGCATTCCTTTTCGGCGTGTCCGTCACAAAATCATACATGAGTGGTGATTCCACATACGGATGACATGCTGAATAATCTTTTAAAAGAGCCGTCGTGATTTAGTGATGGAAGCAGAAGGCAGGAGAAACAGTCCCTCTTAATTCATAAACTCTCCAAAATAAAGACCGCGGGTCTCAGAACGAAAAACTGCGCGCTCTTCCTGATTCGTGTTTGAAGTATGACCTACGCAATATCACAATAAAAGAGTAACTCTCCGCAATACCCTAAAAACTTTCAGAAACTGTAAGCTTCCGCGGCAATAAGTCCGTTATAATTGGGATTTAAATCCTCCTTCGACGCTTTAGAATCGAGAAGAAAAATTTTCTTCTATTAAAAAACTGTAAATATAAGAGTTTCGTAAAGATTTAATCTTTTTATTTAGACTAAGTGCAGAGAAATGAAGCTCCCTGTGCAGCGTAGGGAAAACTTAAAGGAGTGATGTCATTTTTAAGCATTCTGATTGGCTGTAAAGGATGACGTAATATCTGAAGAACACGCAGCAGATTTTGACTGTTACGGATTGACGTCATTCTTCTATCTAGATTGAGGCAGGTTTCTTAGAAGCTGAGAGACTTCAGACTCAAGGTTATGTATGTAAATGCTCGTGGAGAAAAATGAAAAGAGTAGTTCAATGCTACAGTTTACTAGCTGTCACGCTGTTTACACCTAGTAACAGTTTCACATTATTCATGTTGTAACATAGGTGGACAATATTAAATAAAAACAAATCGATTACTTTGCGAATGACTTCCTAAATTCGGAACTAAAACTGTTTCGCGTTCTGATTTGATTCTCGCTGGTGAATTTCTAAAACTATATTTTATAAATGATCAATTCTTATAATTTAGATATTTAAGCCATAAATTTATTTATTTTAGATTATACAAGCCACAAATTTGTTTATTTTACGTTATTCAACCAATGAATTCATTTATTTTAAATTAAAATTATTTATTTTATATTAAGTTTATTTATTTTACATGCTCACAATTTACTTATTTTACTTTATTTATGTCACAAAATTATTTATTTAATATTCTGAAAAAATACATGAAATTGAAAGTAATTACACTGATTAAATAAAAACACAATTAAGGCAAATTAAAAGATAATAATATTATTCTTTAGCAAAAAATATTTTGTTTCTATTTCATTAATTAACCTATCTGTTTTATAACAAAAGTTTTTCATACATGTTTCATAAAAGTTTTTCATACATAGATTCTGAAAAGTCCGAAAAAGCTTCGCATGTTATAAGACAAAGTCAGGTTAAATTTTTTATGGATATTATTAATTTATTGTAAATACATTACACTTAACAAAATTTACAGAAACAGATTTAAATTTTTGAAATAAAGGTACATTTTGTAACGTATGTTACGTAGTTTCATCGAAAATAACCTGACAAAGGCGAATCTAAATTTTTTTTCTAGAGTTTTCTTGCCTTCTGAGTGAATTTGAAATCTGCATGGTTAAACAACAATCACAATATGAATCGGATGTACAAATAAAAACAAACTTAATAAATATTAAAATTAAATTAAAAAATTATTCTCAAAAATATACTCCTTTTTTTTAAAAACAGATATTTGACTAAATGAAATTGTGATTGATGACATCTAGAAAAGTGTCCTAAATGTTTTGCAGAAAAGAATAGTTGGACAAGAAAGTCGGGACAGTGATTCAAAATTTTGAGCCCTTATAAGTTTTTTATTTTTATTATATTGGATCCAATTGATTGAATCAGAACATTTTTCGAATTTTCATTTAACATTTCACTCAAAAAGGAATTTTCATAATTTTATATTTATTTTATTATATTTAATTATTATTGAAAATATTTTAAATAATAAGGTAAGCAGATTTTTATATCGTCTTATGTTACGTAATTTGGTAAACCAAAATTGAAATAAACCTGTTAAATAGTTCAGAGAAAAGCAATTAAAAACATGTTTTTTTATTGAAATTTTTTTACTTTTTTTTAATTAATTATTTTTTTGACAAATATTCATCTATTTTATTTAAATATTTAATTTTAAATTGTGAAGTAATATGGTGCAAATATTATTTTATATCATTTATTTAAATTTTTTCATTCTTTATTATAACAGTAAAGCATAATTATTTCAAATTATTTTTTACGCACTAATTTAATTTTGTGTTAATGGCTTTTATAATAGGTATAAAAGTTTTTGTTACTGTATAAAATTATTCATCGCTGATTAATTTACACTTTTACAATTTTTGTCGTCAAAATTAAGATTAGAAACAAAAAATATGAAAGTATTAACCGGGAAATAAAATTACAATCATATTTTAAACTTTTTTTAATTTATTAAAAAAATATTCAATCGATTTTGATAAAGTTTCGCATTTTGGCATTAAAAATCACGTGCAGAAACTTTTATACTTTATAAAGTAAAGCTATGACAGAAAAAAAACTTTTTTGTGAAAACTGCTCTTACGGGCTAGGGCGGGAATACGCTCGTTAGTAGGTGAGATTGTTATTTTAATAATAACTACAATTAAATCGCTAACAATAATAATTGCATTTAAATGATATGGTTGTAACGATTTTACAAACAAATATAATATAAGGAGTGAATATTTTAACTTGGTGACTAATGAATCAGAAAAATGAAGTTATTTTAATATTAGAAAGAATAAATTAAAGAATGAGTTATAGTAACTTTGATTAGGTGACATACTTTTGCTGGCCTCTATTTTGGCTTTTTTGAATGCTGCGTAATTTGTCTTAGCGTCGGAACCCAGCCCATAAATAGCAGGCCCACAAATTCTTTTATTTTGGTAGGAGCGCAACCATTAAGTGAACCTAGGCAACCTCCTAGGAGCTCAAGGGGAAAAGGACGGAAAATTCAGCGTTCATTAGCTTAAAATGTTAAGAAATTTTTTTTAAATGCTTTTAACTCATTTCACACGTCTTTTTATTTATTTACTATTTTTAATGCTTAATTTCAAATTTGTACCGGTGAAAAACAAATTTCCATACCATCGGAAAATACAATAATTATTAATTAGAATTAATCGGATAATAGCAATAGTAAATAAAGATTTCTCGAATTAATTCTTAAATTTTACAGCAATTCGAGAAATCTATTAATTTTTTTTTTAAAAATCCCTCTATAAACATAGGGCGGAATGTTCCGCCTAGGGGTACCGGAAAAGGCCGGGATTTATGAGGGGATGTGGGAGTTCACAAGGAAAATGGCACTTTTGAGGAAACACTCCCTTAATTCAATTTGTCCAAGTTTTGATCCGACAAAATTCTATTATGGACTTAGCTAAATGTTTCTTGTTTAACGATATGATGAATGAAGAAGTTGATTTTATCGTATTCCTCATACAATAGTAATCCAACTAGCAAAAATTGTGGGGGAATTAAAGCTCACGGATTAAGTTGGTTTGAAACCAAAAGCTTATATATTTTCATGTATGATAATACACATTTGTTGGTAAAGATGGTTAATAAGACAAACTAAAACATAAACATGATAATAGGGAATTGATAAATTGTTACAAAAGCAAACAAGCAAAAAGTAAAAGAGAAATCCTGGAGGAAAAACAATTTTGTGGTAAACATGTTTTTTTGAATCAATCGAGTTTTATCTAAAAGCTAAGTGGTGATAAGGTCACTGAATCGATTAAATTGTTGTGGTTCTGTGATAAGAATGGTTGTTGGATAAAACTACATGGGGTATCATCTTTTTATGATTTATTCTCCTTCCCTTAAATAATAAAATATTAAATTACCCCACTCAATGATTTTTCTTTCTTGAAACTTTTAATTTCAAAGTTCTTGGTTGAACTTAACTATCATTTTTTAACCATTGAGTTATAAATACTTTACTTCTGAAGTATTTATTTATTTAGTAAGATTACTATTTATACTCCTTTCATGGAGTTACTGCATTCAATGTTCATCACATGGAACATTCTTATGAAAAAAATATTTTAAGTTCATCAAATTTGAAAAATAAAGTGTAATGTAATTTTTAATTTTATCAAGACAGAATATATATTTATTGGAATATATATTATGTATTAGAGGACATGATATTTTAAATTACGAAGTGCGACACAAAAGTATTTTCTCTGAATAAACCTTTTTTTTTTTGTTGATGATTCGGATTTCTGATCCTCAAGGTAGGGGGTGGGGGAAACAGTATCCTCAGAGGAATGGTCTCTATAGTTTATTAAGGAGAGCGGTTGAAAGCTTGGACCCAATGTTAATTTTACATTTTGCGTATGAAGCCATACATCAAGAATTTTTTGATCAAATCGAAAATTTTTTACTAATAAGTATAACATTTGTTTATCCAAAGATAATTTTTAATAGTTATTCATAATAATTTTCTATTATTTCATTTTATTATAGTAAAAAAATATTGAAGTATATGAATTTTCACATCATTTTAGAGAATGAATTTTTAAAGAGCTAAGTAAAACAAAATATCAGCGTAATCAGCAGAAGAGTTTCTGGATTATCAAATTTTTAAAAAAATCGTGTATTTAAAATTTGAATCCAATTGTGAAAATCCGATCATTAGATCAAAAGTTACAAAGTTTTTTTTTCCCGCACAGTATTTCTTTATCTTTACAGGAAAAAAAAAAGATATCTAATAATCGATTTCAGTAAAATTTATGATATAAATTTAAGTTTGTTTCGTCTGCATAATTAGAAACCATTTAAACGAACTGCAGTGAAATGAAATATGTGTGACTTGTTACGCACGGTATTTTAATGACGCAAAACGATACTAATTGCAGTAGATAAGAGCACTGGTACTCGACAACTAATGGCGTCAATCGTAGATAACAATTTCATTTTTCTTTCTTTAAAAAAATGAAAGAAAAGAATTTTTAGTTGCAAATGAAGTTAAGAATAAATAATTTGTAATTTAAAAAATTTTTAAAGAATACAATTAAAACTATTTTTAGTTTTTTAATATACTGAGTTATTTAATATTTTGCAATCCAAGTTGAGCTCTGAAATATAAACCTTTCAGTGTTTATGCGTTTTATTAGAGTCAGTTTTTTTTCTTGGGTATTCCAATTGTAAATTTCATCCGTTTAAGTTGGCTGAATATATTGGCCAGCTTATAGCTCAGTTATTTATTTTATATAAAGAGGAAAACAAGTTCTAATCTGCCAATACTGAATCTTCTTAAGGCTTACCATGTCTTATCTGCACAGCTATAGTTAACTAGCTCACATTATCTAAACATCACTATAGTAAGCTAGCTCAGATTATCTATACATTACATAGCTATAATAAGCTAGTTCACATTATCTATATCTCATATAGCTATAATAAACTGGCCTACAAAACTACAAACAAATCTTTGTAGTTATAGTAAACTAACCTACGTAGCTTTATTAAACAAGCCTGAGTAGTTATAATAAACTAGCCCACGTAGTATAGGGCAAAATTAGGAAATTTTGCTACTGGCTAATGTCTAGTTACAGCATTTTTAACAGTGACAACTTTTTAAAACCTGTGGCTACGTGTTCAAAAATTGAAAATTTTAATCGATTAAAAACTTGATATTAAGTTTCATTTCTAAAATGAAGAAAAGTTTAAGAAGCAAGCTTCTAATAAAGAAATTTTCAGAATATTATAAAATATTCAAAACAATTCTATATCAATAAAAAAACAAAATATGCATGGGGTGCATTTTCGGTGAAGAAAGTGGCTGACGGGTGGCGACTGATAGACAATTTTTAAATGATCACTTATTACATTTATTCGCTCTGTTGCCGTTGATGACAGGCAATTTTGGCCTATGCTACGTAGATATTGTAAGCTAGCCTACATAGCTATGGTAAACTATTTATTTTCTACGTATAACTATTTGTATTTCAAATTAATCTACGTATCTATTCAGTAGACAAGTTAAGTAGCTATAGTAAACTTGTTAATAAGAAGTGAAGCTAAGTAGTAAACTCTAGTAAACTAGCCAATATAGTTATAGTAAACTAGTCAACGTAGCTGCAGTATACTAACCTAAGTGGCTATAATAATGTAGATTACATAAACTTCTGTTTATTTGTATAACCTACTATTAAATAGTTTACTTACATGTTATGTTTGGGGATTTCTTAAAAGGTGGAGACAGTAACGTTAACGGCAGTTATTGATATTTCTGTTATATTCACTAAATATTCTCTACTATTTAAATAAAATTAACATTATAATAACATTTCTCATTGAATTTTAGGACTTCTTCCGGACAATTCCAGGACTATTATTTTCTTTCTTTTTTTTAATTTTTGTCATTGGACTAAATTATAAATTTATATAAATTTTTTTGTTGTAAATTTTAACCTAATTGTTATCAGATCGTAAAGTTTAGATCTGTGTTATGCTCCCACCTTTTGAGAATTGTCCATTTGCCTTTAACCATCTATGAATGATGCATTCTGAATTTAGGGTTAAGGATAAAAGAATTAGCGTTAATATATATGAAAAAAGGAGACATTTGACGGATTTAAGGAAGTGAACGACGTGACGGATTAAGTGAAGGATTTAGAGTTGAAGGATTTTGAGATAATCAAGCAAATTATGAGAGCTGTTTATCTTGATTCGGCATTATGTCACACTGCTTAACTATTAAGCTCTTTTCTTTTTGCGTTTAGAAATTTACTCTTTTATTTTCAAAGAATTACCATGAAAATGTAGAATTTTTTTTTAAACATTTAATTGAAAGCGTATCAATCCGACAACAGGAAGATAAAATTAGTAGCTGCGGTAAAAAAATAAGAAATTTCTTCAGGTAAATGTTAATAAGCTATAGGATTTGGAATTTCATGCTTCAAATTTGATGCAAAACTTTCAAATTAAAATTGTGAAAAATAATCCCATTTGAAATCCCATTATTAAACTTTTAATAAAAAGCTGCTCTTGTATTTTCAGTAAAATTATATTTGAATTATGCATTGAGAACAGAAACGATTATTATAAACTGTTTTAGTCTAAAATTAAGTAAAAAAATCTATGTAAATTCCAGAAAAAATAATTTTACTTCAAGGACTATATAGGCTAGTTTGTTATAGCTATTTAGTCTTTAGTTTAACGCTGATTTAGTACAGCTATTTTGGTTAGATTTCGAAAGCTTCAAGAAAACTCTACAAGGGTATTTTTCAATTTCTTTCTTTCTTTATGCTAAACAAATAACTGTTAAGATGGAATATAAATTGAACGGTGATATACATTTAAATAAAATAAACATCTCAAACATTCACCTAAGCGAATGTGTGAATGTCGATAATCATCGGTGAATGTTAACATTTTCTTCGTTTCAAATTGTCATATTAACATTTACATTTGGTAACTTACTATAGCTTTTACTTACTTTTACTTACTTTGGTAACTTACGAAGGCCTACTATGGTTAGTTTTAGAAAGTATTAAGAAAATTCAGTAATGGTATTTTATATCTTATTTTCCTCTTTATACGAAAAAAAAGCAGTTAGCAAGAATATAAATTAGAGCTGGAATATAAATTTGGATGTAATATATTCATCAAAGGGATTATGTGAATGGCAATAATCATCGATAAATTTTAACATTCACCAAGCTTCTAATTTTCGTAGCAACATTTGTACTTAGTACCATAGCTACGTAAGCCGACTATAGCTATATGGGTTAGTTTTAAAAAGCATTAAGGAAATTCAGTAATGTTATTTTACATCTTATTTTCCTCTTTATACAAAAGAAAAAAAATAGCACTTCAGCAGGAATATAAATTAGAGCTGGAATATAATTGGGATGTAGTATATTCACCAAAAGGATTATGTGATTGGCGATGTTCATCGATAAATGTTAACATTCACCACGATTCTAATTTTCACAGTAATATTTATACGCAGTACCATAGTTACGTAGGGACCGACTAAAGCTATATGGGTTGGTTCTAGAAAGTATTAAGAAAATTCAGTAATGGTATTTTACATCTTATTTTCCTCTTTATACAAAAGAAAAAAAAATAGCAGTTCAGCAGGAATATAAATTTGGATACATTATATTATATTTACTGAAGGAATTATGTGAATGGCGATGTTCATGTATGAATGTTAACATTCATCATTCTTCTAATTTTCACGGTAACGTTTATACTCAGTTGATTTGATATGAAAGAATTCAGGCGCATGAAATTCTGACACAATTTTAATAGAGTTCATTAATGGTTTCAGCTGATACTGTATGACCCAGAGTGAGTTTTTTTCTATGAGCTTAGTCATGTCAATTAATCTCTTTCCATCGCTTTCTTATCATACTAAAAAGTAAACATGTAAGCATGACGAGCATAACTGAAATTATTCATTATTATCAGATGTGACAAATCTTATTTTAAGAGGCTAAGTTATTGACTTTTTTTTACTTAAAATATAAGAAGTACAATTACATAAATTTGATTTGTCATTCACTTTAAATAGTTGGAAATTTAATAAAAACGCGTTTTTGCCAATTAATTATACTTTTTTGTTTAGGCCAAATTAGAAATTCTTATTTATTTATTAATTTTGCTTTTATTATTCTACATGTCAATTAGAGGCCATTCCCCTCTCAGACCGAACTCAAGTATCAAAGGGGTGGAGAGGGGAAGATAAAGGGGGGGGGGCTTAAAACGCTTTTAATCCTTTTTATTTAACTATTAACGCTGAAAGAAGTTTTTTAGAATCATCCAAATCGGTTTTCGTCAATTTAAACTGTAATAAAAGTAGATTTTTAAAAAATCTAAAAATTGGGAAACGTGTAGTTTTAAATAAATTACTATAAAACAAAAAATTTCATCATTTTATTGTTTTAAAATTTTAAGGAAAAATTCAGAGAAGTTCTAAAAGTTATCCAGCACTGTTTTTCCTAATTTAATAAAGCGACTCTTTTATTTTCTACCTTTTTTGAAAGACATTTTGCTGTCTAATAATAGTGTTTCATCAAAAATTTGTTAAGTACAAGAAAATATACAAAAAACACAAACTAAGAATTAAACTTAAAATCCGACATGGTGAGGGTAGAGACCTGTTGAAGATTAACGATCAATTAGCTGCCTTGCGATTAAAAAATCAACGTAAGCGACAAAAAATTCAACATTGAGATTTTTATATATTTGGTATCTTTGAATAGTAAGTTACATATTGCAAAACAAATTTTTTCAAAAATAAAATTTGTTTTATCTGTTCGTTAAAATTCTATTTTACCGTTCATTAGCAACAGAAGGAAAACAGTTGTTAACCACTTTTCTCGGAATCAATCGTGAAGCATTTTCATTGTTTTTTAAAGTGCACGGTAGTTAAGGAATGTATAATATTTTTTTTTTATTTTTTTTATTTCCAATGCCAAAATGTGTTGACATTTCGTCAATTCAGGCATTTACAAGGCAGATTTTTTGGCCACTTTTTCAAGGGCACCATATTAGGTGGGACAAAGTTGCTCCACAGGAAGGACAGATAGTACAGAGAATGAAAGAACATCCATGCCTCACCCGCGATTCGAACCCAAAACCCATCTGATGCAAGGCCAGTTCTTAAACTTTTAAATATTATGGTGGCACCTTAAAATTTAAAATTAGGTAATTAAGAGTAATAGAGCATATTTCAATGAATAAAATGAAACAAAAATTATTCAAAAATATTAATTAATTTCTGAATTTCACATTATTTAAAAATATTAGTTATAAGAAAATTCCGAACGTATAATTCTGCGAATGTTAATGTGAAAAAAAAATGAAACCTCTTTTAAGATTGAAAATCATGTCCCTTAAAGATAGTTTAGTACCTAGAATAATTTTTTTTCAACAAAATGGTAATCTTTTGAACAGATGAGTAAGGAAAAAAATGGATATCTCTCTCTCTGAATAACTTTTGTTCAAAATATCGATACACGTTCTTAGTGCCTATTACTAATCATACTTGTTCATATGCTAAATCGTTTGCATTTGAACAAAAAAGTACCAAATGAATGGTTTAAATATCGCTTATTTAATTTTATTTACAAAAATTATGCTTTTTTTTTTTATTTATCTATTAGAAATGTTATTACCATACAGTACGGTAATTTTATCCGAATTTTTTTTCATGTAGTTTTCTTCTTTTTCACTCGCTTTGGTACCATTTATTCATCTGCAACATACTATCCAATATCTTGGTAATTTTCATTAAAATCAGGGATCCTCCTAATCAGCATTTTACGATATTTCTGAGTGAATGTTTACATACTCGGCTGGGCATGTAATAGTGATAAATGCAGGTCCAAGGAATCCATGTCGGAATTTTTACATGTCCAAGACAAGTTGAGTAGTATAACATGCTTCACAAGTCAAAAGTAAAAATTTAGTAAACTTTCAAATTGAGTTTTGGCTTGTGAGATGTAAAAAAAAAAATAAATAAATAAAAAATTAAAATAAAAAATTCTTTATTGGAAATAAACCAGAATCAAATCAGATTAGAAGCAACTTTTTAGCGCATTAATTTTTTTTTTACTTTCTTATAGTTTTTTCGTGCAAAAAATAGAAAATGTGCATAGCAAAACTTTGATTACCTTGTTTTGTCAAATTATTAATTTATTATTAATTATGAATTTATTATTAATTATTAATTTATAATTAATTATTAATTTTATTAAATTATTACGTCTCAATAATTTTTGCTTGATAAAGTTTATTTTTAACTGTTAAACATTTTGCAAACAAAATACACTATTTTCTACCGTCTTGAGTATCAAACGCTTATACTGAAAATGATTAGATATATTTAATATCAAGTTCAATTAAAAGTTTGTAATAATTATTAAATATATATAATTATTTATAGTTTTGTTATGTTGTTATATGAATTTTAGGAATTTTCAGGCGAATAGATGTTTGATAATAGGCGAGACAGATGATAGATGGAATGTTTTAAATATATTCCTTTTAACACTTCATCGGAAGATCTTGTTGCTATATGATAAAAAAGATACCACGGGGAGAGATATCAAGAATAATCATTTATGTGTGGATTTGATTCATTTTTATCTAATATTTGACCTCATTTTATCAGGTTATTATAAACTTTATGTACATTAAAAAACTGTGAGAATTGTTTCGTAAAATTGCTTTACAACGGAATTTTTGTGATAGATATATTGTTTGAAAAACTTGCGATGTTATATTCATTTTCCCCGCAAAAAGTATACACGCATATAAATAGTAACGATCTAGTTAACAAACAAATTTATATACTTTACAATTCAAAACAGCTTTGGTCACTAGCAAAGTAAATAACAAAAAAAAAAAAAAAATCATCCTGAATTTTTATTTTGTAGGAAATTTTCTTAAATTAAACTATTTTTATCTAATATTGCACGAAATTTTTTGGTTCGCTGAAATGGTTCCAAAGTTATGACAAAATATGCAAATTAAAAATTAATATTCATTTTATACATATATATATATATATATATAATTAATTTATTAATTAATTAACAAACAAACTTATACACTTTACAATTCAAAATTGCTTCGATCACTAGTAAAGTAAATAATAAAAAAAAGTATAAATTATGCTGAAATTTTTTTTTATTTTGTTGAAAATTTTCTTTATTTGAACTATTCTTATCTAATATTACGTAACATTTTTTGATTCGCTGAAATAGTTCCAAAGTTATGACAAAATATGCAAATTAAAAAATTAATATTAATTGTATATAAATGTATTATTAATTCACATGCAAACTTGTATACTTCACAATTCAAAACTGCTTCGGTCACTTGTAAAGTTAGTAATAAAAAATTAATAAATTACGCTGAATTTTTTTTATTTTGTGGAAAAGTTTCTTTACTTGAACTATTCTTATCTAATATTGCACGAAATTTTTTGGTTCGCTGAAATAGTTCCAAAGTTAAGACAAAATATGCAAATTAAAAAATTAATAATTATCGGGCCAAACTTTTGACTGTTCTCCTTACCAAGCTATTGGGACCATTTTCTCCACAGTTTCCAATTGTCGAAATTGCCGAAGTCCAATTAAAGAAAATTCGAAACCGTGTCTTTTCGAAAATTAAAATATCGTTTACAAAACTTAATTTGCTTATTTAAAGTTTTTAAACAAGTTTCCGGATATTTTGAATTAAATCATAATAATTAAACGTGCAGTTCTCGCCAAATTTGACAAATCAAAATGTAAGTGAAACCCAACGCACTTCTGTAGCTATTCGCTTGTATAATCGTTTTATTTTTTTATCTTAACCCAAAATTTGAATGTGATTTTTTTAAAAATAACTTCAAATTTTTAAATTGGCCAGTCGGGCACTTTTCAAAAAGAAAAGCTACATTGGAAGAAAGCTAAATTTTTGTTTTGTTTTTTTGTTTCTGGACCTTTTTCGGAGTTTTGATTTCTTACATTATGCTCTGAAAAAATTCTTTTAGTACTCATTTTATAAGCCGCCCTAAGTAAATTTATCCTTTAGCAGTATATAATTAACATTTTATTATGAATTTCAATTTGAATTTCGTTTTTCCTATTTTTATTATCACCAAAGTGGTCAAGCTTATGACGAAAAAAGCCATTTTTATTTATACGTAGCTTAGGAAGAAAGTAAACTCAGGAATGAAATAAAATATTTTTTTAAGTAATTTCATCAATTGAACTTAATTATATTATTTGTTGTTCTTAATTATTGCATAAAAAATGATAAATTTGACTTTTTTACGTCTTTTGCACGATGAAGGATATTTTTATAGTGGATATTTTCACACTTTGGTCATGAAGCAAAATCCAAAAGATTTAAATAATAAGCTTTAAATAATGACAAAAAATGATGAGTTTGCAACTGTTACTCATGACTGTATGGTCAAGTTTAGCCTATCTAAAGACAGCGCTGTCAATGATTATTTTGAAAATGGCGCAAAACGTCAGTACGAAGAAAAGCCCAGAGAAAAGCCACAGTTTTATGAAGATGAAAAGCGTTTGGGGTTTAATTTTTTAATATTTAAAAACTTACTCGAATGCCGCCTAACCTGGTCTCATAAAAATTGGCAAAAACTGAGAATAAGGCAGTGAGCTTGATAATTTTCATCTAGGTGGAAAAATGTCGCCAAATTGGCGATTTTTTAAAAAAGTTTAATAATTTAAAAATATTTAAGTTATTTGTCTGTTCTAAATCCCAGATATTTCTTTCTTCACGGCAAGATTATATAAATAGTTTAAAATCATCGCATTGCTTCAAGTGTTAAGGCACTTAAATTATGGCTTTGTTATTTTCCTTGGCCACAGAGCTTCGAAAAACAGCATAAGTTATTGCAGTGTTTGGTGGTTTAAGAACAGTGCTTTTGATGTAACCTCATTAAACCAATGTGTTAGATAAAGTGTTTTTCGAAACTCTTTCATGAAGGAAGCTCCTTTTTTCTTGCCTTAAAGAAATATCTGGGCTTTAATAATTTAAATATTTTCAAAATTACTAAAAGTTCTTATAATCGTCAATTTGGCGAGATTTTTCTACCTAGATGAAAATTATCAAATTCAATGAATAACTCTTAGTTTTTGCTAATTTTTATGGGCTTAGATAGGTACAAACGCTTTTCCTTTTTATAAAACTGTGGCTTTCTTTAATATTGACATTTTACGGCATTTTCAGAATTAGGATAGGGGGCGCTGGCTAATGATAGGTTAAACTTAACCTTACAGTAGTGAATAACTGTTGCAAATTCATAGCAGTTATGAGAACTGCATATTATTTACAAATTGAGCAGCGATGACTCAGGGGATAGAGCGTTCGCCTCCCAATCAGATCACCCAGGTTCGAATCCCAGCGGTGGCTGGTTGACGCGAATTCTGCTCCTGGCTCGCACTAGCTACGGTGCTGACGTAAAATATTTTCAGTGGTAGGCGGAACATGGATAAGAATCTCCTTGCAGTTGGGCTAACCGCGGGAGGTTTTCATGGAACCTCTCCTTATAACTCGTAAATGGTGATCACCTGATTCACCATTCACGGCCCATGATAACAAATATGAAACGAGATTTTCTGACTCTAACGGCCAAGCACCACAAGGACGTGATTTCAATACGGTATCCTCGCAATGTATCTCGTGTTAGTGCATATACGTACTCCTTAGTACGGACACGGTTCATATACGTACTCCTTAGTACGGACACCTTAGTACGTATTCCTTAGTATGAGTTAACGAGCCTGAAGGAAGCGCCTCTTTCTCTATGTGCGGTCTTGAAGGGGTTCAATAGTTGTCCTTCTGTTTATTGGAAAATTTGAAATTTTCCAATATACGATTTTCTACTTTAAATAAAGGTGTAATTTCTATATTTTACTGAAAAAGATGCGGAATTTAACAACTTATATTAATATAGATTTAAATAATTACAAACCATTTTGATATAAAAAAACTTCTTATACGAATTTTTTAAAAAAATTCGTTGTGTTGGCGTCAATGTTTTTTACCAATACGGCTAGTCAACGCGCACCACTACAAAAACCGAATTTTTAAATTTTTTTTATTAGTTATTAATTTTTAACACTGAATATAAAAGGGGAGGGGGGGGGGGCTTTCTTTCCATTATTGAATAATTTATTACGTAGCTATTTATTTCCTCAAACACATCTTCATATTTTTTTGAGAATTCCCTTATGAAAAAATAGAGGTATAAATGAGGTATAAACGAGGTATATTTTAAAGGTATAAAGGAGGTTGTTATTTAAATACGTCGTTAAGGTTGAAAAGGGTGCAAATGAATACCTCAAAATCAACCTCAAATATACCTTAAATATACCTCCAGAGGTATATATGTTTCAACCTGAGGTGTTTAATTTTACATCTGTGGAGAGGTAGATATTTACTACTTTAAAGTGTTTCATTTTCAACCTTAGGCTATTACTTATCAGCCTGAAGTATATTTTTTTACACTTGTGGAAGTATTTATTCAACAACCTAAGGTGTGTAATTTTAAACTTCAGGTTATCAACCTCAGGTGTATTTTGTTCGACTTCAGATTATTATTTTTTAACCTCAGGTATCTAATTTTTTGCTTGTAGAGGTATATATTTTTCATCCTATGGTGTGTCATTTTACACTTAAAATTATTATAAATCAATCTCAGGTGTATTTTGTTCTACCTCAGGTAATTATTTTTCAACCTCAGGTATATAATTTAATGCTGTAGAGATATATATTTATCAACCAGTGGTGGGTCGTTTTATACTTCTGGTTGTTATAAATCAACCTCAGGTGTATTTTATTCTACCTCAGGTAATTATTTTTCAACCTCAGGTATATAATTTTATGCTCGTAGAGGTGCATATTTTTCAACCTAAGGTATGCCATTTTACACTTCTGTTTGTTATAAATCAACCTGAAGTGTATTTTCAGCACTTGGAAAGGTTATTTTTTATTAACGCCATGTGCTCCATGTTCTACCTTAAGTTATTATTTCGTAACCTCAAGTTTATATTTTTGTATTTTTAGAAGCATTAATATACCAACCAAAGATTCGACATTTTGCACTGCTGGCTTATGTAGCTCAACCTAAATTTTTTTCAGCACTTACGAAGGTGAGATGTTATACGGACCACCTAGTTTATTAATTTTTAGACTCACTATATAAAAAATATAATATATATAAAGATATTATATATATTATATGAAGAATAATTTATATCATTACATTTTTTTCACTAGTAGAGATCACTTATCAACCTGAAGTTTTTAATATTAAACCTTCGGCAGTAATTGCTTCTTTTGTTAAGCTATAAAAGAAAGTTTCAAATGCATAATTCTTCTATAATTTTAATAGATTGAATTAAATCATCTTAAAATAACACTTATCCAAATTCTACAGTTAGTAAAAATTATTTATGGGAACTCATACTCGTATTTTTAGAAGGTCTAAGTGCTTGAATTTCTAAAGCTATAAAACTACAAATTTAAATAATTAGTCAGCTGAAATCCAAATTACTTTTATTTAAAACTAAAATTTCCTTTTTTTTACAAACCAACAAAATTATTTTAAATACTGTTTCCGTCTACATGTTGAATCTTGTAATTATTGGAACCTAAAAGAAAAAAAAAATACGAATTAGTAAGAAAGTTATATTTACAATAATAGTGGCAGATTTTGAAATATTAAAATATTAGAAATTGTTTTTTTATGATTTAAATTAACTGGATGAAATTAATTTTCTTTTTCAGATAAATAGTATTACTCTTCTGCCATTTCAATTCAATCCTCGTAGCTAAAAAGCATGATAGGTATCAAAGCCACAAAATAAAATACACTGAAGACAGTACTACCATCAATAACATTTACAGAAATTCAAATACATAATTCCAATCTTATTTTGCAATTTTAACACTTTTTATTTTTCTATACATCTGGTAACATTAACTTGTAAGTTTGATAATTAGACTTTCTTTCTTTGTTTCTTTACAAATCTTTAAACTCAATAAAACCAAGTCTATATTTTTAAACTTTTTATCAGACTTCATGAAACTAATAGCTTTTTTTAAATTTTTGACGCTGATTCTGAAAAGGGCTTACGTTATTGTCAATCACATCAGAGTTTTTAAAAAATAGTTATTTTAATATTTTTTAATCAATGTAATCAAGAATCAACAATCGTTTAATAGATTAAAAATTTAACGCTATGTACCAATTTTTATTCTTTTTTTACACTCAATCGAATAGAACAAATTACAAGCTGATAAGGAGCATTTATTTTAAAATTGTGAGTAATTTTTATGTGAAGAAAATGTCTAAGAGAGAATGATTTGAAATAATACTTTTAAAATAAGTTGAGTATAATATCTCCTATATAACTTATAATACCGAGCAGAATAAAACTAATAGTTAGTTGTTACAAACACTTGTTTAAATGTAAATACACATCCTAAGGATGAAATTCCAAAAAATGCATATTACTTTCAACAATAAATGTTTTTATTTGCAATTGATTTTATTCAATTCAGGATTAAAATTGCATACTATACTGACTTATTTCTAAAAAATTTAAGATTTCCGAAATTCGCAAATTTTTGAAGTAGTAAAACATAAACAGCTGCATAAAAATTCTCGTAACCTTGAAACAAATTGTCATATAAACTTGAAATCGGATTTAATTTAATTCCGCTCAATATTCTAATAAGTAATAACAATCTACTTAGTAAATAATTAAAGTGGGTAAATTGCGAAAAAATAACATGAAGTGAAAATAGCAGTTTTATGATCAAACATGAAGAAGTGAGCTAGTACAGTTACTTGTTTTCAATTATCAAATATCTAGCAAACTATTGTTATCAACAATTACATAAATTCTGTAGTTTATTAGTAGAGATTACTTTTTCTTTTAGGTATAAATTCAGATCTATTTCCTAGGGGAAGGCTGAGCAGTAGTTTGCTTGTCTCTTCTTCTGTGCCGCAGCGCATGAGCTATTTACAGCCTAGATCATCTCAGCAATATCAGGGAACTGTGGATAAGCCTTGTAAATATATATATATATATATATATATATATATATATATATATATATATATATATATATATATATATATATAAAGTCCATATTGCATATACGAGTATATAAACAATATAAACTTTGCAACAGATATCCAAGCGATAATCATACAGCTATAGTAGAATTTCAAAGCAAAATTGCTATTTAAAAAATCTTTCAATTTTCAATGATTTATTTATAATTATGAACATTTTACTCAATTAATCAGCTTGCATACTGCTACGTTAAAACATGTACAGTTAAGCAAAATTAAAAAAATAGTTCTATTTGAATAAATTACAAACAATGAAATATACTGTGCATATCTTGCTGTAACGATTCCCCAGTAACGTTACCCTAAACAACGACAAGAAATATTTCGATTGTTCTCTCTTATTGCTAAGCCTACAACGATAGCCTCTAAGAATATCCTCCAACTTAAATTATTTATGATCAGGACGTGCCTTTAAAACAAAAATAATAAAATTTAAGTTTGAAAAGTGAAACATATTTGATTAAAAGTGATAAAACTAAATTAATAAATGTCAAGCACGCTTACAGAATTTTGAATATACTCTCGATTGTCAACACACACGCCATTTGCCGGCTCGCATGGAACTCCTGGAAGTGAGCTAGTTAATATGAAGTGTACTTTAAACAACCTTAAAACAAGCTTAGGTATAAATAAAATGACTTCATACACCTCAATAAATACTTCACTCTCTTTAGTAGAAAAAAGGTATATTTTTTAATACCTCGTAAATACCTCACTCTCTTCAGTAGGAAAAAGGTATATTTTTCTATACCTCGTAAATACCTCACTCTCGTTAGTTGAAATAAGGCTGATTTTTTTATACCTCATAAAATACCTGTTTTGTTACACGTGTAAGAGAAACAACCTCGTATACCTTAAAAATCACCTTATCAGTCTGGTTGATTTGAAGTGAATTTTAAACAACCTCAAAATAAGATTAGGAATAAATAAAATGACTTCATATATCTCAATAAATACTTCACTCTCTTTAGTTGAAATAAGGTAAAAAATTTTATACCTCAAAAATACCTCTTTTGTTAGAAGTGTCAGAAAATCAACCTGGTATACCTTGAAAATCACCTCATCAGCCTGGTTGGTTTGAAGTTGATTTTAAACCACCTCAAAATAAGCTGAAGTATTTATAAAACAGTCTCGTACACCTTAATTACAACCTTTACGAGGTATAATTTTTATTGCTGTTTTCTCAGCAACCTTAAATATACCTCATATCAACCTTGATACCTCAAAAATACCTCAAATCAACCTTAAATATACCTTAAATTTTCGTAAGGGTTGCTGAACGAATCGAGGAAATGACGAAAAATTGACCTAGTTTTATCTATTAGAAAGAGAAAAGGAAAAAAAATGTCAGCGCATTTTGTGAAAGAACAAAACTTTTACGGCAACACGTGCCAATATGACCCTAATCGATCGATATAAAAAATACGAAACTGAAAGCTGCGCAAATAAATTACGATTGTATACAACACACGAGTCTTCGAAAAGAAAAAGCCTGTTAAAATTTATACAGAATAAAGAACGATTGATTATTTAAAAAGACGATTAAAATAGTACTAATGAAACATTGATGGTGTTTTGTATAAAAATTAATAACTTGGTTGATTTTAAAGAGAGAAGTTGATGCTAAATAGAATCTGACATTTACAAAACCACGTGAGTTTTCCACATGGTGAAAGTTAAATAAAGATAAGCAGAACACGTGCCGTAGGAAACGACCTCGTCTTGCGAACTTCAATTTATTGAAGTTAAATGGAATTATTTTATTATTTATTATGGGAGGTATTAAAAATTAAATGAATTAGAAACTGTTTATGAATGAAAGAAAAAATATGCTCTGTTTTGAAAAAAATCTATTTTTATGGATTAATTTATTTTAATCCTGTTTTCATATTAATTAATTGTTTATTTTTAATAACATTCTTTAACTATGAGGTAATTACTTTATTTTATTTTATTTTGGTGGTATAAAAAAAAAATGAATTAAAAACTGCTCATGAATGAATAAAAAAATGTTTTATTTTTTTAAAATCTGTTTTTAACTACTAAGTTATTTTAGACCAATTTTTCGTATAATGATTTTTTTGCTTTTCAATTTTTTTTTGCAAATTATAATGTTATTATTTTATTATATTTTATTATGGGAAGTATTAAATAATAAATAAATGAAAAAATGTTCTATTTTTTTAAAATCTGTTTTTATCTACAAAGTTATTTTAGATCAATTTATCATATAATAATTTCTTTTCTTTCTTAAATTTTTTTAAAAATTATTATGTAATTATTTTATTATGGGGAGTACTAAAAATTAAATCAATGAAAAACTGCTCATAAATGAATAAATGAAAAGCATACTTCTTTTTTTCAAAACCGATTTTTATCTTTGAATTTATTTTAGATACATCTCATATATTAATTGTTTTATTTTAAAATCTTTCTTAAATTATGATGTAATTATTTTATTATATTTTATTATGGGTGTTATTAAAAATTTTATGAATAAAAAACTGTTTTTGAATAAATGAAAAATATATTTATTTTATCTGTAAATTTATTTTAAATCTATTTTCTATGTTAATAATTTTATTTTTAAAAAACTTTTTTAAATTATGATATGATTGAAATTTTTTTTTTTGTGTGTGTTTGCTCTTACAACTGATGCGTAATTTGGAAGGAAATAAAAAAAAGATACAATATTTTTTTTACTAAAACTAGTAAAGCAAATTTGGATTGAAAAAAGTTGTTTTTTTAAATATATTATAGGATTAAAAGTATCAAATTTTAAACCACATCTATTTTTAACATTTGCCTTTAATGTTTCTTTTTTTCAAATTTTAACAAGATCAGGATTTATGGATTTAAATACAAAGCATATCGTGCGTGCTTCTCAAAAAATCGGGAGCAATAAGGTTAACAACAGCAAATTCTGAATTCTATAGATAATTACGTTATATGCACTAAATGTTCAATACTTATGGAATATACTTTTCTATTTAAACAAAGTTAACACTACAATAACATTTTTTTAAATCGAATTTTAAGAAATCAGAATATCTTAAACAATACATATAAGGGAAAAAACTATCGGTGCTGCGTATATTCTATTATTTGGACAATTCTCTCTTTCAGGTGTGAGAAGTATATTACGAGACCGACAAATCATATTGAGAAGGCCCAGGATGAACCGTGGTGGCTCAGAGGTTAGAGCGTTCGCCTTCCAATGAGATGAACCGGGTTTGAATCCCAGCAACGGCTGGTTATTACGAATTCTGCAACCGGCTAGTACCAACCACAGTAATGACATAAAATATCTCTAGATTGGGTTTAAAATTACAAGGCTACGGAGTTGAACATTAGCTGTTATAAACCCAAAAACTGGGTCGGCCGATCAACGACGGTTATAAAATAAAAAAACTTAGTCATATTCATATTGAGTTATTCATATTCATATTGGCAAGTCATATTGAGATATCGTTAAAATATTGATTTCTATGGTGCTTGTAAGAGACTTCCGATTTTTGCCTCTATTATTAAAATATATAAGATTTTTTTCCTAATTTAATTCTAAAATTGAAGAAATTGACTTCTTCGTATTTATACTATTTTCCAATTTTTATAATTTAAGGTAATTCTAGATTATATGGTCATAGCGGAAAAATAGCCATTTTCAAGATCTTCTATAGTTTTTAATATAGTGGAGCATATGTAGTTTCGCAGGAAGCAGTTTCAGTTATGGGTCAATTTGAACAAATCATTGTTTGTTTTTAACAACAAAAGCATGTAAAATTTTAATATTTATTTTATTTTTCGGGCCTAAAATTTTAGCATCTGTAAGTATTCTGATGTTTTCCAATGCAAAGTTTATACATTTTTTTCATCTAACTAGACCTTTAAAGCACATATCGCTGGTTCAAAATTAAACGACACATCTGCAAGCATAATACGTTTGCAGATGTGTCGTTTTAGTTTTGAACCAGCGATATGTAGTCTAATCTTTGCTCCTGAGTAAAAATCAGAGGAATATTATAGTGGAATGACGGTATAAATTCGGTGGCCCTCTCATCACCAGCTTCAGGAGAGATGGCCACATGTTAGCTTAATTTAAATTTCTTTTTTAATATTTTGTTCTCAATATTCCATTATTGTTCGCTCAAATAATGAATGAGAATTAAAAATATGCATAAAAATTTGCATAGTACTTTTACATAGTATTTTTACCTAGTAATCACAGTACTTTTATTTCGATTTCAAATAATTATGGCCATCTATCCTAGAATGACCCTAGATGAACAATATTAGTTACACTTAGAAATGAGGATTTTTGCGTTTAAGGGTCCCACCAAAATAATCATCAAAATAGGCTTAAATAAATTTTATTTATATGAAGTTTTTCGTCTTTTTTGCGGAATCCCCATAAAATTGAAGACTACTGTTTTTTTTTTTCCCGTTTCTTCAATATGATTAAATAGAAAAAAAAAGAATGTTAACTTTTCAATGAAAAAAATTTGAAAAAAAAAGGGCATTTAATTATTATTAAACAAATCATCCGCGCCGGGAATGTAGGTCTCTGAGAGAATACCTCGATTGCCCTACTCTTACGATGGCAAATTCCGCATCGGGCTTGCACCGACCGATGTAAAATGTCCTCAGTGGTAGACGGATTATGGGTTAAAGTCCTGTAGAGTTCGCTAGATCAGACCTGCGGATCGGAATACCGAACCTGCGACCTCTCATCCTGATATTCTTTCTGCTGTCAGAAATTAACTGCAACTGACGGCAGGATACTGATGTCATAATTATTCATCGCACATTTTCTCCAGTATATATATGCATCTGTCACAATTTGTGATAGCAGGAATAACAACCGATGAAACTAAATACCATTGTGTTGTTTCCGCTTTGGACAGTAAGGCTCTATCCTCTATAAGAGATATAATTCGTAACCCTCCCAAATCTAATGCATATGAGAGTTTAAAATCTAAAATAATCGAAACCTTTTCTCAATCAGAATCGGCTCAGTTAAAATTGCTGCTGCAGGATTTGCAGTTGGGTGATAAACTTCCGTCACAGCTTCTGTTAGAGATGCAAAATCTCTCTTGCCAAAAGCTTAACAACGATATATTGCGTACTTTATGGCAACAACGTTTGCCAGTTCATGTGCAGCAAATTTTGTCTGTTTGCAAAGACCCAATTAATGAACTAGCTTTAATTGCCGATAAGATATGCGAAATATCTTGTTTCCAATCGGTATCTGAAGTTAAAAATTCTCAGGATAATTTAACTCTTCAATCAGTACGTGAAGAAATTTCGGTTCTTAGCGCTAACGTTGAGAGATTATCTAGATCCTCTAAACAACGTAATCGTGATAGAAGTCGCAATCGTCGATACAGACATTCAAATTCACGTAGTCGTACTCCTGACAATCTACGTACGGGTAAATTATGTTGGTATCATAATCGTTTTGGTAATAAAGCACACAAGTACATACAACCATGCCAATTTTCGGAAAACTAAACGGCTCGTCTGATGTAGCGATGGCAGATGTTAGCCAGTCTCACAGTCGCCTTTTTGTTTATGATAAAATATCTGGTTTCAGATTTCTCGTAGACAGCGGCGCAGCAGTTAGCTGTTTTCCTAAAAATTTAACAAAAAATAACATAATTCAGGAATTAAATTTGTATGCTGCAAACGGTTCTAAAATTTCAACTTACGGCAATAAGCGTTTAGAACTAGATCTTGGTTTGCGTAGAAGGTTCGACTTCAATTTTATCATTGCTGATGTGTCAAGCCCTATTATTGGTGCGGATTTTTTGGAACGTTTCGGACTGTTGGTCGATGTTAAAAATCGTCGATTACTTGACAGTTTGACAACAGTTTTTTCTAGGGGCATTTCATGTCCTGGACTATCATTTGGATTAACTTTGGTCTCATCAGAGAACCGTTATCATGATTTGTTGATCAAATATCCGAATATTTTAAGTTTCAATCAAAATGCACCACGCCAAGACTACGGTGTGACACATTGCATTGAAACATTTGGACCTCCAGTTTTTTCCAAAGCAAGACGTCTATTGCCTGAGAAATTAAAAATTGTTCGTAAAGATTTCGCCGATTTAATAAAGCAAGGTATTGTTCGTCCATCTAAAAGCCCGTGGACAAGCCCGATACATTTAGTACCAAAGAAAAATGGAGAATTCCGAATATGTGGTGATTTTCGTCGTTTAAATGCCAAAACTATTCCTGACAGATATCCGATACCTCAGATCCAGGATTTTTCACATAATTTAAATGGAAAAACTGTATTTTCTAAATCAGATTTAGTAAAAGCATATAACCAAATAAGAGTTGAAACTTCCGATGTTCCTAAAACAGCAGTTATCACACCAATTGGACTTTTTGAATATATATTTATGCCTTTCGGTTTAAGAAATGCCGCACAAACATTTCAACGTTTTATTGATAATGTTTTAAGAGACATGGATTGTTGTATAGCATATTTGGTTGATATTTTCATTTTCTCTGAAACCGAAGAAAAGCATAAAGCGGATTTAGACAAAGTTCTTAAACGTTTAAACGATTTCAATTTAATAATTAACTTAGAAAAATGCGCTTTTGGTGTTTATGAAGTTAATTTTTTGGGATATTTAGTTTCAAAGGATGGTATTCAGCCTATACCTGAAAAAGTAAAAGCTTTAAGAGACTTTCCTTTACCTAAATTTGTAGAACAATTACGCAGATTTTTAGCTATGGTAAATTTCTATCACAGATTATGTGGGAACGAGGAATAGCGTTCCTGCATTTTTACGGAACCAAAGACAACATCAAAACAATCAGAAGATAAAAATAAGCACTTTTATTTTCCGGGAAAATGATTGAGTCACAAAAGCTGCGTGACTAACTTAAAAGTAAATTAAAATTCAAAATAGAGTATAACAGAGTAGTAGTAGTTTTGTGGTTTTACAGATGCATATATATACTGGAGAAAATGTGCGATGAATAATTATGACATCAGTATCCTGCCGTCAGTTGCAGTTAATTTCTGACAGCAGAAAGAATATCAGGATGAGAGGTCGCAGGTTCGGTATTCCGATCCGCAGGTCTGATCTAGCGAACATTACAGTCCCTTTGCCGTCAGGCTAACCGTGGGAGGTTTTCATGG
The DNA here is from genome assembly GCF_982258835.1 of Parasteatoda tepidariorum. Taxonomy (NCBI): domain Eukaryota; kingdom Metazoa; phylum Arthropoda; class Arachnida; order Araneae; family Theridiidae; genus Parasteatoda; species Parasteatoda tepidariorum. The sequence goes on from NC_141766.1 coordinate 55,750,692, forward strand.
TTTTCCTCTCCATGTAACGCAAATGTGTGGGTTAGGTCTATCAAAAAGTCCCCCACGCAGGCAAATTTCTCCCAGAACTTGATTCAGGAATTCCTTTGTCTTCTGGATTAAGTTCAAAATTACAAGGCCACGGAGTTGAACATTAGTAGTCGTAAACCTAAAAAATTGGGTCGGATGTTTAACGACAGTTATAAATATAAATATTAAGTAAATATTATTTTTAGTGCCATTATATTATTAAAGGGGAAAGAAACAAAATTTAGACATTTTCATGAATAATGCGTTCCTAAATAACTTTCTTTCCGCATTCTTTGAGAAATAATTACGACTTAAATCTATCTCGAACTTCTTTTTCTTCACTTAATGAAGTAATAAATAGAGAAAAATATTAATGTACACAGTAGATTCAATTTAGTCTCAGCACGAGAGTTATATTTATTTGGCTTTACCTTGAAAAACTAATGGTAATTTACTAATTTTATACACTTGAAGGATGTTACAGCCTGCAGAAAGAAATGGTGAACTGTTTTTTTTAAAGTTTTTTTTCTTCCTGATTTTAATTGAACAGCGTGTGTTTTAATACTGGTATGAATTGTACCCAAAATAAGAAACAGAACACCTTAACCCTTTGAAGCAGATGATACATTGGTGTTCTTTTAAATATTTTTTTCTGACTCTCTAATTACAAGAAAGTATATTTTGATATCTTTTAATTATAAAAAACAATTCAATAGTCTTTTTGTTTTTCATATTTTTGTATGACTGAAAAATTGTTTCTATCAATTATAGTGATCATGAAAATTGAGGACTTTTAAAAAGCTTGTACTAAAATTGAGTTCTTTTAAGGGCGATTTTTGTTTTGCAAAATAAAAATAAAAAAGTTTTTGAAGAGTGCTGTATTGATCATGTGTGCAAATTTTCCTTCAAAGTGGTGTGCCAGAGTATAGTTTTTTACCGTTTTAGTCGCGTGTTTGAATTTTGTATCCCTATGGCAACTTTTCTGGCACCTCTTGCATAAAACTCTTAAAATCAAAAGAACCGAAAGGTCCCACGAAAAAAAAAAGAAAAAAAAAGGGTTAGAGTAACTATTTTTAATTACGAAAACTCACTTAAATTATTTAGAGTGATTATAAATATTTATAACAAACATTGTTATCCTTATTTGAAATGTAGAGAAAAAATTTCAAATTGTGAGGTATGCAAAGTTTAACATCAATTTAAGCTATATTATAATCCATGCCAAAATCCCAAATTTTAATGAATTATTCTCTAGAAGTAAACATTTAAAAAGACGACTTTTTAGCAGTATTATAGCTGAAAAACTATTCGATCAATTTTATTCCAAATTATCAAGTTTAAAATTATGTAAAAATTTATAATCTCTACGATTAGAAAGTTTTTCTATTATTGCTAAATTAAATAATAAAAAATTATAAATGTTTGTTGAAAATTATTTATTATTGAATTATCTTCAGAAAAAGAAGTATTACAATTGAGTGCGAAACTTTCTGAATCTTCTGAATAATTTCTGAGATATTGTGAAATACGTAAAAAGTAAAATTAACTCAGTTCAAATTTTCGTTAGTTCCCCTGACTTAACTATTAGAACTATATTTTCCAGATAGTTACTTCCCCTCATATTTTAAGAGGTCTCTATGCTCGCCATCTTGGATTTTAGATTACATTTTTGATTTTCGTTTTCTTGATATTTTTTTGTGCTTAACAAAGTTTTGATAACATAGTGTTATTTGACAGCACAGTACCTTTTTTCTTAAGTAAAAAGTAAGTAAGAGAAATAGTGCTTGATAACTTTTAGAACTTTAAAGCAATAAAAATTTACGATTTGTGGTTTTGAGTCAGTAATTTAAAACTACCTTTTTGTCAGAGTTTAGATTTTATTAATATTTAATTTTAATACAGTTTAAATTGGTGGAAACAGAACTGTATTAGTAAATTTTTGTTAGAAAAATTGGAAGAGAATCTATGATGCCACACGTTTTGAATCTCAAATTCTGATTGGGTAAAAAAATTTTTAAGCTTCACTAAAAAAAGAAAAAAAAATCGCTAAACTCAGTAAAATGATATTTTCTCTATCTCGAATTTTTCTGTTGGAATCAATCGATTTCGTTATAGAGTGAGATTCTACTGTAATTCAAATAAAAGTTCAAAACATTGTTTGTAAAATAAATCGTGATGTCTGGTATTATTGTTTTTAAATAACTGGTTGACCGCTTTTCGAAAGTCGGCGGATACCCAATTAGGGAAGCAAACCTTTCCTTATGTCGAAGTAAAAGTAAAGATTTTCCCGGAATCAGAGGAAAGAAAAAACATTCGGCCTCATACACCCTCAGGTGTGGGAAAACCCCAACTTGTTGTGGTTGCTTTTACTACGTCGTTATGACGTCAGATAGACGTCACAAATACCATTCACGGATACCAAAGATTGCGTCATAAACAGGTCAACAAGAACTGCCTATATTTTCTTTCATCCGCTTGTCTTGTTTACGTTTAAATTAAAATGAATAAGCAGTTTATTGTACAATTCATTTTTAATAAGCTTTGTCAAATTCGATTTTGTACGAGGATCAACTTAATAGTTTTAATCACGCAAAACATAAACAAAATGTTGCTTTCTTCAATGACATCTGTAAAGGTTTTATAATATAAATAATTTAATGATATAAATTTTGCGTAGTAGTATTACTACTAAGTAACTTCAGAAACTTAAATAAAAAATGGTTATAAAGCGATTTTTTTTGTAATTATATTTTTGGTAAATTAAAAACTACCGCTAAATAGAAATAAATACCATGTATCATAATTTTCCAATTAAAAAAAAAAATATTTATTTTATTTTATTATAATTTTTTGTTTTGTGCAAATGCAATACAGAATATGTCTAATATAAGCAAAGAATAATCTAAGTATAGAATATGTCGAATTTAAATCTTTTTGAAAATTAATCAATTTTCAAAAAGATTCAAAAGAAGGGGAAAATACAAACTTTATTCATGTTTCGAATACAATCTTTAAACCTTTAAATACAATTTTTTACAGGAAAATACAATCTTTGTTTATGTTTTTATGCAAATATTATACAGTTTCCAGTTATAAAAATTTTCTTGATTTCTATGTTATAAGAAAATTAATAATTTATTTAAAATAATTTTATGCATTCGTTTATCTCTAAATATCTTAATAAAAAATTGTAATTTTGAAACTTAATTGATGCATGATTTATTATTTTAGTACATTAATAAATTAAATGATTTTGTAAATTAAAGAAATATCAATTAACTTCAGCTATTAACAAAAATTTTCAATATGAATGAATTTTTTTTCTTCCAAAAAAATTTTTTTTTTGATTTTATACTTAAGTACAACTACAATTCCTGTAATCTAACAGATTTTTTTTATTAACTATTAGGCTGTTTTTTATAATTTAAAAATAAATTTTAACAACAGAAAAAAAAATACAATAGGAACACCTGTGTTTCATCTGCGTCAAACGGTTAAAACTAGTTATTTATTCAACTGTTTCTTTTAAAAAGGCAAGTAAATATTAAATGAAACTAATGTTAGTCTAAAAATACATTCTTGAGTAAATATTCTTAATATTTTTTACACTAAAAAATTTTAAAACCATATATTGACATTGATTGCAACTTTTTGATTGATTGCAACGAGAGTTTTTTCTTAAATATTTTAAGTGGGAGCAAATGTTACTTTCTACTAAATGATTTTTGATGTAATAAATTTGATTTACAATAATTTGGTCACGATATCATACGAAGAATTTAAACGAATACACAAAACCCGATAGTAGTGCGGTAACATTTCTAAGTGTTTATATCTATACATTTTTTAATGAATTTTTTATCTATTTTTTAAAATGAATTTGTGGGACACTATTAGTTTTTTGTATTGTTAAACAGTTGCTCACAGAAAAGTTCCTGAATGAATGCAGGCAGGGTGTCCCTTGATGAAGTCCTGTGTTACATTCATGTTTATTTCTTTCGATTTTAATTTTTAATAATTCTCTAATTTATTTATAATGATTAAATAAAGATTATAAAGATTAATATTCACTTTTAATAGCCAATGTTTTACCATAAAATAAAAATTAAATTGAACTTTTTATAGATTCAACGTTATAATCATTCACAATTTGATTGTTACCCTCCATTTAATCATCATATGTGATTGCGCCATCTCAACGTTTTATTTATGAAAAATCTCGCAAAATAAATAAATAAATAAATTAAAAATGAAAGAAAGCTTTAAATGGTTTTCCAACCAATTATAATAAAATCATACCTATTAGTATATTGCATCTAAGTTCAGGTATGAAGCTTATTTCTTTACTTTATTTCTATATAAATTTAATTATAATTCTAAAATATTTTTATAAAGTTATACAATATTACAGTTTCATGACACTGAAAAATAGGTAATTATGAACATAAATAAGCAAAATTGTATCTAGTGGTAGAAATTGACACACCCATTCAAAAGTTTTCATTCAAAGATATTTTTTTTAATATTTTTCTGTTTAATGGTTGTCGAAACTGTTGAGATTATGATTGTTGCAGTTGTTTGTTACCATAGCAATGCAGTAACGGGAAGGCAGCTTTGATTCGAAGAAAACATTCATTAGCAAGCCGATAAATTGTAGACAGATTGTAGAAAAGGTTGAAATCACAGAAAAATAGTAGTATGTATGAATAATCAAATTTTCCAGCCATCTGGAGAATAATATTTAGGAAAACGTATAATCTGTGAGCCTCTAGTATAATTAAATGAAAAGTAGTATGATTATTATTTGACACAAAACTAGAAACTCGTAAGATAATTTTTTCTTAATTTTATTTTTCCTTTAAATACAACGGGAAAGAAACTCCCAACACCAAGAAGGAGTTGTGCTAGATAAACTAAATTTGGTGGGCTTGTTTATTCAACTAAAACAGTGTTTCTCAATTTTATGACTTTTGTGTACCCTTTCTAAATTTTTCGTAGAGCTGTGTACCATTAATAAAAAAATGAATGTATTTCTTACTATAAAAAATTGCACAAAAGTTAAAAATCACAACTGGCTGTTGACACCACTAATTATTAACTGTTAATTCTGCAAAAAATTGCCAATAGAAAAATACGTAATACTACATTTTCATAGCCAGCTTTGTTTTTAAATAAATTTTTTTGAATTTTCGTTTGTTACAAGATATTTCGCATTAGAGTGCGTAACCCCGGTAAACTGTTCCTGAACCCCTGGGGGTACGCGTACCACACTTTAGGAAACACTGAACTAAAAGATAATGTCTATTTAAATTTCGCACTTGGCGCATAAGTTTGTCCCTAGTAGGGCCACTGTAAACATGCAAATCAGGGTTACTTTAAATACGTGTTATGCAGTTCGTAAGCATCATTTTTCGTTAAATTTTGGCATAGTGAGTTCCTGTCAGTCAAGAATGTCTTTAAGAGGACGAAAAAGCTATTATCAGTAGCTCATTGACATTGAACGAGGTCGTGCAATAGGGCTGCGAGAAGGTGGATTTTCTTTCCGCGATATTGCAGAAAGACTGGAAAGAAATGTATCCACTGTGCATGATTTGATTTAATTTTATAACCGTCATTGAGCAGCCGACCCAATTTCCGGTTTACTACTACTAATGTTCAACTCCGTAGACTTGTAATTTTGAACCCAATCCAGAAGACAAGGGAACTCGTGGATCAAGTATTGGGAGGAATTTGCCTTCGTGGAGGACTTTTTGATGGAACGAGCCCACATTGAGTTACATGGAGAGGAAAACACAGAAAACCTCTCACGGCTAGCCTGACGGCAAGGGGACTCTAACCCATGATATATCTACCACTGAGGATACTTTACATAAGCACTAAGGTCGGTGTGAGTTGGGTGCTGATTTCGTATCTACCTTTGGGACTCGAACCCGGTTCACCTGATAGAAAGGAGAATGCTCTATCCCCTAAGCCACCACTGCTCACTGTGCATGATTTTATAACCGTCGTTGAACAGCCGACCCAATAATGGGTTTACGACAACTAATGTTCAACTCCGTAGCCTTGTAATTTTGAACCAATTTAGAAGATAAGGAAACTCCGGGATCAGTACCTTCAGAGGTATTTATTTGTTATGGGAACATGGAGGACTTTGAGACTCGACAGATTTAACGTGCATCAGTCACCATTTACTACACGGGGAGTCTTCGGCCGGCGAGGATGTAACCCACGACCTCTTAGACATGGGCCCGGCGCCCTACCGACCAGGTTATCTCGGCCTATCACTGTGCATGATTGTTAGTGGCTTAAGTCAAGGGAAGGTATTGCTTCACGTAGACCTAGTTCTGGGCCGCCACGTTGCACTATTCAGAGGGAAGATCGCCGAGTACGATCAAATTGGCTGTTACAAATGAACTGTTACAAATTGGCTACTTCAAGTACAGCTCCGAGTGAGACGCCCTGTAGCTTGTATTCCACTCACTCCAAACTGCTCCCACCACTGCCGTTTACGGCGTGAATGGTGTCAAGTTAGAGCTTACTGGAGGAAGGAGTGGAGATCTATTGTGTTTTCTGATGAAAGTTAGTTCTGCCTTGGTGCCAGTGATGGCAATATATTGAATGCCAGAAGGAGATGAAGAAGATTGTTAGAAGGAGGCCAGGTGAGCGCATGCTACCAACCTGACTTTGGCCCAGACATACTAGACCTACACCTGGAATAATTGGTCAGGGGAACAATTTCCTATGACAGCAGGAGCACTCTCGTGGTTATTCCACGCACCTTGACAGCAAGTTTGCACGTCAACCTGGTGATTCAACCTTTTGTGTTGCCATTCATGAATAGCATTGAAGGGGCATTTTCCAACAGGATTTCGCTCGTCCTCATACTGCTATTGTAACCCAACATACTCTACAGAATGTCGACATGTTGCTTCGGTCTGCTAGATAACCAGATCTTTTACCAATCGAGCACGTATGGGACATCATTGGACGACAACTTCAGCGTCATCCACAACCAGCATTAACTATCACTGTATTGACTGACTAAGTGCAACAGGCATGTAACTTCATCCCACAAAATGACATCTGTATCACACCATGCCAGTTTGCATGCTTGCATTCAAAATTCTGGTGGCAACACAGGTTATTATATTCCAGTATTTCACATTTGTAATGGTTTTTCTCTTAATTGCATTAACCTATGATCTTGAAGCTTTAATCAATTAAGTATGTTACTCAGACGAACGTATTGCCGAAATTTCTTTACAGTAATTTTTCTTGGTATTGTGATTTTCTTCCATCAGTGTATTTGCTTTTTTTTTTTTTCTTTTTCTCCAAATTTTTAGATAAACTCTTGACTGTATGAGTGATTCTTCTGACAATGTAACAGCTAAGAGTTTGTTGCTGTTGTAGTTCATTTACGTCGCACTAGAGCTGCACAATGGGTTATTGGCGAAAGTCTGGAAATCGTCCCCAAGGATGATCCGAAGACATGCCATCACAATTTTGATCCTCAGCAGAGGGGATGGCACCCTCGCTTCGGTAGCCCGACGTCCCGCATACGAAGTCGAGCACTTTACGGTGGAACAGTTCAACGAAGGCCAACACCGCACACCCTCGGTCCCTACGCAGACTAATTGTGGTTACCCACCCGCACAGTCAGTGACCACAGCCAGTGATGCTTGACTTTGGTGATCTGTTGGGAACCGTGTCTTAACGATCAGTCCACTGCGGGGCCAGTCAAGAGTTTATAACTGGGTTTATGAATTACTTTTTTTAACCGTCATACATTAAAGGCAAGGAAAGAGTATTCAAAATAGAAGACATGGTTTATGAAATGATACATTAAATTCTTTCGCATATTATTTTTAAAAAAACTTAACTAAATTAATTTGTTTTTGGGATTTATAAATTAAAAGTTAACTTTTTGATAATTCATTTATTCGATTCTTCAATAGTTTCAAAGATTTTTGTGTATTTTGAATAGTTCAGTTGAAAGTAGTTTTAAAAAATTTTCAAATGTGAGGAATTAAGTTTGTGATAAGTAATAATAAAAATAATTGTTATATTATTTATTCGAGTAATAATTTTGTTGACATAATCCTTTGAGGGTTTTCTAATCTTATTTTTATCTGTAAACATCTAGATAATATAAAATATTTTTTTTTTTTGGTGTAACATTGGCTCAGTTAATATCATGAATGTCCCAAGGTTGAACATTTTGGCCGGAAAAAATAGTTTTTAAGGCATTTGTGAAAAACATTTTGCAATAATATTTGTTAATTTCTGTCATTAAAAAGAATTATAAACTTAGTTTAAAACTTTCACCATGAATAAAATTGAAATTTTATTGTGGTCAGAGTTTATATCTGTTTCATGCATCCTCTTTTGGAGGTTGTAAATCATATGTATGTCTAAATAATTTTCAAAACGTTTTTTTTCCCTTTTTCAATCTACAGTACTGAATCGGAGTCGCAGTTGAGTAAATTTTTCCGACTTCAATTCCCACTCCGGCTTCTACAAAAAAAATTTTCCGACTTCAATTGCGAGTCCACAACTCCGATTCAAACATCCCTGCTTTGGAAGTTGTAAATCATATGTATGTCTAAATAATTTTCAAAACGTTTTTTTTTCCTTTTTCAATCTACAGTACTGAACCGGAGTCGGAGTTGAGTAAATTTTTCCGACTTCAATTCCCACTCCGGCTTCTACAAAAAAAAATTTTCCGACTTCAATTGCGAGTCCCCAACTCCAATTCAAACATCCCTGCTCGCTTTTTTAAATTTGTGATACTTTTACTACTTCGTGGTTTTCAAATCATTTAAAAAGAAAATGATAAATTTGTTTATAGATTAGTTTCTTCGAAGAGAAAATTGTAGAACAGAGTATAGAATCGTTATCAAAGATGGAATATCAGTATCTGTCGATTGTTTTTGTTGTTTTATTTATAATTTACGCAGCGTAAGTATTTATTCTACTTGCTTTAAGAGACAAATATTTATACTCCAGAAAAAAATCTAACATTTGTTTTCTTTCACCAAATTAACCCATTTTCTAAAAACTAAAGTCAATTTTACCCTAAATTCTCGCTTTACATTGAGTAATCATATATGGTTTAAGAGTTATCTATCATCGCCATATTAGATTTAAGGTTAAATCTTTGAATTTAGTTTTCTTGTAGTTCATTATTAACTTTTGTTGGTAAATTACCACACTAGATCAATGTAGTTCTTTTTTTTTAAAAAAAAATAAAGGCTTTTTAATAAAAAATAACGATAATATTTCCCAGAGAATTAGAAAAGCTAGGTCCTGTTTTAGAGGTCTGTACAATTTTTGGAGAGTCGTCTCAAATAATAAAATTAGAAACGAAATTAAATGTATGTCTATAAGACTACTGTGAGTTCCATTCCTCTGTATGGTGCCGAATACTGGAGTCCCCGGAAATCAGAAAAAGAAAAACTTGAAACTTTTCAAAATAGATGCTTGAAATAATGCTAAAATTCTTCTGGCTCAATAGTAGGGGAGAGTGGGGTCAATTGTAACAGGGTTACGATTGTAACAGAGCAAAAATTTCGAGTGTCGGGTTCTAGATTTGGTTCCTAGGTGGCGCACAAGATGTATTTAATGAATCTACATGTACACCCCTGCTGGCAACCATTTTTATATACTTTTGAAAGAGTTACATCACAAAAGATATTTTCACTCTACGTAAGTACTTTTTTTGGTATTAGAATATTATATTGTAACAAAGTAATTTGGTTTAAACGAATAAAAATTATTAACCAAACATGTAAGTGGACACCTTAATTAACATTTCAATAAAAAAGAATTAGTTTTGTTAATTAACTAGCAATGTTTTTAACAAATGAAGCTGAAATGGCGTCTTGGGGACGATTGTAACAGCTGAAAATAAATAATCTTATGTTTACAAACCATTACTTAACTCTTTAAGAACCACCAATAGTTTCCGATATCACTTATTATGTTGCATGTGCATTATTTTATTTGTCACCTTTCACAGCATAAATTAAAATTTTAAACCCCTTAAAGTTAAAAGTTTAACCCTTTAGGTCTCTGCTCATTATTATTTTTACTCCTAAAATATCACTACTATTTTGATCAGTAAAAAAATATATCACAACTATGATAATATGTATAATTAACTATGTTTTAGTTGAATTTATGAACTGTAACAATTGACCCCGTAAGTGGGGACAATTGTAACAAGTGCACGACTGTAAAAAATTGTTAATAACTAATATAATAACATTTAAAATAAGGTATTTATTTTTTTTCTAGTAGAGGATAGTCTACTTTACTCGTCTGTCAATTAATACTAATAATATATTGGATTTTTTGTTAGTTTAAAATAATTAAGTAAAAAATGTAACAATTGACTCCACTCTCCCCTATAACAAATAAAGACCTTTTAACAAAAGCTAATATCCTATCTGTTAATGCAGAAACCTTAAAACGAAGATGGAGATGGCTTGGCCATATATTAAGAACAGATAGAAACAATCATGCAAATGTTGAAAGCTCATGGGCTCCTGACAGAAAGAGAAAAAGAGGGAGACAGAGACTAACATGGTAAATATGCATTAAGGAAGATCTTAGAAGAGCAGTATTAACTGGATGGGCAGAAGCGCGTTGACTAGTCAAAGACAAGAGTATGTAGAGAAAAAGATTCGAGGCCTTATGTGCCAGTTCGGCGCGAAGAGGATAAGTAAGTAGGTTCGTAAGTAGAAAAAAAATCTAACATTTGTTTTATTTCACTGAATTAACCCCTTTTTTAAAAAACAAAAGTCAATTTTACCCTAAATTTCTACTTTACATTGAGCAATCATACATGGTTTAAGAGCCATCTATCGTCGCCATATTAGATTTAAGGTAAAGTCTTTGAATTTAGTTTTCTTGTAGTTCATCATTAATTTTTGTTGTTAAATTATCATTTTACATCAATATAGTTTTTTTTTAAATGAAAAATAAAGATCTTGTTCCATTGAATTAGGAGAAAGAGAGCATAATACTTTAGAATCTTTTAATGATTTTTTTTAAAAAAACATTAAACTACGCAATTTGTCATTTTGTTTAGGTGTATCTTTTGTTTTTTATTTTCTTAAAAATTCTATAGTTTTTGCATAAATTGGCGAAAACTAACTTGGATAGTTATTTTTCTTAAAACTTGAATTACGCAAAGATAGAGCAAGTTTTTTGAAGCCTTAAATATTCTCGCTTATATAATATTGTGAGAAAAATCTATGTAAACAAAATATTTCTCATTATATCTCACTGTTTAATTGCCCCCCCCCAAAAAAAAGGTGTTAATAGGATTTCTAACCCCTAAAATACCTCGTTTAGGTATATCTGTTATGAAATTTGTTTCAGCAAATCTGTTGCGAAAACAAAGAAAGTTTTGTTTTCATAACATTTTTTTTCCTCAATAACATTTGAGAACTTTATTTTAGTATCTAGTGTGTAGAAAATTCCTTGAGGTAACTGATAAAGCAAATTGAACTTAAAAATAGATGAACGATAACTGAGCGTGATTTTTGTTTGTAAGTTTTAAGCGTAATTAAAAGGCTTTCCATCAACTTGTTAATTGATGTCCTCTTAAGTTAAAACTGAAATTGAAAGTGGAGATGAAAGTGCTTTAAAAATGAAATTTAAGTTAGATTGTGAAACTATTTGACTTTATTCTGGTATAGAAAACCCCAATACGGTCAAATGTGAAAGTGAAGAAGAATTTATTTTTCTTTGTAGTTTTTTAGTTAATTAAAATGATATAATTTAATTTTGTAATAATATTAGTTTAAAACATCATTTGATTATTTTTTCCTTGTGTATAGGAGCATATATAGAGTAAAAATTATTATGTAGATTTATAATGTAATTTTAATATCTTTTTTAACGAAATTTTAGTATAATAATTCCTTTTGAATATGCATTTATGAAGGAGAATAAAAAATTTAACAATTTAATTTTTTCTAATTATGGGATCTCTGAACACTCCCTTGATGCAGATTTTTTTTACATGTTCCATGTTATTGTATGCAAATATATGAGTTTATTGTAAATATAAAAGTATTCATACTATCAAAATTTTTGAATAACTTTATCTAAAACACGATATCTCAGATACTATTCAACCGATTATTTAGATTATTTTCTTACAATATTTTAAATTATATTCTAAGCGGGGCTCTTAAATTGTATCTTTAAATTGTATAAAGATTCAATTTATGTGGCAGTTGATTAAAGGGAAATTTTTTCCTTCTTATATATTTTAAATTAAACTTTTTAAAATTTTTAAATTTCGCAACCCGTTTTTTTATCGACGTATTAAATTTTGATGAACAATAGAAAATCTTTCCGCAAGAATTTATTCTAAATGTTTTTTGATTATCAAATAAGTAAAATATATTTTTATCATAACATAAATGGATTATCACAATTACACGAGCATTTATATTAGATTATAATTATACGATTATTTAGATTTTTCCATTCGAGCTGAAACCACGCGTTTTGAATTGCTCTTTAAACTTTTTCAAAATATTTCATGTTTTCCTCTTTTATTCTTCATATGTTATATTTATTTGTATGGAAAAATTTATAAAATGCTTCACCATAATTTGGAATATATTGTCCAATTATAGTGATATTCAAAAAATAATAAACAAAACATACTTACAAATGGTAAATGAAGCAAATTCATAGAAATAACTTTAGAGAAAATTAGCATTTACGCTAGTTTTCAGTAACTTGTTGATGATGACATAGAAATCAGTTGGAATTATTTTCAGACGTAAGGAGTTCGACTATTACAGCTAGTTTCGATATTTCGTTCTGCTGCAGCTGAAAATCCTACTTCAGTAAAGGAAGTTATGCCTTTAGAACTCCAGTAGATAGAACTGGGAAAGTTTTTGGACAGATAACGATAAATGGGCCAATTTATTACAGTTAAAATACACACTGTTAGAAATTGCTCGAAAAAAATCTTTAAATAATAATTTCATTAATTGTTTTTTTTCCTTCACAATATTCAAACAAAACAGTCGAATAACCATAAATAAGATGGTATTCAAACTGTTAACTGCTAGAAAAACCGTTTATTAACTGCTTTTACCGAATCTGTTTACTTTACCATAATTTCATCACACCAACTGGACCCTCTTAATGAAGCCACTTAGTTCCTTGCAGCTGGATACAGATTAATATTACTTATATTATTACATATTAGTATTATTACTAAGGCCCGGATTTTGATGACATTTGCATTTTTTTTGCATTTTTTGCATTTTTGGATATTTTTTGTCCTTTAGAGCATTTTTTGAGATTTATAGGGCATTTTTTTTTTAAATTTTGGGGCGTATTTTGCATTTTAAAGCATTTTTTAAATTTTTTGTCAAATTTTTCTAATTTTTATTATTTTTTATAATTTTTTATTATTACACTGGCTTTCAAACAATGAAGAAAATTTCTAGGATATTAACAGGTGAAGCAACATCTTTTCAAATTGAAGAAGAATTGTCAGTAAGTGTGACCGTCCTTTTCAAGTACGCACCAATAACATCAATAGACGTTGAAAGAAGCTTCTCCTGGTATAAAAATTTGCTTTCAGACAAGAGATGCTCGTTTACATTTCAAAATATTAAAAAAAAAAATTAAATAATCCACTGTAATTCTGATATTTAGTAATATTATGAGATGGAAGTTGTTATATTCATTTAAGTTTCTATACAAAATGAAAATGTTTTGGAGTCAATATATTTTCCTTTTTTTTTTTGTTATTTTTGGATATAAAACATATTTGTCAAACTTTAATGAACGTAGAACAAGTATTGCATTGCTTTATATTTTTTTGAAACGACTCATAATAATTTTAAAGAGTAAAACATTGTTTTAGTTCAATATTTTTACTTCTATTTAAGTCATGTCATAAGGCATTTTTAGCGCAATTTTCGCATTTTAAGGGCATTTTTTTGCACTTTTAAGGGCATTTTTTGCAGTTCATAAGGGCATTTTTTGCACTTTTTAAGGGCATTAATTGAGATTTTTTTGGTCATCAAAATCTGGGCTCTAATTATTACAAATTATATTACAGATTATTATTACATATTATATTACATATTATTATATTACAGCCGAGAGAGCTAATTTGTCAATTTCATGACCGACAGAACGAGGACCCAGCGTTGACACCACAAAATTTCTTCTGTTCCCTTCAATACGTGAAGAGTTTCCAGTGTACTGCACTTCCACAATTTGAGACCCTGGGCAATTAGATTCCAATACTCTTATTCAAGCATGGATACAGCCCCAAGGTCCGGGATAGCCTGGTCGGTAGGGCGCTGGGCCCATGTCCGAGAGTTCGTGGGTTCGAACCTCACCGGCCGAAGACTCCCCGTGTAGTAAATGGTGACTGATGCACGTTAAATCTGTCGAGTCGCAAAGTCCTCCATGTTCCCATAACAAATCAATGCCTCTGGGGGTACTGGATTGGAGATTGATCGTTCTCTGACTCAGGTCAAAATTACGATCTGTGGATGAATGAATGGGTTCGCCCTATAAGCGAGTGTGGCGTATGGGTGTGGCAGAAGTCGAATTCTTGGCCATAGACGGTGTCATTGGAAAACAAGAACAATCGCACCCCTCTGCCAACAACAACAACAGCATGCAGCCCCATAAATCTGATGCTTACCACAAAAAATAGTAATATTTTCAATTGCTCACGATAGATGGCATCACCAGATAAACTATATAAGCCACATTCCAAGGCTCATTTGACAAAGTACGTTAACTACAACCTAACATCAATGTCCATTGCCTAACATAAACCTAGCTGCAATGTCCAATTAAATTTCATTTTTATGGTTTTGAAACAATGCCAGTTGTAAATGGTTAAAAAGCCGTATAGTTCTGTATTTCTGTATCTTTAACCATACTAGTTGTAAGTGGTTTCCAAACCGTACAGGTAAAAAATGTTCTTTACCGTACACTTTACTGCAAATTGGATGGGCGGACTGCTGCCTTTTACTTTATCGTTATTTTAGAATGAAAATTCAGATAGTGTAGTTTTTCATTAATCTATTATTTAAAAGTTTGTATAGTTCTTCAGCAAACTCTGGTGATATGCTTATAAGATCGCTCTCGAAAGGTGGGATAGTAATACAGATCTAAATTTACTTTTCAGAAATTTTTTTAGAGTAAATTTATAATTCCGTCGTGTGACAGGAATCAAGATACACGGAGAAAATGACCTCGATAAAATTACCATACGGTATGGTTATGACATTGCTGGTAAAAAGAAAAAAACGCGTTGAAGATCAGCTTACCATATCAAAGTATTTTTACAAAAATTTACATTTTTACATTTAAATTTATAACAAAAGAATTATGCTTTATTGGAGAATGTTATTATGTGATCAAATAAGTTGTGAGCACAGATGAAGGAATACTGAGTCTTCTTTAATTTTTTAGTTTATAATTTAAGTAAATTCTTTTTTTGTTCGGTTTTCTAATTAAGAAAAAAAAATATTATCTACAGCATTAAACTAAAAAACACAAAATTTGCGCCGACTTAATGAGTTGTCATTATTATTTTTTCATGCAAGTGAAATATAAGATTATCCAAATCATGTAACGTACACAAAAATAATAGTTTTCCCCATAAATTTAAGATAATTTGATGTCCTAAAATTCAACGAAAAAAATTATTCTAGAGTTAATTTTAACTAAACAGTAAAATATAAGTTATGAATCTTTAGTGCATTAAACACAAATATCAATTGAATTCGGAATTAGCTACTGTTAACATGTTGAGAAGTGCCCATATTTTAATTAATATAGCTGCCAAATCTATTTAGACTTTGCTGAAAGATTGTATTTTTATATTTTAATATTTTTCTTTTTTATGCCTGGATTTATAAACTTAATTAAGAAAGATTTTAACCACCACTACATTTGAAAACATGAAATATATATATTTAAAAGCACGATTTAATAAATTATATATTATTAATTAGATTAAATAATAATGATATTCGGAAGATAGAATTTTTTTTATTTAAAGTGATATTAAACTTAAGGTTTTCTTTTTTAGTCTTGGATTTATAAAGTTAAGAATGATTTTAACCACCACTAAATATGAAGATATGAAATATATATATTTAAATGCATGATTTAATAAATAAATAAATAATAAAAATAATAAAAAAATAATTTTCGTACAATAATAAACACATTGTTTTGCAATAATGTGTTTATGCTCTTTGTAAATATAAAATTTTTTTTGCTTACAGTTAATTTTTAATTTCAAATTTTAATAATGGCTGGAAAATTAATTCTTGGAAAATTAATAATGGAAAATTAATTCTTGGAACAAGTGAGAGTTGGCAGGTATGAAGCGTCATTATCTTGAATACATAAAAATACTGAAGATTTCTGTAAAAGACAAAACTCTCATTGTATTCGAAATCCAACCAACGTATATAATTGTAATAATCTGTAGTTACCATTATATAAATTACAATAAATAGCCATACCACAATACCATTATCATTAATTTCCATTACCATACACATTAATTACTATTTCAATACACGTTATTACTTACCATACCGCTTTACCATTATCTGAAATTACCATAAATAGCCGTGTCACATTACCATCATCATTAATTACCAATACTACACACATTAATAACCATTATTGTACTCGTTTTTATTTACCATACCACATTAGCATTATCTGAAATGACCATAAATAGCCGTATCACATTACCATTACCATTAATTACCGTTACCATACACATTATTAATTACCATACCACATTACCAAGTCCACCACCCATTTGAGTCAGAGGGATTTTTTCTTTAAGATATTATTCAAAAAATTGCGCGCTTTTATCAAAAAGTGAAAACTTGCAACGTGCATTTAGTAAAAGAAAAAATGAAATTTTAGTTGAAATTAAAAAAGAAAAGAGAAGTAAATACGCACTTTTAATAAAAATTTCAAAGAGACAGCACATACTTTTAGTACACAGGATAAAAATATGGGAGTCTTATAGAAAAAAGTACCTATTAGAAAGTTAAGTATCACCTGAAAAAAAAACAAAACAATATTTGTATAAAATCATTGAAACAGCATAGAAGATTTATACTAGTTTAATTATTCACATAAATTACATATTCTTATATAAAAATTTCTTCTCCTTTCAATTTCCAGAGAACATTGAATTATGAAAATATGAATTTATTAATAAATTGATATATGAAAGTAAGTACTTATAATAAAAATTTCAAAAAGATAGCACATACTTTCAGCATATAAAATAAAAGTAAGGAAAATTGTTACAAAAAAGTACCCATTAGAAAGTTCAGTATCAACTGGAAAAAAAAAAGAAAAGAAGAAAAGCTATAATTGTATAAAATTATTGAAACATAGAAGAATACAGCATAGAAGAATTATACGAGTTTAATTATTCATATAAATTACATATTCTTATATAAAAATTTTTTCTCTTTTCAATTTCCAAATGACATTGAATTATGAAATACGAATTAATTTATGAATTGATTTATAAAAATAGGTACTTATAATAAAAATTTCAAAAAGATGGCACATACTTTTAGCACATAAAATAAAAATATATGGAAGACTTTTACAAAAAAGTACCTATTAGAAAGTTAAGTATCAACTGAAAAAAAAATAGTTGTATAAAATCATTGAAACAGCATAGAAGAATATTCATATAAATTACATATTCTTATATAACATTTTTTGCTCTTTTTAATTTCCAAATGACATCGAACTATGAAAACTAACATGAATTTAGAATGCTAAATAAATTAGAAGTTATTTTTGCCAATGTCTTTGTAGCCACAGGTAGTTGTGGGCCCCAAGCTTCCCACGGGCCTCCTTTGGCCAGCGGGCCGCGTGTTTAAAAATGTCATTACCCCTTTGTAAAACCAAAGATGACATACTTTCTCTTAAATGTGAGAAACATAGCATGATAGAACAAGTCCCTCTTCTCCCTCAAACTGATAGTCCTTGACAATTTCGAAAGAGATGTTGAAACCTTTTCCTTGAGGGAGCAATCATGAACTTTCAATGAAATTGAGTTCAACTTTCACCAGGGTCAGTTCATCTTTATTATTAAATAGAAAGTACACAGGTTCCAAGCATAACCTTTTTCAAACGAAGTTCTAAATTATAAGAGCTCAAATTTAACTTTTTTGTAGAACTATTTCTACCTTTGCTTACAAGTTTTATTTTATTTATTTATTTTTAAAAATTTGTTTAAAGATTTTGGCATCAAAACCAGCTTGAAGAAAAATTATATACATTTTCTTCAAGTCTTTTTTTTATCAAAAACAAATTAAGTTCACTATCTATTTAAATTTAAATTATAAGAGCTAAAGTTCTAAATTATAAGAGTGCTCGACTTCGCGTGCAGGTCGTTGGGCTACCGAAGCGGGGGTGCCATCCCCTCTGCGGAGGATCAAAATTGTGATGGCTTGTCTTCGGATCATCCTCAGGGATGCTTCCCAGACCGTCGCCAATAGCCCATTGTGCAGCTTTAGTGCGACGTAAATTAACTACAACTACAACAATCTAAATTATAAGAGCTCAAATTTAACTTTTTTGTAGAACTATTTCTACCTTTGCTTATAAGTTTTATTTTATTTATTTATTTTTAAAAATTTGTTCAAGGATTTTGGCATTAAAACCAGCTTGAAGAAAAATTATATACATTTTCTTCAACTCTTTTTTTTTTATCAAAAACAAATTAAGTTCACTACCTATTTAAATCTAAATTATAAGAGCTAAAGTTCTAAATTATAAGAGCTCAAATTTAACTTTTTTGTAGAACTATTTCACCTTTGTTTATAAGTTTTATTTTACTTATTTATTTTTAAAAATTTGTTTAAAGATTTTGGCATTAAAACCAGCTTGAAGAAAAATTATATACATTTTCTTCAACTCTTTTTTTTTTTTTTTTTTTATCAAAAACAAATTAAGTTCACTACCTATTTAAATTTAAATTATAAGAGCTAAAGTTCTAAATTATAAGAGCTCAAATTTAACTTTTTTGTAGAACTATTTCTACCTCTGTTTATAAGTTTTATTTTATTTTTTTATTTTTAAAAATTTGTTTAAAGATTTTGGCATTAAAACCAGCTTGAAGAAAAATTATATACATTTTCTTCAACTCTTTTTTTTTTAATCAAAAACAAATTAAGTTCAGTACCTATTTAAATTAAAATTATAAGAGCTAAAGTTCTAAATTATAAGAGCTCAAATTTAACTTTTTTGTAGAACTATTTCTACCTTTGTTTATAAGTTTTATTTTATTTATTTATTTTTAAAAATTTGTTTAAAGATTTTGGCATTAAAACCAGCTTGAAGAAAAATTATGTACATTTTCTTCAACTCTTTTTTTTATCAAAAACAAATTAAGTTCACTACCTATTTGAATCTGTCCGAATCGTTTTTATTCTGATACTTTTAGTAAATCATTTTCTAATATATTAAAAGAATTAAATAAATTAAATATGTACTTTTAATTAGAAAACAAGAACATACAACGTACTCTTAGTTTATAGTATGCACGTTCTTTTAGTATAAAGTAAGAAAATAAAGAAGAATATTATTAAAAAACTACCTACTTTTTCTTCTAATTTGTAACTTTTAAGAATAGTATTTTACTTTTTCCACTAGTTTAAGAAAAATTGATGTTAATTGCAACGACTAATCACTACTTTTAAAAAACATTAGCTTTTTAATTTATTTTCATATAAGATTCAGCCTAGGATTTTAAAATGTTCTCAAACTTGTATATGCTTTGGAAATATGTAAAAATTAAAAGATCGATTTTATGAAAAACTTTCAGTGATATCCACGCATAAAAAAAAACTTTTTAAATTTCTTGATCGTTATGCACAAGGCCGGCAAGGGACTGTTGCGCTGACGAAGAAGAAGAAGAATGTTATGCATAAAAGCTAAATATTATACATGCTCAGGAAACTTGGATGAGCTCCTACTGATGAACCACCCTGGAAAAGGCAGACGTTATCCTATTTTAATTACTAGATTAGAAGGTAAATATACATAACAGCTAAACGCGATACAATATACACGATCGCAGTTATTTAATTATCAAGTTAGATATATACGACAGCAGTTAGATATACACGACAACAGTGAAGTTTATAAACTCACTAACAGTAAAATATAAGTTTCAGCTACATTTTTAAGGAAATATTATTGATTAACACTAGATTGCCTAAGGAAGGACTGCTTTTAATTTCAATTAGAAAAACAATGATGTATACAATGACACAATTTCTTAGAGTTTTGTGACTTTTTGAACAACATATAATTTTTTTTTATTGTTAATATTTACTAATAACTTGTTACCGAACTGTAAATAATATAAAAATGCTAAAAATTAATTTTAAACAAATTTATAGACCCATTCACAATCTAGTCATTTTGACTGCTTTTCGGCAATATAGGTATATACTAATTTTCCGTCTTTCTAGTGTTAAGAAAATTTTTCAATAGTGTAAACTGATTGATACTTACTTGACTTTTTGGTTAATATACATAATAACCAGATATTATACAGGCTCCAAAACCCACAGAAATGGGTATCATCGTTTGATGAGTTATGAGTTATTTTATTATTCTTTCCATATTAACAGAAAAATTTTAGTTCCAGCTAAGGCTTTTCGAAAAACGTTATTGGTGTGTACTTTAGAAATGTGCAAAATTTGAAAATTTGATTTTATTAAAAAAACTCTCACTGGTGTTCCCACTAAAACTTACTATATTTCTTGATTATTATGCATAATAATGAGCTATTATACATGCTCAAGAGACGTCAAGAATATGAACATTGCCTGATGAGCCATCAATGTAAGAGCAGAGTTATTCTTATTAAAATGTCCATGTTAATATATATTTTATGCTTTTTTTCACCTTATGACCAGAATTTTATCACACATATTTTTTATACTTTTTCATTATTTTGTATTAATTTAGGTCAAAATAAATGAAAAATATTATAATTAGCATTTCAAACATTTATGGTTATGAAATACAACATGAAATGCGGGTGTCTTATTCTGAGTTAAATTTAAAATCTACCAAACACGGCTCACTTCCAAATAATAATTTTTCAAATTTGCACTTATTTTGCAGTTATTTAGATCCTAGAAAAACAGATATTCTTCATTGAAATTTCTTTAATTTACTAAATCAGTTATTGGCACATTTTTGAATATAAATAAAAAAAAAAATTTCAAAAATTTTTTTTATTTTATATTTTAGTACAAATATAATTCGAATTATCTAACAGTTTTTTTTAATTATTAGACGGTTTTTCATAATTAAGCAATATCAATAAATATTTAGCTCGTAATTAGCATGTCAGAGAAAAATATAAAAAAGTACACTGGTGTTTCATCTGCAAGGCTTAACAGCTAAAAAATATAATAAACTTTTTTAAAATGCTGACAAATTTTAAAAAAAACAAACAAAAAAAACTCACCGAAACCGAACTCACCTGCCGATGGGGTGGAGTTGGAAAGAGAAAATTCTAAAGACGCCTTTCATTATTTTTATTTAAGTTTCAATGATGGCGGGTATTTACTTTATTTAGCAATATCTTTACAAACATGTGGAAGAATAAGCTGTCATGCAATCACAATTTGAGAAGTAAAGCGTGTAGTGAAATTAGACCAATGCAATTCTGCGATCAACATTTTTCGAAAGGTAACTTAGTATGATACATTTGTCTTTTTTTAAGTCTCGCAGAGGACTGATTGTGAAGACGTGGTTCCCAGTGGAAGAACGAAGTCAAGCGCACTGGTTGCGGCCAGTGTGCTGGTGGGTGATAACTTTGATCAGCCTGCGTAGGTTTCGAGGGTGCACGGTATCGGTCCTCGTTAAACTATTCTACCATAACTGTTCTACCACCTGACCGGAACATCTGCTCCTGCACCCCAGAGCCCAAGATCAAGAAAACCGAGATGGGCACAGTAGGCCTTGGCCCCCTATGAGCTGTCGCGCCTCTGAGTTTAGTTCTTGGTGCTTGAGTCAAATTTCACTTTTAATACCTTGTTTAGCGGTGGTTAATAAAAATTGTAGCCTATAATTTTCAAAGTTTTCTGCCTCACTTGGAATGCAGCCAAATAATATAGCCCTTCTATTCTAGAGAAAAACTGCCTAACAGACTCTTTTGTGAGTACATACGCCGAAGTTAATTTCGAAATTGATGTCGCGATAGGAATGGTATTGCTAAATCTATCCTGTAAACCTCTCATTACTTTTGCAAACACGCCATTCCATCTCAGATCTCACTGCGAATTGGTCCCGCAGTGGACTGATCGTTAAGACACGGTTCCCAGCAGATCACCGAGGTCCAGCATCACTGACTGCGGTCGGTGTGCGGGTGGGTGACCGCTTGGATCAGTCTGCGTAGGTACCGAGGGTGTGCGGTATTGGTCCTCGTTAAACTGTTCTACCGTAAAGTGCTCGACTTCACGCGCAGGTCATCGAGCTACCAAAGTTGGGGAGCCATCCTCTCTGCAGAGGATCAAAATTGCGATGGCATGTCTTCGGATCAACCTCAGGGATGCTTCCCAGACCGTCGCCAATAGCTCATTGTACAGCTCCAGTGTGACGTTAATAAAGTAACTACCACCTACCTATCTAGTCTGTTTTTAGATTTTTGATTAAAGAAATTCTTTTGCTTAATTTGCGATATAATTTTTTTTAACATCATCCAAATTGGTTTTCATTAATTTAAACTGAAATAAAATTGAATTTTAAAAAACTCTTATAGCAGGCAAATGTGTAGTTTTAAATTACTTAATTACATTTTACAATTACTTATTAATTACAAAATCAGATAATTTTATTGCTTGATATTTTTGAAAAAAAAAAATCTGTAGAATTTTTAAAAATTATCGAGCACTATTTCTCCTCATCTAATAATGTGTTCCCATTATGTTCAATCCTTTCTGAAATATATAGTGTTGCTGAATGTGACTAAAACATCAAAAACTTTATTAACTATAAAAAGAGAAGAAAAAAAAAATGCTAAGCAAAAAATTAACTGAAATCCAAGATGGCGGAAGAAGAGGTCTCTTTAAACGAGTTTTATTTATTACATAATTTTAAAGAAAGAAAATTTTGTTTTTTTCTATACCAAGATTTGCGCCATAAGTATTCGCGAAACAGTACTACCGGATTTTGAGATGTAGATAAGCTTAACAACTCTATTCTTTATCCAAGGAAATAAATTATGAGCCAAAAAACCTTCTTGATATGAGAAGAATAAAGGTGTTGATAAAATGATTTAATTTATGACTTGTTCAAAAGCTAACGCATGAAGATTTTCCAAGAGAAAAATTTTGGTTGCATATTGTGAAGCGTTGGAAATAAAGCATAAAATAGACCATAAAAATATGTTTGAAACAAAATAGTGTATGTTTAATTCAGTCATGTCAAACCAAGCGTTCTGTAGCCACAAGGATTACGATTGAAGTGAATTATTTAAATTTATTTCGCATCTAGTATTTTTTTCGTATAAAAGCAATAATAAATAAATAAAATATCAATTAGTTTAAAAAAAAGTAATTCATAACTAAAGGAAAATTTATGAAATGATTCAAAACGTAATATCATATAAAAATTAATAAATATCAGAAAGCTAATTGCGTGTAAAAGCTATATAATATATATTTAAAAAAGAGTAATAAATACTTTCAATTGTTAAAAAAAATTGTCTAATATAAAAATTACACGATTATAGATAATTATTTTCTCACAAGTGCCTGCAAAATAAAAAATTTAAAACTATTTCGTTAACTGAATCAAAACATAGGGACATCATTTTTATAAGAATTTAAAGTATGTATCTTAATTTTTAATGGATCAAAGCTGCCATATAAGCGGCCTGTTACTTTTACTTATTGTTTACAAGGCCATATATATGGTGGCAAATTATTTTTATCATTCTTATTGTTGTCATATTTACAATTAATAATTATAATTAATATAATTATAATTAATAGAATTATAATTAATAGAATTATAATTAATAGAATTATAATTAATTTAATTATAATCAATATTACACTTAATATTATAATTAGTTTATTTATAATTAATATTATAGTTAATATTATAAATGATTTTTTATAATTCAGAATCCAATCAATAATGATGTACTATCCCAATAAATTTTTATTTAAATAAAATGTTAAGTTCACAATTTATTTTCATATGGAATAGCTTGAACTTGATGGGAAATATAATTGAAATATTTCTATAGACTATTAAGATGCCTCTATAATCACCATCTTGGAGTTAAGGTTAAATTTTTGTTTTGCGCTTTCTTGAAGTTTTATTTGTATTTAACAAAATTTTGATGACATATTTCAATTCCCATATGTGTCTGTGACATAAAAAATTTTAAAAAATTTTGAAAACCAAGTCGAAATACAGAAGCATCATTTTTGATTAGAATTTAAGATATGTATCTGAGCTATTAATGGAACAAAACTACATATAAGCGGCCTTTTACTTACTGCCTCCAAAACAGTATACAGGGGGGCCAATTGTTTTTATCATTCTTATTGTTGTCATATTTACAACTAATTGAATTATACTTAACATTATGATTAATTTATATGATTGAATTAACAATGATGTATAGTGTGCATAATAAAAAATTTACCTCCCTGAATAACTTTTGATCTACCAATCGGATCTTAACGTTCTAGGACTCAATCCTAATGGTTTGAGAAGGTAACCTCATATATGCTAACTAATTAGAGCAGACTATATTTCAAATTACGAAATCAGACACAGAAACGTATTTTATCTGAATAAACATATCTTTTTTTTCAACGAATTCAGATTTCTGACGGAAGCTGCAATCTGGGAAATATGGTCTCCATAGTTTGATCAAGAGTGTCGATCCAAAATTTTGACCCCTTAATATTAATTTTACTTTCTGAATGTTTTGCTATATCTCGAGAATTTTTTTAAGTGAATTGAAATTTTTTTTGCACACAATTATAAAATTCACTTGTCTAAAGATAATTCCATGTAAGAAGTAAATTTCAGTAAATGTATATTATTTTTGATTTAATGATAAGTGACCGAAATTTGAATTGAAAGGTGTAAAATTTTTTACTCCATTTTAAATGGCAAAATAAAAAAAAAATTGAGCAGAATCGGCCGAATAGCTCCTGAGAAATCAAATTTTAAAAAAGTCGTATGCTTAAAATTTGATTTCTCAGGACCGCTTTCGCACAAATTTTGTATTTTGTCATGAAAAATTAATTACTTTAAAATGGTGAAAAAAATCGTATACCTTACAGTTCAAAATTTTTCTACTGTTATCAAAATAAAAAATAATAAATGTGTTTATTGCATGTGTGTTACTGAAATGTGTTTATTGCATGGAATTATCTTTGGACAAACGAACTTTATAATTGTGTGCAAAATTTTTTCAATTCTCTTAAGGAGTTCTCGAGATATGGCGAGATACGCAAAAACTAAAATTAATATTAAATAAAATATATTTGAACAAAATATTGAAATTGTGCAGAAATATTATAAGAAAAGAGCTCGATATCAATATAACTCATACGCACACTCGTACATACATAAACATCCCATCAATAGTTCAATAAATCAAGCATAAGCACAGAAACGCACAAATGTGATAAATATGTTGTAATAAATTCTACTGTAAATGTAATAATATTAATATAGATAATACTTCTCTTTATATAATTATAAATATTTGTCTAAATTTTCGCAGGAATGAAATTGAATTATTACAAACGATACATTAAAAATTTATTTGCACATCTATTTAATTAAAATTTCATCTTGCCTAAACAAATTTGGTTTTGGATTTGATGATATAAAAGATAACTTATTTGTAGTTTATTAAAAAAATAATTTAATCAAATCAATAGTTCAATAAATCAAGCATAAGCACGGAAACGCACAGATGTGATAAATATGTTGTAATAAGTTCTACTGTAAATGTATTAATACTAATATAGATAATACTTCTCTTTATATAATTATAAATATTTGTCTAAATTTTCATAAGAATAAAAACCTCTTTACTTCTTTTAACCTAAGAGCCTTACAATATTTAATAATTCAATAAATCAATCTCAATATAATTAAGTAAATTTATCTTACTATAAATAATTCAATATATCAACCAAGTACAAAAACGCTCAAATATAATAAAATATGTAAGTAATAAGTTCTACTGTGAATGTCATAATATTAATCTCGGTAATATTTCTGTTCATATAATTACAAAAATGCACCTAAATAATTTTCATAAGATTGAAAATATCTTTACTTCGCTTAACCCAAGAGCCTTAAAATTTTTAACTTTTCGGTAACTCCAACCCTAACTCCTACAACAGAATTTTCTTCGATTCGTACTACGTAGTCTTGATTTTAAGAAGTGCAAATGATTTTGAGGTAACTCCGCATAGTAACATCTGATAAAACGAAGTGAGTGAACCTTGTTTCCATTTACACCTTTATTACCCAGGTTTGGCAACATACCTCTTACCTTAGTTATATCTTAAATCTAAGAAAATGATCTAAAAACAGAATGTTCTTTCAGATAAGGACATGAATAGAGTTACTAGGTCTTCTTGGACTCACAACTCAATTTCATTCACCTTTTGGGAAATGCTTTTATAGAACAGGGAATGAAGCCAGATCAAAGGGTTCTTCGAATTTCAGGGATCAAGTCACTGTAGCGAACGTACCTTGGTCTTATACCTGGCTTCCAGCCTACTTGATAACTCTTTAGAGCCAAGCAGTCTAGACATGCCAACAAGAAGGATTCCAAAAGACAGCCTGCCGTCGCTTAAGTTAGAAACATTTCGTTGTGTAATTCTCAGGTGGAACACAAATAGTTGCTTTTGATTAAACAATACAGACAGTCGTTGATGATGACAAAAGAGGATACTTTTTAAAGAAATTTTTGAATCTAAGAACAATAACTTCTTTGAAATGAATACTTGGGATTACTTAATCCTTTGTTCAAACCTTCCAACATCTAAGAGCTATTCATGTTATTTCAAGGGGTGCAGAATTCTGCTGAAATTATCCTTTTTTCGCTTTTTTATTTTTTTGATTCATTAATATATCTAGAATTGCCTACATTTTAAAACTATTCTAGATTAAGAGTCTCCGATTTTTACACCATTATAGAAAACCGGTCGGACAGCGGACAGTATAAATTTTTTTAGGATGAATTAGCAGTTTAAGGTTTGATTTGGTCTTATCGCTGACCAAAAGAGCTTGTCATACGAGAAACTATCGGTTGAGCCCATGATGTCCCACCTTAGGGCAAGAGGCCTTTTCTATAGATAGGAAGTACGATATTTTATAAATGCAGTTGAAAAGCCAATCCAAAAAGGATTTGAAATATCTAGAATCAGGTTCCATTCATATTGGATTTGCGACCGTCGATGTTGAACTTCGCGGCCCTTTAATTTTGAACCTCATCCAGAAGAAAAACCTGGTTCAAGCAAGCTTTGGGGCTAACTCGCCTTTGTAAAAGGTTTATTGATGGAACTAACCCGCAATATACGTTGCATGGACAGGAAACCCATAAACACCTCCCATGGTTAGCCAAGCGGCAAATGGATTCTAACTCAAGATTCCTTAATTGGGATTTGAGTGCCCCATCTTTTAAGTATTTAAATATCTTACAATGCCTTCATCACACACTTCAGTATATTTTAAAGTGCATTATTTCTTTTTTTTAAAAATTATTTCTTTTAAGAATTAATTCATAAAATTATTCAAACGTTAAAATCCAACTAAGCCTTATAAAAAAACATACTGAAAAATATCAAAATTCTTAAACCCAAAATTCTTAAACTTCTTGTTGTACCTCGTACAACAACAGACAGAAAAATATTAAAACTTTAAAAACAAATTGAATCCCAAGAAACAACATACTGAAAAATATATAATAACATAAACTTTCTTTCATAAATATCCTGATATAATTGACAATATGTAATAGCTTCATTTGCAAATCATTATAGCATTCTATGTTTAAAAATATCATTTAAAAGAATGTAAAATTGCTTCATCATTTTCTATGTATAAAACCTCGTAGGTATATTTTTTATTTTGCTATTTAGTGTATTTAAAGATCAATGAGAATTTTAAAAACCTTCCTTATATAGAGAAGAGACGAACGGCATTTTAACTTGTTCCTTATTATCATGAATGACAATTGCAAAATGCGTTTTAAGGAGACTCCGTGCTGAGATAGCAGTTTTGGTTCTGATAAAAACGCAGTTAACTTCCAAATAAATATTAGATAGTATAATCTTCCTTTAAAATGTCTTTTGTTGATAGGTAAATGTGCTTAAGGCGGAACACAAATCTTATTGTCTCAAAAAAGTTTGGTTTTTCAAAATATTAAAGGCAGTTTCAATCATAATTTGTGTTAATATTTAATTTTTTTGCATACATATTTTTAAACTCTCCCAAAACTTTCCCGTTAACTGACATAATAGTCTAAAATTTTTAAGTAAGAAATATATCTTAAAATAAACACTGCTAAGATTTTGGTTTTTCTATAAATTACTTTACCACATTAATAATTTCTATAATGTAGTTTCTATTTTTGATTTTTCCATTAGTAATCATCCATCTTGCTATATAGTGGTGAAGAAATTCGCTTCTTTTCTAATTCGTTGAAAAAGCACAGGTACACTATTACGTACAGTTGAATACTTATATTGTAAATGCTTTAGTCTTGCTCAACTTCAAATCGAAGAAATGTGAATTGGTTTAAAATGCGATACATTTGATGCTATTTATTTTCTAACTCAAAATGATTTTGTAGAATAATATACCTTTACAATTAGTGGTTTCAATGTCAAGTAAGAAATTTACCGCGAAACCTTTATATTAATTCACTCTTTGAAGATTTTAAGAAAATTTAAAGCAGAGGTTTTATCAAGTTTCTTAATAGAATATAATTCAATGTAGAAGAACTACCGAAGAAGTGTTGCCATACGTTAAAATAAAAAGGTTTTAAGAAAATTTAAAGCAGATGTTTTATCTAGTTTGTTAATAGAATATAATTCAATGTAGAAGAACTAAAGGAGAAGTGTTGCCATACGTTTAAATAAAACAAAATATCAACGAACGGTACTGTCTTCTCTTTTACGAGTTTTCTCCAATGAGGGAAATATCGTTAAGCCAAGAACTCGGACCATTTCATCATCAAATTAAAACTATGGTTATTAAAATTGATTAAACTTGAAATTGGTTCTGTGCTTTAAAATAAATCAAATTGAATAATGGTTTTCAAATGCATTGATTAGCTTTAAAGTTTTGTTTTATATAGTGTAATGCTCGATTACAAATTAGTATTTTAATTAAATATGTCAATATTTGTTCTACAATAAGGCTTAGTTTAAAAATGATTCGATTTTGGCCTTTGATATACCTTTCAATGTTTGTAATTTATAAGTCAGTAGATTTGTCCGCATTAGCACTTTGTCGTAAAGATAGTGTGGACAAAAAAAAAGAAAAAAAAAAAACGCTTTTTAAAACAAAACAAAAAAAAATTATTATGCAAAAACTAAACAACTTTGCTATTTCAGATATAAACCATAATGCAGGTAATCGTTTAAATTATTGTTAAAAAAGTACTTCATGAGTTAAAAATTATATTAAATATAGTTCTTGTTGACAAATTTGTTAAAACTGTCCATACTAGCCCCTTTCTCCTCTACATGATAGCAATGATATTAGCAGCTGAATTACAATGTTGAAAAAATACCTGCGAGTAAAAGAATTAAGTATCAACTTTTTTTACTAAATATATTAAGCAATGCGCAGAAAATGCATTTAGAAAAATGTCATCAACTCTTCGTTCTTATTTTCACTGAGTCTTTAAGCCCCTATTTGTTCGGGGTATCATTGGGAGTCGCAAATTATAGAGGGAAAAAAAAAACAAAAACCTTTTAAGAAAATCTGTTTAAATCATATTTTTAGGTTTTCGACTACTAATGTTCAACTCCGTAGCCTTGTAATTTTGAACCTTATCCAGTAGACTAGGGAACTCCTGGATCAAGTATTGGGAGAAATTTGCCTTCGTGGAATACTTTTTGATGGAACTAACCCACAACTGCGTTACATGAAAAGGAAGACCACAAGAACCTCCCATTGTTAGCCTGACGGGCAGCAAAGGGACTCTAACCCATGATCCGTCAACCACTGAGGATATTTCACGTCAGCACTGAGGTCGATGCAAGCCGGATGCGGATTCGTATCGACCAGCCATCGCTAGGGTTCGAACCCGGTAAACCACACTGAAAGGTGAACGCTCTATCCCCTGAGGCATCGCGGATCTGTTTTTTTGTTTACTGCATTTGCCTTCCTGTACTGTGATTTGTCACATTTCGTTAGGGTTGTTGTTGATTACTCACTTAGATAGTTTTTTTTTCGCGCATCCCAATATGTAGGCTTTTTTTTCCTTTCAATTTCGATAATTCTTCTAAAAATACATATTAAGAGTGGTCTTTACGGAACACCAGCAGTTGAAATTCACAGCAACTCTTACTATGGTGCAAAGCTTAACCATATTCCCGTTCTTCCATTGTTCAACATGAACGAAAACGTGGTTCAATTTCCATTTTAATTATAATGCATCCAATTTTAAGCGTATTATGTTAGCAGGTAGAAAACATATGACTCAATAGCTAGTTTTTAGAGTGTCGCAATTGCACTGTTTCGAGAGGCCAGATCTAATTTTACATATTACATATTCAGCTTCCCTCCGAATGCAATACAGCAGCTAGTGTAAAGTTACCAACTGTCTGTGAAATGAATAACAACAAAATAACAAGCAGACTGTATAATGATTTGAAAAATTTTGAATTATGCAAATTAAGAAATTCCTTTTTTTGTTAATTTTTTAAATCTTGTGTCAGGATCTGTAAACGCCGATGTTAAGTGAAACGTAAGATGATGAAGGTTGCCCAAGTACAGTTTATAACTTTTTAACTTATTCATTGCATTTTGTTTGAAATGTATTACGAAATACATCCAATAAATACATTTAATATCAGTTTTTAGTTTTGCTAATTCAAAACAGGTTTACAAAAAATAGACGAGAAAAGAAAGCAGATCCAAAAATAGGCAAAAGAAAAAAGGCAAATATTTTATAGTTAGATAGTAATTTGAAAAAAAAAAAAACTAATTTAAAAGCAGATTATAAGACAATTCAAGCATAAAGAAAAATATTTTAATATATTTTGAATGTTTTGTGGTATTTAAGAAATTCTTTATGTTTTCATGAACAATCAAAAATTTAATGATCAATCAAGTTATTAAGTCGACAGCGCATACAGTATTGAGTTATTCAGCAGTCTGAGAATTTAGGTAGTTGAATAGGGCCGCAAACAAGATAATTAAAAATTGTAAAAAATTGCTTAATAAGTAGTATTTTAGATACAAATTCTACACGTTTTAAGATAATTAGGAGGCATTAAAATATTTCATTTAATAATCATTTAATAGTAATATTTCATAAAATATTTCATTTAATTTCATTTGATAAAATCAAAATGAATAGTGTTTGCCTAAATATAGTGCCCGAAAATGGATATGCATTCATGAATCAGCCTACTAGCTTTGACTTGGCAATCCACTAATAATACTGACTAATAGTTAATTAATAATAATATTAATCATTAACGCTAGAAAGACTAAAATTTAGTATATGCCTATATTGCCCAAAAGCAGTCAAAATGACTGGATTGTAAGAATAAATAGTGTGCAATTAAATTCGTTTAAAATTAATTTTTAATATTTTTTATAATATTTACAGTTATATAACAAGTTATTAGTAAGTATTAACAATAAAAAAATTATATGCTGTTCAAAATTCTAAGAAATTGTGTCATTATATACATCATTGTTTTTCGAATTGAAATTAAAAGCAGTCAAAATAACTTCCTTAAGCAATCTAGTGTTAAATAAAATTATATTAATAATGACATTTAATATAATATTATAATTCTAATAATCAATATTATAACAATAATGATTAAGTTTAATTCTATATTTCATAAATTTATTAATTATAATGTTTAATATTATATTAATAATAACGTTAATATCAAATTGGTTTGAACTCTTAGTTATTAAAACAGTGAAATGATTTCTTTAATTATTTAATAAAGTCATAAAGTAATGTTTCTGGCTAATTTCTGTAGAAATTATATATTTTAAAATATATTAAATTTAAGCAGCAATCAAAACGTACATATTACTCCAAAGTAAACTAAATAATACTAGTAAACTAAATAATTAACATTAGCTTCAATTAAATATATCTTAATGAAAGAAAAAAAATCGGAAAAAATAGCTTTCCAGTTATGTTGAATTGTGCTAATAAATGCACCAATTTATTAAAAAGGGGTCAGTTTTATGTAAACTGTGTAAAGGGACTAGATCAGTTACTGAATTCCTCGACAGTTAAGGAATCAAATTAAATATCTAAATAATGTTTTTTTATAATTTATTAAGAATCACCTTTTCTAATGTTTTGTAGAAGATAATACTTTCAAGAAATAAATAAATATTTTTTAAGTGGAAAAAACTGCTTTCTAAGCTTTAAATACTTGAATACTTCAATGGATCATTTTCTGTTGTCTAGCCATTTGATGTTTTTGTCGTTATAGAATAAAAACGAGGATGATACGGAGTAAAATTTACTTAGTAAGCAAAAATTTTCGACACGAGGACGCCTGATTCGCTAAAATCTTATCTCTATTATCATATCGTCAACTGTTGAAGTAGCTTAACATTTTCACTTATCATCATTCTATGGCTGTTTCACATTTTAAAATAAACAGGTTTCTAAAAATATCTTTCGCATGCAAATTCATATCAATCTCGAATAAAATTCATGTTGTATTATGGAATTTAATAAAATTTATTATCTTTGTTATTATCTATTCTTTCAAGAACATGAATTTAGGCCCTCCCCGATATTTCAAATAGTATTTTTTACCCTTGGAATAATTATTTAAAAATTTTTAGTTGAAATACTAAAAAAAAAATTAAAACTAAAATTGAAAATGAAATTTAAATAACAAGAATTGAACTAAAAAAATTTAAATAAAAACTAAAATTGAATTTAATTAAACTCTCTTATTTTTGTATATTCGCAGTAATTATTATTCCAGCAAGAGCAGGAAATTATTTTTACTCAATGTTTGACTTTATAATAAATCCTGAAATGCTCGTGCTAGGGATCTCAAATTTTTAATATAGCGTTTTTCATCCTTAGAATAATCTATTAAAATTCTGAGCTGAAATACTAAGAAAAAACAGATTTAAGAACTAAAATTAAAAATTAAATTTAAGAAACTAAAAGTAAACTAAAAAACTGAAATAAAAATTAAAATTGAATTTAACTGATGTTTCTTATTTTATGTATATTCATTGTTAAGAATTGAATTTGATTAAAAACTCTTATTTTTTGCATATTCACAGTAATTATTTATTCTATCGAGAGCAGGAAATTATTTCCCCTCAATGCTTGATTTTTATAATAAATCCTAAAATGCTCGGGCTAATGATACCAAATTTTTAGCAGCCCTATATATTCTTCAAATAGTATTTTTTATCCTTAGAATAACATATATAGAAGAAAAAACAGATTTGAAAACTAAAATTAAAATTAAATTTAAAAAACTGAAATCAAACTAAAAAACTGAAATAAAAATTAAAATTGAATTTAACTGACCTTTCTTATTTTATGTATATTCATTGTAATTATTCAGACTTTCAAGAGCAGGAAATTTTTTCCAATCTCTGCTTGATTTATTATATATCTTTAAATGCTAGGATTTACAGATTCCAAATTTCTAGCAGCCTTAGATATTTTTCTGAGTTGAAAATAAGAGAGTTGAAAATTCTGAAATTCTGAGTTGAAATACTAAGAAAAACTAGATTTAAAAACTAAAATTGAAAATTAAATTTAAAAAACTAAAATTAAACTAAAAAATAGAAATAAAAATTGAATTTAACTAACCTCTCTTATTTTATGCATATTCATTGTAATTATTCAGACTTTCAGCTACAGGAATTATTCTCACTCTCTGCCTGATTCATTATAAATCCTTAAATGCTAGGATTTACGAATTCCAAATTTCTAGCCTCATATATTTCATAAATAGTGTGTTATACTCTTAGAATAATATATCAAAATTCTGATTTGGAAAAGAAAAAGAAAAAAAAGTAAAACTTAAAATTGTTCTTTAATAGCTTAAATTTTCTTATTTTATATTACAAAATAGGGAATCCTGAAATGTGCGCTGAGGCAGCCTATGGTACCACACAGTGAAGAGCGCCTCCTGGTGTTCATGATGTGAAGTTAAACATTAATTCTTTTTAATAGTTATTTGACCGCTAACATAATTTACTGAGTGAATCCAGGGCTAAAGAGAATAGAAGGGCTGGTTCACTCCTTTGAAGTATCTCTTGCCGCGCCGATCCTCCGACGTCACTCTAGTGACGTCACTTTGGCGCAAAGCTCGCACTTTTACTTCAAGAACGGAGCGTTTGGCCTTACTAGCTTTAACTAATATTGGATCATTTCTTTTTGCGAGATATTCTAAGACATTTGTTATTTTCTATAATGACTTTCCTCAGTTTTTGCAGTGAATTTACAAGAATTTAAAACTATTATCGAAATGCCAGCTTGCGCGATTGCAACTTTCAAAAATTCTGATATAAAAACAAAAGGAAAAAGTATAATTTTTCGCGTGTTCCCTAAAGTAAATGAACAACTATGTAAAGAATGGATTCCGAAATGACACAGTTAGTATAAAACCGCAATACGTTTATTCTGTCGTAAAGAACTTTTATAAAAATTCATTATCTAAATAGAAACCGCCTCGCTACTTCATAAAGAAAGGCAGGTGAAAAGAATTAAAAAATAGATAAAGTCAAAGAAAATTAAAATGCATGTAAAAAGTATAAATAAAATATATAGTATATAGTTGAAATTCTCCTAATTTCATAACATATTTTTTAATGTAGTTATTCTAAATATTTATGATTTTTTTTAAAAATTATATTCTCTTCAATTTAAATATCTATATATTATATCATCGTAAATTTAAATGTCTATAAACAATTGTAAAATTTCTGATGTCATTATGAACCTAAATTATTATTTTGTTTCAGTAATTAGCGTTTAAGGTTGATGTTTCCTAATGATTAAGTATGAACAAATTGCTATTAACGACATATTTTAAAATCAGGGATTCTAAATTTAACTTATCTTTATAAAAAGAATATGTAGATAAAAAAAGTGTCGATATATGCCTTCATTTTTCTTAATAGTTAAAGTTAAAACTGAACTTTTTAAAATAAAGTATTTATCGTGTCATTTTCACCAACTAGCAAAACATTTTTATAAGTTTAAAATGGTATTTTTTTAATATAATAACCAAGAAAGTTTTTTTTGAACTATTTTTATGAACGGAAATAATGTGTCAATTACGTAAAGTTTGAAGGCTAATAACCAGAAAAAGTCTAACTTATTTTTACAAGAGAAAGATGCAAAGTTATCATATCTTTGCTTGCGGTCTCCGAGATCTGTAGACACAGTGACGTCATGAGGAGGGAAATCGTAGCTTCAGCTCTAAGAGCGGAGTGAACTAGCCCTTGTATTCTCTTTAGCCCTGGAGTGAATCAGCACCACTATCTTCATAAATCTAAATTTGACAGCGACCTCCACGTCCGACGGAGATTATCATCGTAAAAATACAACTTAGCATGCATGTAGCAACACTTTCAAATTTAAGATGATTGAAAAATTTACATAAAAACTTTATGCTGTTTAAATTTACTTCGAATTTTTTACAATGATACTAAAAAATCGAATAAATCTTTAGACAGTTGAACCTGTAATCAAGTAATAGAAAAAAATTTACTTTTTTTTCTTTGCTGTGTTTTGTCAATTCAGATTTTTAATATTTATTAGAAACAAGTTATGAGATGTTTTAAAAAAGGGTCTCAAGAATTTTCTCCTATTGGTTTGTTCGCTTTTTAAAAATAATCTGGAAAGGCTGTGATAATTTGCAGGGCCCAGTACTGGAGGGTTTTGCTTAAAAGTAAAATATTCAGTTTCAAACCTGAATTGATAGAGCTTTTGATACATGTAAGAAATGATGAATGTAAGATAAGATGTATGTATACATAAAAACATGAGGGAAATTTCCTTTTATATTAATAATATTTATTTTATTTTTTAACCGTCTTTAAACAGCCGAATAAATTTTTTTGGGATTTACGACTACTAGCGTTCAACTCCGTAGCCTTGTCATTTTGAACCCAATTCAGAAGACAAGGAAACTCTTGGATTAAATGAAAGGAGAAATTTGCCTTCGAGGAGGACTTTTTGATGGAACTAGCCTGCACTTGCGGTACAAGGAGAGGAAAACCACAAAAACCTCTCACCGTTAGCCTGATGACGAGGGGATTTTAACCCATGATCCGTCTACCACTGACGATATTTTACGTCAGCACTGTAGTCGGTGCGGAATTCGTATCGACCAGCCATGGCTAGGATTCGAACCCGATTCACCTCATTGGAAAGCGAACACTCTATCCCCTGAGCCACCAAAAATCTTACATTACTAATACCAGCAATTTTTTTAATGCTTAAAATCTTTTAAAAAAGGGGTCACATGTCTTAAAAAGTGGCCACTGTTCTGCTGCAAAATGCTTTAATTTTATCCTATTATGTAGTTAAAACACTTGAGTATATTATAATGTTATGTTATACATCATTATTACATAGCATAAAATTATTATGTTATGACGATAACATTAATTATCCATCAAAGGAGAGGGGAATACTTTGTGCTATGTAGACTAAAGCAAAAATTAACACGAATAAAGCACAAATGAAAGTACATAAATTGTCATACTATAGTTGCAGTTCTATAAACAGAAACCTTCCTCAGAGTCTAAACGTCAAATGAAGGTAGAGAAGTAAAGAGACAAACACACGTAAAGTAGTTTAACCAATAGAGACAAAGCGACAAGTTTGAACAAGGAAATAGTAATGGAGAGGGAAAAAAAAAACGGGTGTGAAGGGGTTAGGCAGAGACCCCAGGGAGCAACAGATTAAATTAAAATGGACTTCCAAATACTGGGAAATGGCAGGATACTTGAAAGATCATTAACTAAATTATTGGAAATTTTCAATAATGACCCCCAAAATTCAAGTCCGGAAGATGAAGCACCGTGTTGAATGATTTTAGTAGACGAATAATCAAGCATGTGATTTGAATTCAACTACGTAGAGCGATAGAAGATCGGTTAATGTCCTTATTTTGGACATATCTTTTGTTTTCTAAGTCGAAGTTTAAGGGTGCGTGTAGTTTGCCCAATATACGCAAGAGAGCCGTGGTGTTTCAGGGGATAGAGCTCTCACCATCCAATGAAGTGAACCGGATTCGAATCCCAGCGATGATTGGTTGATTAGAATTCCATATTTGGCTTGCACTGAAAACAGTGCTGACGTTAAATATCCTCAGCGGTAGGCGGATCGTGGGTTAGAATCCCCTTGCCGTCAAAGTAAACGTGGGAGTTTTCGTGATTTTCCTCTCAATGTAACGCAAATGTGGGTTAGTTCCATCAAAAAGTCCTCCACGAAGGCAAATTTCTCTGAATATTTGATCCAGGAGTTCCTTTGTCTTCTGGATTGGGCTCAAAATTACAAGGCTACAGAGTTGAACATTAGTAGTCGTAAAAAATGGGTCGGCTGTTCAACAACGGTTATAAAATATACGCAAGACCACATTGACTCGAAATTTGATAAATACCCCAGCTATTAATAACAGCTATGGGGTCTTTTGGATTGATGAAATTTAGTTTATCTACATGGGAATAAAACGACTCTAAACTGAAATTTATTCAAAATCTTAGCAATTCGGGAACTGATTTTTTGGATAATAAGGTGAAACAATCAAATTGTTAAAGTTTTGGAGAGTTTGGTGGATTGCGAGATTAATTTTCAATTGGTGGAATCAATAATATTAGAAAGAAAGTCTCGGTCAACAGCGATAGATTTAAACTCTTGTAGAGGAGATAAGAATTAGAACAAATTTTACCATCACTATAAACAAATGTGCGTAAGGCAGTTGATATTTGGTTGGGGGATGAGGTGAACGATTATGTGGGGGGGGAGTAAAACGGAAAATGGTTTTCGATTGAAATTTATCGCAATTACGAGCAATAAGAACCTCTAAGAAAGGTAAACACTTATTATTTTCCTGTTTAAACGCATATTCTATGCAAGGGTTTAAAGAATTCATAATATTGAGAAAATGATTAATGTCAGTATTGTCCATCAATGTGAAACAATCGTTGACACATCGCTTATAAAAAGGGAACCTAAATTAATCAAAGAGTTTCACTTCAAAGTAGTGCATATACAGGTCACTTAAGAAGGGGATGAGAGGATGGCTAAAAGCCATCAATGGTTGTCTGCTCAAGCTAAGTAAAATATTTAGGGACCCTCAAAAAGCTTTCAGATTGAGTAATAGTACATAAAAATCTGATATTTAAGATTGAGTAATTGTACATAAGAATCTGATATTTAAGGTTTGGCCCTCAAAACTTTCAGATTGAGTAATAGCACATAAAAATCTGATATTTAAGGTTGAGCCCTCAAAGTTTTCAGATTGAGAAATAGTACATAAAAATCTGATATTTAAGGTTGAGCCCTCAAAACTTTCAGATTGAGTTATAGTACATAAAAATCTGATATTTAAGGTTGAGCCGTCCAAGTTTTCAGATTGAGTAATAGTACATAAAAATCTGATATTTAAGGTTGAGCTCTCAAAGCTTTCAGATTGAAAAATAGTTCATAAAAATCTGATATTTAAGGTTTGGCTCTCAAAGCTTTCAGATTGAAAAATAGTTCATAAAAATCTGATATTTAAGGTTCGGCTCTCGAAGCTTTCAGATTGAGTAATAGTACATAACAATCATCTGATCATTCGATCAAAAGTTATACATAGTGTATCTTTTTCGAATACTGTACAGGTAGAAATTACTCAGGGTACATGCAGGTTGAGCTGTAATCTTCATTCTTAATTTACATTTTTAGAATCCATGATAAAATTGAAGCCAAATTATTATTTACACTAATAATTAAATTTTATTGGAAGAAATGATAAAATAAAACGCTATCAAAACTTGACGAATCATGAAAGAGGTGAATCACTATAAGTCGGAATTAATAATATGAAAACTAGTTAGACTATCAGGTATAGTTATAAAAATGTGAAAAGCGTTAAATAAAACTTATATATCATTAAAAGTTTCTTACTGGTCTACTCTTTGACCAGATGATAAGCAGTTTCAGTGATAAGTTGTGACAGAATGACATCTTACATCCATAGTTCTTGACAAATATTTTGTGTATTATGTAGTTTCGGCGCAATTTATTACAGAAATTTTTTATTACCTGATCCGATAAAAGATCTGTTAGAAAATGGTTATAAATTTGCTTCTTGATGGAACCGAAGATAATTTTACAAGAATAGGTCCGGAATCGATTCCGGTTAGTTAAGTGTTAAGTTCTGTAGATTAAAAGAGGGAAAAAAGATTATGATAGTTATTTCGAAAAATATTTATAATAACGTTAGCAAAAATATTATTCGAATAAATTTTATGGCATTTGATTAAATTATCGCGAACTTAATTACTTTTAAAAGTTTTGTACCAACGCACAGTGGGCCAGCATCCAAGGTTTCGTGGCCAAAATTAGTATTTCGATAAAATTTGTTTCAAAATTTGGGGTTTTATATTTAGGGGTTTTTATGTGCAGGTAAATTGAATTCATAGTTGAAATTTTGAAATACATTAAAAATACCCCAAAAAACAAAATGGCGGCTGAAATATGGAGAGCAAAAATGAAAAAAAGAATATAGTACGTTTAAATAATTAAATATAGCAATGAAAATATAATAATTTTCGTAATTTTATATTAAAAATGAAAAACAAATTATATTTCCGAAGTAATATTACAAAATAAAGCGAATTAATTACAAAATAACGCGAAAACATGAAGAAAAAAACATAATTTTTGTTTTTCGGTATATTTAGTCCACCGTTGCAATACGGGCAAAAAGGGGGCAGGTTTTTTCGAAAGAAGAAACATCAAAGAAGACAGCAAAAAAATGTTTAGCTAATTACCTCGTGGAACTTTTTGGAACTAAGTTTTTCGAAACTTTCAACATTCAAACATTGTAAAATGTTAAATAATAAGATATAAATTATAAGTTTGTCAAGAATATTAACTAATCCAACAAATTGAAATATTGTACTATAATTTCAGACTAATTACTCCGATAAAAATGTAACAGTAAGGTGAAATTCCTATATATATTTCTGAAATAAAAATTTAAAAGTTACATTAAAAAAATTTTTTTTAACATATTTTTCATTACATTGTACTCTTGTTGGTCCAAAAAGTAAATTATAATGTTTGGAATGATTATGAATACTTAATTTGGGCTATATTGAAACTGCCTACACATATTTCAGCTGAAAATTTAATTTTTGACTTTTGGCCAAAGATCATGGTCTTCTGGCCCACAGTGCAACATCTTATAGAACTATTAAAAAGAAACCTAGAAAACCATCGAAACCATTGAAAAATCGAGATTAATAAATGAACTATTAACAAGTTATCTTTTAATTTATGAATTCCAAAACCAAATGTATTTAGCTAAGTTACAAAATTAACTAGAAAATATGCGAATGAATTTAACGCGTCATTTTTAATAGTTTCTTCGTTCACAAATTTTTTTTTGTTTTGTTTTTCATAATACGTTTTTATATGTCGAGTGTACTTGTAAAGTATTGATATGTAGCACTTTCCTTTAATTAAATTATAACGTATCGCGAACTTAATTGCTTTTAAAAGTTTTGTACCTACGTCTTATAGAACTATTAAAAAGAAACCTAGAAAACCATCGAAACTATTGAAAAATCGAGACTAATAAATGAACTATTAACAAGTTATCTTTTAATTTATAAATTCTAAAACCAAATGTATTTAGCTAAGTTACAAAATTAACTAAAAAATGTGTGAATGAATTTAACGCATCATTTTTAATAGTTTCTTCGTTCGCAAAACATTTTTTTTGTCATAATACGTTTTCATACGTCGAGTGTACTTGTAAAGTATTGATATGTAGCACTTTCCTGGTACTTGTTTTGCACTATACAATATTTTGTACAAGTATATTTTGCAAAGTTAAATTTTTCAAATGTTACGTTATAATACTAAATGTAAAAAAAAATTCAAAAAACTGTAAAATGACTATAAAACTAAAACTATATAATTTGTCGCTAACAATTACTTAATAATGTTATTAATGATTTTCTGGGATTTGTCGAAAATATTAATTGAATATAAATCGGAGTCGGACATTTCCACAACTGCCGACATCAGACTTCTGATTCAAATAGCGATTTCCTTTTCAGATGCAAGCGTGTTTTTGAGGCGTTGTATTTACTACAATATTCTCGAAAACAAATTCTCTTTTATTGACGGAAAGTTGTGGTCACGTGATAAGTTTCCGTTTTTTAGTTCGTCATTGTTCATTTACTTATATAACAAGGTAAATAATCGTTCTCACGCTTAATGAAACGAAAACCATCGACTCAAAATAATACGTTTCTTTACAGCTTCTATTTTTTTACTTATTTGTTTCGTTTCTGATAAATATCTACAACAACTCTAGGCTTGACTGAACTTCGGAATCATTTATTGGATATTCACTGTGTTTACAAACGCCTTCAAAGAGGCCAATGCGCAATTGAATTTAAAGTGAAGGTTAAAAAATTTCTTTAACTCTCTGAAAAGTTCGACATAATTACGCAGTCGAAGATGACACTGTAAACATCGTCAATATTTTGTGGACTTTATAATTGTTTGCTCTTATTTTCTCTCTTTGAAACTTTATTTTTTTTTTATCTAAATCCATCATTTTTCTTTTATTTTTTCTTATTCTGTCCCCCCTTTAAAAGTGTGACGTTTGAGGTTTGGATATTTGCCAAACACGAGATATACTCGTGCTATGAATGTGAAAAGGTAAAGAAATATTCTCTCCTCAGAATACGCCCTTTTTTTCTGTTTTTCTTATGTTTAATCTTGTTTTCATTCAGGTGTTTTTCTCATTAAGTGGGAAATTTTTTCCTTTACTACCAAATTAAAAACTGACGATAAAAAATTATGGCGATTGTTTGAAGTATTTAAGTTTCATACAAGACTCAATGCATAAATTTCTTTTTTTTTTATCTGAATTATTTTTGAGCTTTTTTTAAAATCTTTTCAACTTTGTTTTGATAAAAAACAAGTTTAAATGTTTTGAATTTTCATTCATTTTTCCCCATAGTTTTTTTTTTCTTAAATAAACAATTTCACTATTTTTTTCAGGTTAATTTTCCATGATTTCTCAAAAAAAAAAAAAAAAAAAAAAGAAAAGAAAAAAAACGAGAAATTTGAAAGCGAAAAAAATTTCATACGAGACTCAATGCATAATTTCCTTTTTTTTTTTTACCAGAATTACTTTTGAGCTTTTTTTAAAAATCTTTTCAACTTTGTTTTGATAAAAAACAAGTTTAAATGTTTTGAATTTTCATTCATTTTTCCCCATAGTTTTTTTTTTCCATAAATAAACAAATTCACTGTTTTTTTCAGGTTAATTTTCCATGATTTCTCAAAAAAAAAGAAAGAAAAAACGAGAAATTTAAAAACGAAAAAAATTTCATACGAGACTCAATGCATAATTTCTTTTTTTTTTACCAGAATTACTTTTGAGCTTTTTTTAAAAATCTTTTCAACTTTGTTTTGATAAGAAAAACAACTTTAAATGTTTTAAATTTTCATTCATTTTTCCCCATAGTTTTTTTTCATAAATAAACAAATTCACTGTTTTTTTCAGGTTGATTTTCCATGATTTTTTTTCCCTTCACGAAAAAAAAAAAAAAAAAAAAAAAAACGAGAAACGAGAAAACGAACAAAATTTCATACTAGACTCAATGCATAATTTCTTTTTCTTACCTGAATTATTTTTGAGTTTTTTTTTAAAAATCTTTTCAACTTTGTTTTAATAAAAAAACAACTTTAAGAGTTTTGGATTTTCATTCATTTTTTCTCCATGGTTTTTTTTCATAAATAAACAAAATCCCTGTTTTTTTCAGGGTGATTTTCCATGATTATTTTTTCCTTTAAAAAAAAATAAAATAAAAATACTAACCCTGAATAAAATAAATACCTAGTTTTTGTTTATATTGTTGACCAACTTTGAGAAAACAATTTCTTTATTCGAGAATGAGTGCAAAAAGCCCTTTGAAATAGTACTTAACTGAAGGGCTGGATTAAGGTATGATAGTGCTTGAGTCTAATGTATAATTTATAGCCCATCCTATACCAAATTATCTAAAACTTACTTATACTCAGAAATATTGAAAATTTTTATGAAATTCAGTTCCCGTTAAACTTGTTTTACAAAAGAATAAATAAATAAATAAATTAATTAATTAAAAAAAGTTTTTTGAAATTTTAATTCCTTACAAAAATAACTACATTGAACATTAACACTTGATTCGATTATGTCAGTAAAACAATCCTGTATGAAATTATAAATGTCAAGTAATTAAAAAAAATTTAAACAGCAAACATACAAGTTTTAAATATCGAAAGTAGAATTTTTATTCAAAGTAGAATTTTCCGTTCTTGCTCAGTTTGTAACACATTCGCTAACCTTGACCCCTAGAAAATGTTTTTTGGAGAGTTACAGAAAGTTAGTTAGAAAAATCCATTAC
This sequence comes from Parasteatoda tepidariorum, assembly GCF_982258835.1. Taxonomy (NCBI): domain Eukaryota; kingdom Metazoa; phylum Arthropoda; class Arachnida; order Araneae; family Theridiidae; genus Parasteatoda; species Parasteatoda tepidariorum. The sequence goes on from NC_141766.1 coordinate 55,794,687, forward strand.
TTGTGACTTAAACGAAATAAGATAATAGATAAAATTAGGTTGTTGGGAGAGTGGCCGATAGAAACTACATGACGAAATATTTTTCTATTTTTTTTTTTAATATTATATTTTTTTCTATTTCTCGAATTTTACACTTAAAAAATGCATAAAATTTTTTATGATTCTAAATGAAGGTTGTAAAACACTACGGTTAGAAATATTTAATAATTTTTTAGAAAATTATGAAAATCAATTATACATTCTTAAACTTTAGACGAATCTTTTAGTGGGCCCTAAAAGGTTTGGGGACCTGAGGCTACAGCCCCAGTAACCCCTCTTCATCCCGCCCAGTTTAATGGAAAAGCAGCTTTGCAATGTGAATTTTAAGAAATTCCTTAAGCCTAATAGGGAATCTAAGATAATCCATTTAAGTTAAATCTAAGTTAAGTTAAATCTAAGTTAAGTTAACTTCTCTCAAAGGGTAAAAGGCTTAAAGGGTGGAGGATTATAGCATAATCATACATAAACTAAGGTATAAGGTTAACATCAGGTATAAGGTTAACACGCAAAAGTGAAATTAACATTAAGGGACAGAAACTTTCGACTGTTCACGTGACAACTATTGGGACAGCAAATTTTCGGCTAACCTCCATATTTAAACTATCAATAATTTAAATTCATCGAAAAAAAAAGTTATGCTTATTCAGAAAAAGTACGTTTTTGTAACTTAATTCATATTTAGCTCTAATTAATTAGCATATTTCTGGTTACTCCTTTGAAGTATTAAGATTGGTACTGATTATTCGAGTAAAATAAATTAAAGGGATATCTTTGTTTAATTTTTTTTTTATTTTGCGAACTTTTTTTTCTTCCAATTTAGATGCTGAAGAATGAGTCACTCAATTCCACAGACTATTTCCAATAATCAAAATCAAATTTGAGTTAAAAAGTTTTTTTTTCCAATTGAGATGTTGAAGAATGAGTCACTCAATTCACCAGACTATTTCCAATTATCAAAAACAAATTTGAGTTAAAGAGTTTTTTTTTTCCAATTGAGATGTTGAAGAATGAGTCACTCAATTCACCAGACTATTTCCAATTATCAAAATCAAATTTGAGTTAAAGAGTTTTTTTTCCAATTTAGATGTTGAGGAATGTGTCACTCAATTCCACAGACTATTTCCAATAATCAAAATCAAATTTGAGTTAAAGAGTTTTTTTTTCAATTTAGATGTTGAAGAATGAGTCACTCAATTCCACAGACTATTTCCAATTATCAAAATCAAATTTGAGTTAAAGAGTTTTTTTTCCAATTTAGATGTTGAAGAATGAGTCACTCAATTCACCAGACTATTTCCAATTATCAAAAACAAATTTGAGTTAAAGAGTTTTTTTTTTCCAATTTAGATGTTGAAGAATAAGTCACTCAATTCACCAGACTATTTCCAATTATCAAAAACAAATTTGAGTTAAAGAGTTTTTTTTTTCCAATTGAGATGTTGAAGAATGAGTCACTCAATTCACCAGACTATTTCCAATAATCAAAATCAAATTTGAGTTAAAAAGCTTTTTCTTCCAATTTAGATGTTGAAGAATGAGTCACTCAATTCCACAGACTATTTCCAATAATCAAAATCAAATTTGAGTTAAAGAGTTTTTTTTTCCAATTGAGATGTTGAAGAATGAGTCACTCAATTCACCAGACTATTTCCAATTATCAAAATCAAATTTGAGTTAAAAAGTGTAAGGCTTAATTCTAAGGTTTAATAAAGGTAAGGTAATTATTGATGGATTTACTTTAATGTAAAAGCAACAAAGGGCCCTCAATAATTCATTACTTTTACATTTAGATGATCCATATCGAAATGGGTTTCAGGACACTTGTATAGTAGTCAGTGATATGATATTCATAGGGAATTAATTTATATGATATTAGCATGATATGAATAAATCCTATACTAATATCACTGGAATATCATATGAATTAATCCCAAATGAATATCATTTGAATGAGCCTTCTTATGATTAATATATGAATGAATCCCATATGCATATTATATGAATTAGGAAGAAACGTCACTTGAAATATCGTCTGTCATATTTGCTGTCACCCCCTTGAGCCATTAGGATAGAGTCCTAGAACGCGAAGATCCAATCATTAGATCAAAAGTTACTCGGGGTGGTTCGTTTTTCTGCGCACTGTACATTGTGCAATAAATAAATAAATAAGCAAATAAATGGACCACCCTGAATAACTTTTAATTTAATGATGGGATTTTCACATTCTAGGACTCAGTCTAATTAGCTCTAAGGGGTTACCTCAAATATACTAATTAATTAGTGCATAATATATTTTAAGTTACAAGATAAGACACAAAAACTGAATAAACATACCATTTTTACGACGAATTCGGATTTCTGACCCCTAAAATAAAGGGGGCAGCTGTAATTTAAGAGATATGGTTTGGTCAGGAGAGCGATCCAAAGTTTGGATCTCCAAATGTTAATTTTACTTTTTGCGTATTTCGCCATATCTCGAGAACTTTTTGAGAGAATTGAAAAAGTTTTTCTCACAATTATAAATTTCGTTTCTCCAAGGATTATTCCGTGTAAAAAACAACTTTTAGTAAATATTTATTATTTTTCATTATTTTATTTAATTATAGTCGAAAAAACTTTGAAGTGCATGATTTATATCAAATTTGTATCATTTCAAATAATGCAATTTTGCATTACAATAAACAAAATTTAAGCAAAATCGGTCAAAAGTCGTATCGTTAAAATCCAATTTTTCCGAAATTGGAACTATTTTAACAATTTCGCTCAAATTTTTAATTTTGCCATTAAAAATTCCAATCTTTAAAATGATTTTTTTTTTATTTATTTTTTTTAATGGCGGGCACTTGGAGCTATTGTCCATTGGCCACAGAAAGTGCCAGAACTGCTAATTCTCTTTTCGTTACCCAGTGGGCACCTGTGGCGAAGCCACGGCGGTGGAACAGCGTCGCCCACGGCACACTACCACAACCCGTTTATAGGGCGGGTCACATTCACACACAAAGGAGAAAGGACATAAAACACAGATAGAGGGAAAGAAACATCCATGCCTTGCCCGGGATTCGAACCCAGAACCTTTCTGATGCAAGGACAGTTCCCTGCCCCCTACACAGCCTGGTCGGCTTAAAATGATTTAAAAAATTGTATACCTCGCAATTCAAACTTTTTTCGACTATTATTAAATAAAATAATAAAAAATAACAAATATTCTCTGAAAGTTATTTTTGAATGAAATTATTTCTGGATTAAAGAATTTTATAATTGAATGCAAATATTTTTTAATAAGCTTAAAAAGTTCTTGAGATATGATGAAATAAGCAAAAAGTAAAATCACCATTAAAGGTTCCAAACGTTGGACTATATTTCCCAGATTGTGACTACCCCCTATATTTTTTTAAAGCAGAAATCGGAATCCGTCGAAAAAATGGTATGTTTGATCAGATGTTTGTGTCTGACTTTGTAACTTAAAATATCGTTTGCACTAAAGTATCGGTTGCACTATTTTAAGTCACCTTCCTGAACAACTTAGATTGAGTTCTAGAACGAGAAGATCATTAGATCAAAAGTTACTCAGAGTGATCCATTTATTTTTTTGCTCACTTTACATAGATACTTCGTTGTACTTGAAATTCTGATTATTAGCTAGTTGTACAAGATATTTTTGTTTTCTTTTTACCGTAGATTGATTATATCAGAGATGCACAATCCATTTTTGAGTAGCGATTTAAAAAAAAAAAAAATACAGAGTTGAGGACCCACATTAACATAATGCTGTAATTATAAAAATTCAGGGAATATTTAGATTCTGTTTTAAAGTAATATGAATCATAAAACAAGTTTCATTACACGTATAATTATCTTTTGCTCCACTGAAGTTGTTGTTGTTACACATGCCCCTTGTCAATCATCAAGCCAGCTTGAAATCAATCGAATTTTTAAGGCAGATGGTGCGTTTTTTGTTTTTTCAGTGGCGCCATCCATAGCCAAGAATACGACTTCAGCCGCATACACATCACAGCCCATTTTACAAGGAGGATCCAATAATGCTCTTTCATTCATCCACAGATCGTAATTTTGACCTGAATCAGACAACGATCAATTTCCAAATTAGCATCCCCAAAGGTATTTCATAACCGTCGTTGAACAGCTGATCTAGTTTTTTAGTTTACGACTACGAATGTTCAACTCCGTAGCCTTGTAATTTTGAAACCAATTCAGAAGACAAGGGAGCTCCTGGATCAGAGGTATTGATTTGTTATTGAAACTTGGAGGACTTTGGGACCCGTCAGATATAACGTCCACCAGTCATAATTTAATGCACTGAAATTCGTCGGCCGGCCGAATTGAAACTCCCGTTCCTACGAACACGAGCCCATCGTTCTACCAATCTGGCTATCCGGGCCTTGTGCTTTACTGTACATAATAAAAATATTTATGTAAATGCGTTTCAAATATGCAATCAAAATATGGCGAATATATAGGAATATGATAAAAAGTGGCAACTGAAATTTACATTTATCCATTTAGTTAGCTTTCCCTATCATTCAGAAAATTTTTTTTATCACTAGTACAGTTTCAGATAAATGTGATAAGATCTCGTTGGAAATTTGATATACTTATATACTTATATACTTATAAATATATATTATTTACCTTATCGAATATATAGGAATATGATAAAAAGTGGCAACTGAAATTTACATTTATCCATTTAGTTAGCTTTCCCTATCATTCAGAAAAAAAAAATTATCACTACTACAGTTTCAGATAAATGTGATAAGATCTCGTTGGAAATTTGAAATTATATACTTATAAGTATATATTATTTACCTTATCGACTTTTGAAATTTTCTTTTCTTATTTTCTAGTTCAGTTGCACAAATTCTTAAGTAATTATATTTCAATGCAAAACCTAAACTCGTTGCATAAAAAAAACTTAAATAACGGAATGGTTTGAGAAATGCTGTGAACTAGATCAGTAAACTATTGTTACAGAGCATGGATGAAAACATTATACTTTTTTTTCCTCTTTTTTAAATATTTTATTAAACTTTAAGGCTGTTCAGGGACCAAGTTAAAACGCTTTGTGTTCTACTTTTGGCCCACGGGTGAGCCACAGGTTATGCATCCCTGGGTTATATATTTCAACTACTTTTAAAGTCTTTTTAAAATTACTTCCTTATTTTTTTCAAACAAGCCATGAAAACACCAATTTTTTGTTGGTTTATTGCTGAGAAAAAAAGCCTTTAACAAAACCACTTGGCAACTATTCGGTTTAGTTAAAGGCAATCTGTTGTTTGATTGCTCTCATTCTATTGGGAGAATTGCCAGACACTTGTTTTTCAGTAGAACAACTATTTTCAGGGGTAAATAAGTTTTTCTCGAACTTCAAAACTTTTTTTTTTTTTTCAAATTTTTCCACGAAAAGTAAGGAAGACGCTCAAAGCAGAATTTTAAGAATTAATTTTTTTTTACAACAAAGCGATAGAAAAAAAAAATAGACGGATTTTTTGGAACTTTACTTATAATCCTTTGTTGTCAGTTTGACAATGAAACCATTTGATTTTGGCAATAATATTGAACCACTAAAAATATAACAGACTTGATTTCGTAAATTGCTCCATTTTTTATCATTCACTTTAAATTTTGATAAAAAAAAAAAGTGGCTATGTTTGTAGGATAAGTACAATTCTTATGGCTCTTTTCATGTTAAAGTTTGGTCAAAATTTTTCTGTTCCTTAAAGGATTAAAGTATCATTGCAAAAACGTTTACTTTTTAGGGTTCAGAATAATATCATAATATAAATAGTCAGAATAGTGTAAATAAAGTTAAAATAACATAAATAACAACAACAAAAAAAAACAGACTGCCGTTACAGGCTGCAGTAAAAATACAGACTACAGTTAAAATGGCAAAAAAAGAAAAAAAGAAAAAAAACATACCGTCATTTCGATACAGTAGAGAAGCACTTTATTCTGTATAGAAACACATCATGAAACTGATATAACATGATTGATCTGAAGTCAAAGTACAGTACCTTTTTAAAGCTAAAGTACTAAGTTACTGAAGAAAGATCTACTTCGCATAAAAGAATATGTGCGACTTCTTTTTCATATAGGCGCTTTTCATTTATAGAGCAATTTTTGTGGCAGAGCATAAAGGGATCAAATGCTTAAGTAAATAAGATAAAATTTGAAGAAGAACGACTACCATTTTTAGATGCATTTAAAAAGTCTTAAATTTTTTACTAAACTCGCATTTAGTTTCAGATTATTTATTCTATTAACTACTTTAAATTTAATTGTTATAATGTCTAAATAAATATATAAGTCTTTAAGAAGCGTATACAAAATTTACAATCCAATATTTTTTTAAAAATAAACAACACAAAAAGAACGATGATTAATGCCCATGATTAAATTTCAAATGCTGATACTTTATTCAAAAAATGGCAGTTTATTAAATGAAACATATTTCATGTGAAGTTTCGAAAATGATATTTAGTAATTACTTTGTAATAAAAGAAAATATGTTTTTATGAACTAGACAAAATCATACTCCAACTAGAAATTGTTGAGGTACAATTGAAGATACAGTTGAAATCACTTTTAACGAGCCCTGATTCAACGAGAACCTATATTTAACGAAAGAACGAAAATACTTGGTTGTTACAATGTTAAGTCCATTAAGTGAGCAATATTTTTGTGATATTTTGAGAAAATTTCTACTTTCTTCCGTCTTTCCAGTACAACTAATTCTTTCTTTGTAAAATATCTTTTTTTATGTTTTTAGGGCAATGAGTCTAATCCGAAAAGCAATAACACAACATAGAGACAATTAGACAGTTCAAAGCAAATTAACTAACTTATTTTGTACTATACAGAAATTAAAAAAATGAAGTACCAAATTCATAATTTGGGTAAATTTGTATGAACTCTTATGATTTTTCCACGAAACTATTTTAACGAGCACTCTGTAATAGTACTTAGCAACCAGCACGTGGTAACTCGAGAACTCGATAATAACACTCTATAACGAATACGTGGTAACTCGAGCGCTCGGTTATAGCGCTTTGTAACGAGCATGTGGTAACTCGAGCACTCACTAATAGCGCTTGGAAACGAGCAAGTATTGCGGTCCCTTCGCGCTTGGTATATGCGAGTTCGCCTGCATTACTATTAGGGGGACCGGAAAGTAATGCCGTTTAGGTGCATCGGATATTTGTTATCAAGATTTTATTTTTAATCAATAATGTATTCACCCTCGTTAGCAACAAACTTTCAATGCTGGATAGAAAAAGGATCGAAAAAAATGAATTAGTTTTTAAGACTAGCAAATATTTAATACATCGAAACGACATTACTTTCCAGTCCCCTTAAAAAAAAGATATTTTTCGAAATTTATTAACTAGAACATAGACTATAACAACATTAGAAATTTATACTATTCGTCATTATAAAATGAAATCTTTATTCTTTATCAAAAGAGATAATTTGAGGTTAGACTTTGTAAAAGAATTTTTAATTATGTAATTTAAATTTTTTATTGACTAAAATTATTTACAATGTATATACATTAAAAATATTTTTTTCTCTGCTAAATAAGTAAACAAAGTTCGTTCCGGTAAGCCGGTTTTTCCACTAGAATGTTCAGATAGAGAATTCGTGAACATGCTATTGAAAAAACAATAGGCGATTCCATGGCGGAAAGACAATCAGAAATTATAATTTTACATAGATTTTTTATGCGTGTAATTATTTATGTATGATTTTTTAGAATGAAATTATTGTTATGTATTCACATTCACTACTAAGATATTTATGACATTGATAAATATTTAAAAAGTATTTTCTGATGAATAATACATCGGTCAAATAGACCCAGGTATAACTCACTAAAAACAAATAAAAACAGGTGTTGGATAGTACAGACATATCAAATTCCGATTCCTTATTTGGACCATTATTTATTAATTTAGAAAAAATGAGTGAATAATAATTTAAGTAAGATATCCGCTTTATATATTTATATTCAAGTGAGAATGATTTGGCGCTCAAAGAAATTTTACTTGAAAATAATTACTGCTTTTAATCCACAGAAAAAATAGGAAAAGTTCGAATTAAAATTTCTTAAATGTTTTAAAAACATGTTATTATTTCAAACGGATGAAAAATCCACTAATTATTTTTATTTTAATAAATTTTTGCTCCACACAGCGAAATTTAATTTGAATTCAAAATAGTAATAGTATGCAAAATAGTTTAAAAATTGAATAAAATAAAAATAGTATAGATAAAAATAGTATGTAATGGAATAAAAATAGTATGCAAAAGTACAATCGAATCTTTAATTACGTATCATAGACTAGTGAGACTTTTAATCAAAAGAAAAATAAGAAAAATCTAGATTAAAATTTCTTAAATATTTTAAAAACATGTTATTATTTCAAACAGAAGTAAAATCCACTGATTATTCCTATTTTAATAAATTTTTGCTCCCCACAGCAAAATTTAATTTGAACTCTAAGTACGTAACAATTCTCTCAATTTGAAGAATTTCACTTAAAAATTTTGGAATGATTTAATTCTGTTTTTCAAAATAAATTTAGTTTTTTAAGTAAAAATAGTATGCAAAAATACAACCGAATCTTTAATTTCATATCATAGACTTGTGAGACTTTTAATCAATAGAAAAATAAAAAAAATCCAAATTACAATTTTTTAAATATTTTAGAAACGTACTATTTCAAACAGAAGTAAAAATAAAAATAAAATCCACTAACCACACTTGTGTTAATAATTGGCAGCACAAAGTTCACATGCAAAATTAATAAAAAATGTAAATAAAGTTCACTTTAAGAACGCACATGTTTTTTTTAAAAATTTTTAATGATTGTAACTGTAATTAACTGTAGTTAACCCCAACAAAAAATTTTCAGAATTTAAATCATGTACGGTTGTCGCTTTTAAATAAAGTTCGCTTTAAGAACACAAGAAAATAAAACTTTAACAAGGTAAGGATGTTTTATGCATAAGATCAAATTTCGCTTTTCAGTTTTAAATAAACATTGCATCTTTTCTATTGAACCTGTCGAAGTAAATTTGTTTGCAGTTTCTTTTTTCCTCTCTGTTACTTTTCCTCTCCGTTACCATGTTTATGGTAACTTAGTTTATTACTTTCATTCCTTGACTTCTTAATTTAGTTATTTTAATTAAATATTACATTTATTAAAAGAAGTATAGGTAGGTATCAATATTTGTATGAGTAAAATTCAGTGGTATGCAATGCCAGAATATTTAAAATTTAACTCAAATGTCAGAATTCCACTCTGTTCCCTTTTTCCTACCCTCTAACCCGCTATTTATTAAGCTTTATTAACCTATATAGTTTAACAAAAAAAGAAAGAAAAAAGCAATTTTAGTGATTTGCAGTGTAACTTTGAGTAGAGTGTAAATTGTTTACTGTTTTAGGTAACTTATTGTTTTTTTCTTTTCTTTTTTATTTTATATTGCAAATCAAAAAGTGCACTGCTGCATAGTCTTATGTAAAAAAAAAACATTCCGACTGCAGCTGAAATTTTTATAAAAAATTCGAATATTAAAATTTTTTTAGAGGAATTTTTCTAAATGCCTTTTCCTTTTAAAAATGACCCATATATCGCTTAGCTGTTTTTTTTTTAAAATTAAAATTAGATTTTTTTTTGCCTCTTCACCCATATATTCTTACACCTTTTTTTAGGTGCATTTGCCGTCAGCATCTATACGCTACTGATATAAATTACTTAGTTTTTGAAAATATCCATCGCCTAAAAAATCGGGCTCAAATTTCCTGTGGGTAGTATACTTATTTCAAAAAATAGTCTCATATTCAATCAAACAAATCTCTTTCGTACATTTATTAGTGTCTCAAAGATTAAAAATTAACTATTTTAGTTTTTAAACTTTTTTTAAGCATTCAAAAAATTTTTAATTTCTTTACTTCTTTTTCATTAAAATATACCTTGCAAATAATTTTTCCAAATTTAAGTTGGAATACAAACCGCTATCCTTTTTATTCTTTTCTTTCATAGAAGACTCATTGTAGCAAGGTATAAAAGAAAAATTTATTTGATGACCTTGAAAGGCGAAAAGGCATAAAATGACCTTCAATTTCACCTTAGCATTTTTATCGTTTTCCTCAACCTTCCTCAGATAATTTTTTTTTGTTTCATTTCGTTTTGTTGAAATAAAAGTGTCTAGTATAACTATAAAAAAAGAATACTTTATTTATAATATATAAGACTGCTATTATTAATTTAAGGAAAAATCTTTGAAAAACGTTTAAAGTAATGAAATATAATTTAAATACATAGCACGGATAAGGGAACTTTTAGAGTAGATTTAATTATATTCCTAAATTGTTCAAATTTTTTTTCGTATAATTTGAGTTTTGCAAATTTCTTTTATGAAAATTTTGACTTGACTTTTTTAAAAAAGGAAGAGAGATTTTGAATATAAATATCATCTTCTAAGACCCAATTTTCAATTAGTTTTCTTTAATGCGATTCATATTTAGAAATATGTAGCTTAAAAGAAAATAAACTTAAAAATACGATAAAATAGATTTTTTAAAAAAAATTCAATTCATTAAATTTAATTAATTTTTTTCAGCTATTTTTAATTTTTACATAAAATGATGCACTTTAATTTTTAGCATTTTCAGCATATTGTAGGCTAATTTATAGTTTATTTCTTCAGATATGCTTATGAAACAAAATCTCCTAGATTGAAATAATAAGATATTTATATGACATAAAACTCTTCAAAAGGTGACTTGAATAGAATTTCTTACCCTTTTTACAATTTTTAAAATGTACACTACAATGTTGCCACTTATTACTTTTTCTCAAAAAATTAATGACTAATTGAAAAAAGTTAAAAATAAAAAATTGACTTTTGATTTTGAAATTTTTTCAATTCACGGCTATCTCAGCTTCGCAGCTTTAAGTTTCAATTCTTGTCGTAGGCCATTAAGGCAAGGGGTGCGATTATTCTTGTTTTCTAGTGGCGCCATCTACGGCCTAGAATTCAACTTCTGCCACACCCATACGTCAAACCCGTTTATTAGGCCGACCGACTTGAAACAGAGGACGACCAATCTCGAATTCAGTCTCCCCAGTTGCAATTAGATGATTTGAAAGAGTTCTCGATAATATTGTGTTTGAAACTAAGTTCCTGCCGATGTTCTATATAGTTATTATTTATTATATATATATATATATATATATATATATATATATATATATATATATATATATATATATATATATATTTGCCAATCCTGTTGTAGAATGGGTTTAATCGCTCTTGATAGAACTAAACTGAAAGTTCAGAAGAACAAAGTGAAATCAAAATTTCCATTTTTAAACTTGACATAAAACAACAAGAGCGGTTCTTTCAGTTATGGCACCCTTTCCATTAACGGCACAAATGTCACGAGCAGCTTTTGTAGTCTTAGAACCTTGATTAAAAGCTAAAAGGAGAAAACATTGAAAAGGCTCATTTTCTCAACTGAACATTCCATTTTAATGATATGAAATTTAGCATTAATGAACTCGAACTAAAAAAAAAAATTCCAAAAGAACAAAACTTTTTCTTACGAATGATCTAAAACATTATGCCAAAAATTTTTTTTATGGTACATGGAATTTCAAAAAATTAGGCAGAAACTTGATTGCCCACCCAATATGTATTAGAAAGATTTTAAAATTATAACGTTTAAGTGACGAAATTAAAAATATATAGCATGGTTTATTATTCTATATGAGTGGTTAATTAGATGTCTGTTTTTATTGTTTGATTGCCTATTTTTTCAAAACATTTAATGACAAGTGAAATTTAAAGTTTATAAAAAAACAGCGGAAATTTATTTGCTGACCCAATATGCATTTTAAAGAGTTTTAAATTATACCGATTACGTTAAAAACGAAACGATAATTGCATTGTTTATTACTTAAATAAAGTGAGTAATTGTTTGATTGCCTATTTTTACTTTAAATGACTTTTACACGATGTTTATTTAAGATTCTCAAGTATTCTAAGTACCTCTAAAGAAGACTGTCGGCAGACAGTCAGAAGATATTTTAGTTCTTCATCGTTTAAAAACCATATTTAATGATCATTAAAAGCTTGTGATTGTTTGTATTTTCGCTTGACCTTCAAGAGGAAAAAAATGAAAATTCATACTTCCGCTTTCCATTATCGTTATGTGATAGATTTAAATGCGAATTCGGAATTTTTTCTTTCTTTTCATAACCGGTCTGTCTTAGAGTATATTACTATAGGAAAAGATTTTATTGTTTTGGTGATGAATTGCTTTTTAATTATACATTCATTTAATGATTCGTCGAAGATATAAAGAAGAACAATGATTCTATAACAAACTTCAGTTTATAAAAATTTAACTTTCTACACTTTTCTGTGACGCTACTCGCTTATTAATTCTCAATATCCCCATTATTTTTGTTCAGTTTTTTCAAGAAAAAAACAAAGTAAATTTTTTTTAAATGAATACAATTTTTATTCAAGCAAAGATACATACACCGAAGAGTCATTACATTATGACCACCCTGCTAATAACATGTAGGACCACCTTTAGTCCTCAAAACTGCTAGCACCCGCCGTGGCATTGATTCCACAAGGTGCTGATAGGTAGTCTGAGGTATCTGGTACCAAGCGCTCACCAACTGGTCCTGCAATTCCCTGCGAGGGGGTAGCGTGGCAGCACGAATTTGGTTTTCCAAGAAGGATCACAAATGCTCTATTGGATTAAGATCAGGTGAATTTGGGGGCCAAGGCATGACTTGAAAGTCACTGGTATGTTCCTCGAACCAATCCATGACGATTCGACCCTTATGAGATGGTGCATTATCCTGTTGGTAAATACCATCCCCTACAGGAAAAACTGTTGCCATGAATGGGTGGGTGAACCTGGTCTGCAACTATGTTCAAGTAGCTTACAGACGTCAGGGATTGTTCTATGAGGATTATGGGCGAGAAATCATGAAAACCTGGGAGAGCCCATTGTTATTGATGGAGGGTGGTCATAATATAATGGCTCTTCGGTGTATTTTATAACTTAATTTAGCATACACAACAGAATTGTGTCTAATAGTAACCTCGTGTAAAAGTGATCACTACCCCAAAACATTGAACCGCAACGAAAAGTCCTTCTTTGCTTAAATAATTATTTTGATCTGTCCATTTTCTAAAACACGCATTTTAATCTGTGATTATTTTTAACATACATTTTGAGTTATAACAAGTATAAAAAGATCAACGACAATATGTATTTTGCAAAATATGATGAAAAGATCAAAACTTTTGGACATCAAGATAAAAAAATATATTTACCCTTTTTTTAAACTAATGCTTGAAACAGAATTTAATAGAAGCAGTTTAACAAGTTACAGCTGCATGAATATTGCTTAGAAATACAGTGTTTTGCGTGCTTTTGATGAAACATTGGGAAGAAACAGGAATGAATTGAAATTAGCGAGAGGATGTACGTATGTTTAAAATTATTGGCAAAGAAAAGTGGGACATTTTATCTGTTAATTCGTTTAACATTTAATCCCTCAGTGGACTAACTGATCGTTAAGACGCTCGCTGTTCCTAGTAAAACACTAAAGTCAAGCATCACTAACTGCAGTCAGTGAGCGTGTGGGTGATCACTTTGATCTGTCTACGAAGTGACCGACGATGTGCGGTAACGATCCTCGTTAAACAGTTCTTCTGCAAAGTGGTTAGCGTGCAGATCGTCGGGCTATTAAAGTGAAGGAACCATCCCTTCTACACAGGATCAAAATTGTGAAGGCGTATTTTCGGACCATAATCAGAAATGTATTCCAGATCTTCGTTAATAGCCCATTATGATTAATGGGCTATTAACGCAGCTGTAGTGCGACACCAAAAAAATACTACTACTACTACTACTACTACTAAATCCGCGATGGATCAGGGGATAGACCGTTCGCCTTCCAATGAGGAGAAACGGGTTCGAATCCCAGTCTATATGAATTCCGCATCCGGCTTGCACCTACCACAGTGTGAAATATCATCAGTGGTAGACGGATCACGGGTTAGAGTCCCCTTGCCGTCAGGCTACTCGTGAGAGGTTATCGTGGTCTTCCCCTACATGTAACGCAAATACGGGTTAGCTCTATCAAAAAGTCCTTCACGAAGGCCAATTTCGCCCAATACTCGATTCGGAAGTTCCCTTGTCTTCTGGATTGGGTTCAAAATTACAAGGCTACAGACTTGAACATTAGAAGTCGTAAACCCATAAAATTGGGTCGGCTGTTCAACGACTGTTATGTATACTACTACTATTAAATCCGCGATGGCCCCCTTTTTTAGGGAAATGGGGCTGATAGGAGGGGGAGAATTAAAAGTGAGTGAAGAATTCTATTAAGAATAGTGATATCAATTCCGAGATCATAGGACTAATAGTTTAAAAGCTATAAGGGTGTAATGTACAAAAAGTACAAAATTGCACTTCTACCTATTTAAGCACTTGATATTGCTATCTTAACAAGTGAAACATTGTTTCCTATGAATTTTTTTACGTTGAATTGAATTCCAAATCCTACCAAAGATTTTGAAATTTATTACTCACAAGATAGAATTTTTATCCAAGTTATTAAATTCAATCTTTAAGTTTTGTTTTTTTTAAATGCAAAGATAATAGTTTCTGATTAAAGTGAAAATGTTTTAAGTTAATATAACCCTTTACAGCCAACATAGTACTTAATTTGCAGGACGAATAGAACTTGGCTATTTATTTAAGGTAAAAATCAAAGCTTTTTGTAATTTATACCTCGATAATTACTTAGAAGTAGAAAAAATAAATTTTATCTAATCTAAAAATTAGTATTTAAAAGAATTCAACCCGATTGGTGAGTGACACTTAGGGCACCTTTCTTGTAAGTCACTGTTGTCACTAAAAATCATTGTTCATCTTAGTGATCGTTGGTACTAATCACTATTGGTAATAAAAATTCCTTGTTCATTTTAGAGATCACTGGCACAAATCATCGGTTGGTACTAAAAATTCATCTTAGTGATAGTTGGTACTAATCACTGTTGATAATAAAAATCCCTTGTTCATTTTAGAGATCACTGGCACAAATCATCGGTTGGTACTAAAAAGTTATCTTAGTGATAATTGGTACTAATCACTGTTGGTAAAAAAAATTCCTTGTACAGTTTAGAGATCACTGGCACAAATCGTCGGTTGGTACTAAAAATTCATTGATCATCTTAGTGATAGTTGGTACTAATCACTGTTGGTAATAAAAATTCCTTGTTCATTTTAGAGATCACTGGCACAAATCATCGGTTGGTACTAAAAATTCATTGTTCATCTTAGTGATAGTTGGTACTAATCACTGTTGGTAATAAAAATTCCTTGTTCATTTTAGAGATCACTGGCACAAATCTTCGGCTGGTACTAAAAATTCATTGTTCATCTTAGTGATAGTTGGTACTAATCACTGTTGGTAATAAAAATTCCTTGTTCATTTTAGAGATCACTGGCACAAATCGTCGGTTGGTACTAAAAATTCATTGATCATCTTAGTGATCGTTGGCAGTAATCACTGTTGGTACTAATCACTGTATACTAAAAAATCATCGTTTATTACAAAATTTGAGTTGATAATCAAGCATATTCCGGATTTGTCAAGTTAGCGCTACCATAGCAACACTAAAAGTGTTTTTATGACGTTTTGGATGGTGTTGTTGACTTACAATAAAATTCAAGCAAAAAACATATGGATGACGGTGTGTAAAATCCATCTACTCATTAATAATGTTGACTCTATGAATAGCCTTGTGACAATCAATTTTTTAATAGTTATGACCGAGTGTCCTTAACTTTCTCCTTTTTCAATCCTACACAATACCCTATGAAGTTTATTTTATTAGCTTGCGCTTCTTAAATAATTAATAATCTCAGCAAATAGTTATCTTTAAACATGAGAATACTAACCTTACTTTTTTCTCATATTTCGTACTACTAGAAGAAGGAATCGTAGATTGGTGATAGTCTCAAATAATCGATTCAACGTTGACCCTTACTAATGTCTTGAACGGTGCAAATTTGTTACACCTTTGATGAGGCATTTAATACTTAGATTTCACAATACTAGAAGAAGGAATCATAATAGTTACTGATACTTGCAAACTCAGTAAAATCGGATATAGATAAATAGTTTAACAGACAAATATTTTAACTGAAAACATTCAGTGAAAAAGAGCTTAGAATACGCATAATATTTCTTAAATACAGTTTTCCGTTACGATCACTTTTAATATACAGGGTGTTCCGTAAACATCACCTTTAATATACTGAGTTGCCAAAATTATAGCGTTAAGGTTGCCAAATAAATACAGGCTTTTAATATTAAAGTTTACAGTTGAGTCAAAAATAGTCTCTCTCTCTCTCTCTCTCTCTCTCTCTCTCTCTCTCTATATATATATATATATATATATATATATATATATATATATATATATATATATATATATATATAGAGAGAGAGAGAGAGAGAGAGAGAGAGAAAACATGGAGAAAAATAAAGATTTTTTTTAAAAAAAAATTATTACTTTTTTTTCTTAAGAAGTGTTCAAGAACTTAAAGGGAATTAAAAGTTTTAAAAGTTGAAAAACGAAATAAAAAAAAGATATAATCTCGTCATTTACATTTTTAGATAAATTTCTATCTAAAAATGTTCCATAGAATGCGTTATAATATGTAACAGTTTCCAAAAATCGGAATTTTAACTTTTGGAAATTAATTGTATTTTAAATTATTCTCAAAAAATTAATTATAATAAAGAGTCCAAAAAGCCTACAATTATGCGAAAGTGTTTTTAACTGATTAGACGATTATTAAAAAGTACAAAGAAATCTAATAAAAATCAGCATTGTTATCTATAAAATGTTCTACAGAATGGGTCAAAAGTAAACAGTTTCCTAAAATCCAAACTACAATTTTTGGAAATTAATTTGTTTTAATTAATTTAATTAAAATGCCGAGTGTCTTAAAAGCATAAAATTATTTGAAAATCAAATATTCATAAAGTGTTTTTTAACACAGAGGAAAATTATTAAACTATTGATAAAAGCTACATAAAAGAAACATGATCAGAATGAGTATCGTTATCCAAAAGTATTCTATGGAATGAGACGTATGTAAACAGTTTCCAGACATATTAAATTGCTTTAGACAAATATGATCTATTTCTGAATATTGTCTGGAACACGAAGTCTGCGAAAGGAAAGTAATTCATATTTCCTACGCACTATATCTTAGAAATTGTGTCACGAATTTAAATATGTAGTGAACATACATAGTTTTTTGAAGTTTTTATAGGTTAAAAGAAAATATTTTACAATCCATAAATTTTAAACGGTAATCAACTTATAATTAATTATATTTTGAATTTTTATAGCATTGTTTCAGTTTTGTGTTTCATATTTCGATGAAAATTACTAAAGGAGTGCAGTATTACACTTTATATTTTATGAATAAATAAAACAGGATTAAAACAAATCTGTTAGTTTTATTAAAAACAAAACAAATATTTAACTTTTAAAATAGTGCGGGTGTTTCGTGTTTTTGAATAGTACCTTTGTTTTAGATGTTTATTAATTTTCTTTAATTTAGTTCTTAATTTAATTTCTTCATTAATTATTAAAGAAATGTGAAATTACTTTTTTATTTGTATTAAAAAAATAAAATAGGATCAAATAAATTTTTAAAGCAAGTTTGTTAGTTTTAATAAAGAAATAACACTAAAAAAATTTGAAAATGAACTATTTTTTTGTGTTTTTTAAATTTTACCTTTGTTTTGAAATTTTCCTTATTGCTTTGGTTCAAATTTAATTCTGATTCGTAAAAAAAATGAGTAATAAAATTATTTTACTTTGAAAATAAGAACTAGTTGTTCAATGTTTAAAGAAATTTTCAAAACTGTTATTTAAAGAACAGATTATTAAAATAGTAACCTGTTCAATAATGTAAAAAATAAATAAAAAGAAACTCAAATGTACTTTACAACACAGCTTCATGATTCAAAGCGGTTATATATTATTATAGAAAGAATAGAATTAAAAGAACATATCACAAGCAAAATATTTTTAATTTAGAAAGTATGTGGCTGATTAGAAACAAACTGGTCAAAAAATGTTTAAAATGCCGCCATTTGGTGTTTGTGAAGTTTATGCCAATAGGCTAAATTACTAACTTTATAGGTCAGCGATAAAATACTGAAATACAGTGAAACCTCTCGGGAGCGACCACTCTCTGTTCGAAGATAAAATGGTCGTTGATGGAGGTTGGCCGTTCATTGAGGTTACCTCCATGGATTTCAAAATTGTTGAACATGATTACTAGCAAACGATTTTAATTTTTGTCATTTTCTTGCTGCGGAAATGCCTCTTCTGTTGGCGTCATGAAAAGACGTATTGATGAACAAAATTTAGCATCTATTAAAATAATCTCAACTGATATAATTATGTGTAAAAGGAAATTTACCAATTATTAGCTATTTAAATAAACAATTAAGTTTTTTTGTTTAAGTTTCATTTAATTTTATATCATAAAAAATTGTTAAAATGCCGCCATTTGGTGTTTGTAAAGTTTATGCTAATAGTCTAAATTACTAACTTTATCGTTCAACGATAAAATACTGAAATACAGTGAAACCTCTCGGGAGCGACCACTCTCTGTTCGAAGATAAAATGGTCGTTGATGGAGGTTGGCCGTTCATAGAGGTTACCTCCATGGATTTCAAAATTGTTGAGCATGATTACTAGCAAACGATTTTAATTTTTATAATTTTCTTGGTGCGGAAATGCCACTTCTGTTGGCGTCATGAAAAGACGTATTGATGAACAAAATTTAGCATCTATTAAAATAATCTCAACTGATATAATTATGTGCAAAAAGAAATTTACCAATTATTAGCTATTTAAATAAACAATTAAGTTTTTTTTGTTTAAGTTTCATTTAATTTTATATCATTAAAAATTGTTAAAATGCCGCCATTTGGTGTTTGTAAAGTTTATGCTAATAGTCTAAATTACTAACTTTATCGTTCAACGATAAAATACTGAAATACAGTGAAACCTCTCGGGAGCGACCACTATCTGTTCGACGATAAAATGGTCGTTGATGGAGGTTGGCCGTTTTTAGAGGTTACCTACATAGATTTCAAAATTGTTGAACATGATTGCTAGCAAACGATTTTAATTTTTGTAATTTTCTTGGTGCGGAAATGCCACTTCTGTTGGCGTCATGAAAAGACGTATTGATGAACAAAATTTAGCATCTATAAAAATTATCTCAACTGAAATAATTATGTGTGAAGACAAATTTACCAACTATTAGCTATTTTAAATAAATAAAAAATTTTTTTTTGCTTCATTTAATTTTATATCATAAAAATTTGTTACCTTTAAAAGATGAGAAGAGGTGTGTTTGTTTTTTCTAAAATATCCTTTTTTTAACTTGCAACTCTAGAAGTAAATCATTGACAGCATAGTCTTTAGTGCACTCTGATTGCAACATGAGGTTGTATCGTCTCTGAGGATACAACCTCAAAGCTTGAAAGGAGCTCTCCGAATAAGAGACTTACACAAATATTTTTTATACATTTTAATCAACTTATTTGTTTTGTTAAATTTTTTATTTTGATATTTTTTCGTGTTTCCTTATTTGACCTTTTCGGTATTTGATGCAGATGCTTGCCCAGTCTCTGGGAGAGGTTCTAATGGTGTCTCCTAGAGATTTTCTTCAACACAGAGTTCATGGGTAAAAATTCTGTGCCTCTCAAAAGTGATCGTAAATAGAGGTGGTCGCTACATAGAGGTGGTCCTTCCTGGAGGTCTTACTGTACTTTAACAACCCTTCGCGTAAAACGGGTTAAATAACACTGACTTGGAAGACGCGTGCATGAAAATGAACATAAATCGCTATCATTATTTTTTTAAAAAATGGACATGACTTGAATTGTGTTTAAGAAATTGAACTTAATGTGCGTGTTTGGAAAGGTAAAAATATTACATAAGCATGTTCTTGGTTAGTTTAGATCTTCTTCTGCCCTAGTCCGAAAGAGTACTCCTATTTTAACCCCTTCTTACCTTACTTACAAAAAAAAAGCCGAAAAAATGCTTTTTTTTCTTGCTTTTTGCATTAATTTGGTCTTTTAATTTATAAATCTAATTTTTAGATTAAATTCAAATAAGAGATAACTTTGCATTGAACGAAATTTACATTTAAACTCATTTTATGACAGTTTGAATTTTTTCCAATTTTTTTGTAGCATCTTTTTTTCTGCATTTGGAAGAAAGTTGAAGACAAAAGGATTTAATAAGTATCTTTCATAAGTATTCATAAGTCTTTCATAAGTATTGCTCTTACCTCTTCTCCCTCCATGGTAGCAAAAATAAGCAAATCGCAAACACCGTCCCTCTTTAAGTGCTTATACAATAATTGAACCCACCCCCCCCATTAAAAAATGGACATGTAATTGAAATGCTACTTGATATAGCACAAAACGCACATTTTGAGTATTAAACAATTTACGCATATTTTTAATACATGCGTAACTCTTAAAAAAGACGCATGCCAAAACAACATAAAAATTCATTTAGCTTATTTTAATTTTTTCTTTATCAATAACTAGGCGGTTTTGCACACCTCTTGTTGTCCCCCGTTTTGTTCATCATCAGACGCTGTACCTACAAAATGATAGAAAATCACAAGTTTACATTTTTAAAACCAACACGAAAGAAAATTATATCAAAAATTATTGACGTTCAGAATTATCAGACTTTCGAAGGTATCAAAAATTACACGTATTTGGCAAAATAAAAATTCAAATATTTTGTTAATCGTTTGTAATTATGCAAAAGAACGGCGAAATTTTAATATTTTAGAAACTGATTTGAAATTTTCAACAAACAACAGTTTTTTTAAAATTTTTTTCTTAATCTTCATTCATTAGAATACGTGGAGCCACGATGACTCAGGGGATAGAGCGTTCGCCTTCGATTGAGATAAACCAGGGTCCGATCCCGTCGATTGCTGGTCGATACGAATTCCGCATCCGGCTTGCACTGACCACAGTGCTGACGTGAAATATCCTCAGTGGTAGACGGATCATGGGTTAGAGTCCTCTTGACGTCAGGCTAACCGTGGAGGTTCTCGTGGTCTTCCTCTCCATGTAACTCAAATGCGGGTTAGTTCCATCAAAAAGTCCTCCACGAAGGAAAATTTCTCCCAATACTTGATCCAGGAGTTCCCTTGTCTTCTGGATTGGGTTCAAAATTTCAAGGCTACGGAGTTGAACATTAGTAGTCGTAATCCCAAAAATTGGGTCGGCTGTTCAACGAAGGTTATAAAGAAGAAGAAAAAATACGTGGGTGCAGAAACTGAGACGAGTTATTCATTTAAAAACTGAAGTACGGGCTTTTGAATTGCAGATATAAGATATGTGTATAGAAATTAACGGATGGTAATGAATATTTAAAAAATAATTAAACTCGTGCATGAATCATAACCCTAGCTGTTCTTCTATTAAATTTAGAGTTTTAAAATACATCGGAGCTGCAAAGTGTTTCAAAATTTGGTAATAACACAGATTTCCTTTCTCCATATTTTATAGAAGTTTGTTTTATTCCGATGTTTTATTTTCATGTTTTAAACATTTAAATGTTTAACACTTTTTATTGCTTTCATTGCCTTTTAAAGATAAGAGATATAATAAAGAAAAGCTAATAAACGCCCATGGTTCTTGTTTTTCTTCTTCCTTTACAAAATAATGGTAATAGAACAAAGGAGTCCCATAACAAAACTTCCGAGGCCTTTTTCCTGTCCATTCATACTTGTTGATTCTTTTTCACCGCACGAGTCTATTTATTCATGGCACCTCTTCTTGATCTTTCCATATACCATTCCATCATTTTTTTTTAATTTTTAGCTTTCAGGAAATCACTGTCATACAAAAAGATAGAAAGAAAAAGAAACTCCTTTAATAATTTTGACATTGAAAATGAAAGCATTCTTTCTGTCTGGAACACCAGGCACTTTATGTTAATTTTATTAAACAAAATTCGGTTTGTTTCAAACTGGTTATTTTTCTGTCTAACTATATTTTACTGCTAAATTATTTGGCGGAAAGGAAATGGAAAGGAAGAAACTAAACAAACTATAAATGAGTGGTTTTTGAAAAATGATGGTAATTTAAATCTGTTTGAGATAAAAAGAATAATTGAAAAGTAATGCTTCTGCTATGCATATAATTATACCATTTGGAAAATGAATGCATCTAATAAAAGTCGTTTGCACAAAAATAATTCCACGCGAGAACTAGTGTTTCCTTATTATTCGTGGACTAATTGAAAAATTTTCCTTATTATTCGCTGACTAATTGAAAAAAGAGTTAACTAAACAACGTTATAATAATTGTCATAATCAAAAATTATAACGAAATTTGTTTAAAGACCTTGAGATTTGATTTTAAAATTCGTATTTGTGAATTATTATTTAAGAACTTTTGTGTTGCATTTGCACCAATTTCTGATCATGGATTTCTTAATTATTGATTGATAGGTATAAAGATTACGCCTTTATTACACAAATTTGTTCTTTTCCAAACTGTTTATTATTTTGTTTACTATATTTTGCTACTAAATAATTTTACTGAAAGGAACTGTAAATGAAGAAACTAAGCAAACCATAAATAAGCGAATTTAAAAAAATGATGGTATTTTAAATTTTTTTGAGATAAAAAAAATGAATGATTGAAAATTTATGCACATAATTATGCTATTTGAAAAATTACTGTGTATAATTATAAAACTAAGCATCCACCCTTATGCTATTCTGCTTTGGATCTAAAGTTTTTTGGACTAAAAGGATTTTTTTTTAATTTCTAAAAAATAATTCTAGACATTATGGGTAAGAATAATTACAAACGAAAAATTATTTTTAGAGACGTAGGGAATATTTTTTTCGAATTACTTATTGAAAAATTAATTAGATATTATTTTTTCATTTTATTAAACTTCTTCTTCTATAGATGTACAGTCCTTGGTGGGCCCTGGCTTGTTCTCCAATTCTATTCCATACAACCCTCTGTTCTGACTTCTCCCTCCTCTTACTGATATTTTATTAAACTAAGTGACTTTAAATGCCATTGTCCAAAATTTGAGCAAAATCTGTTTAAAGTTCTAAAGTTTTAAAAGTCGTGTTTGTTAATAGCTATTTCTCAAACACTTTTGGATCTTATTTGTGCCAATTTTTGATATTGGATTTCTTAATTATTGACTGATATGAGGTATAATTTTTTTAAATTTTATTAAAGTATGTAAGTTTTAATGCCACTATCCAAAATTTGAACGTAATCTGTTTGAAAATCTCTTCATGTATTTTTAAAAACGTCCTATTTGTAAAATTTGTAAAACGTTTCGCTACAACATTTTGATTGTTAATTTTTGCAATTCTTTTTGAATTTTCATTTTAAGTGAAGCAGATTACTATGATGTAAAAATGTAATAATAATAATGTAAATAATAATAATAAATAAAGTAATAATTATAGTAATGTAAATATAATAAATGTAATGATAATGTAAATGTAAATAATATTAATAATGTAATAATATAGTAAAGTAATAATGTAATAAATAAAGCTTCTAATTTAAAATGCTTTTACTCTGGATTAAATTGTATTACAAAAAAATAAACTGTTAATAAAATTTATTTTAAAAAAATAGTCTTTTAATGAACGTGTTTTATAATGGCAAGCAATTAGTTTTCTATTTTCAATGAGTTTTAGAGATTAGGGATAATTTTTTTTATACTCAAAAAACTCGCTAATTAGAAACTTCTTTTTACACCAGCACTTTTTATTTTTTTTCTGTTTCTTTAAATGTTATGTATTTTAAAAAATCCCGTAGTTTGAAAATTCTTTTAATAAACTCCAGTGAAATTTTCAAAAAAGAAAGAGAATATTTTTTCTAAATACTTATATTTAAAGGAAACATTTAAACTCTCAAAAATACCTTAGATCAGCAATTTCTAACTTTTTTAATCGTACGGACCACCGATTTTATAAAAACAATTCGAAGCAATTTGTAAAAATAATTAGAGGAAGAGGGATTCTCTAAAAATAGATATTTTCCGTTCACGTGTCAAGGTTGCAGAGTAAAAAGATTGCCGATTATACCACGTTAATAATTTGTGATAAATGAGAAAAGGATTATATGAATCAGTAATTTTGCTTGATAGAAAATATACTATGCATATCTTTGCATGATATATAGATTCCAGATAGATTTCAGTTCTAGATTTCTGGTTCAGATTCCAGATCTAGATACCATTTTCCAATAAATCTCGCATTTTAAAAAAATTATTCTAAATAAACTGCATAGTAAACACCTTTATGTTAATGCAATATTGTTCTTTATCTAATGTGTTTCGAATTAAAAAGGAATTTTTGTTGTTTTAATTTCTAAAGAGAATTCTAAACTTATATGGATATTTTCTTAAAATCTGACTCCCATACTTTAGAAAATATACTATGCATATCTTTGCATGTTATATAGATTCCAGATAGATTTCAGTTCTAGATTTCAGGTTCAGATTCCAGATCTATAAACCACTTTCCAATAAATCTCGCATTTCAAAAAATATTTTTTAAAAAATAGCATAGTAAGCATCTTTATGTTAATGCAATATTGTTCCTTATCTAATGTGTTTGTGGATTAAAAAGGAATTTTTGTTGTTTTAATTTCTAAAGAGAATTCTAAACTTATATGGATATTTTCTTAAAATCTGAATCCCATACTTCAGAAAATATACTATGCATATCTTTGCATGTTATATAGATTCCAGATAGATTTCAGTTCTAGATTTCAGGTTCAGATTCCAGATCTAGAAACCACTTTCCAATAAATCTCGCATTTCAAAAAATATTTTTTAAAAAATAGCATAGTAAGCATCTTTATGTTAATGCAATATTGTTCCTTATCTAATGTGTTTGTGGATTAAAAAGGAATTTTTGTTGTTTTAATTTCTAAAGAGAATTCTAAACTTATATGGATATTTTCTTAAAATCTGACTCCCATACTTTAGAAAATATACTATGCATATCTTTGCATGTTATATAGATTCCAGATAGATTTCAGTTCTAGATTTTAGGTTCAGATTCCAGATCTAGAAACCACTTTCCAATAAATCTCGCATTTCAAAAAATATTTTTTAAAAAATAGCATAGTAAGCATCTTTATGTTAATGCAATATTGCTCCTTATCTAATGTGTTTGTGGATTAAAAAGGAAATTTTTTGTTGTTTTAATTTCTAAAAAGAATTCTAGGCTTATATGTATATTTTCTTAAAATCTGACTCCCATACTTTAGTATGATGTAGTTTTCAATAAATTTTGCATTGCAGAAAATTGTAACATATTAGCAAAGTATCTACGCTTATGTTGCACTATAAAAAATTACTGTAATTTTTCTTTCTATAGACAAACTATAGAAATGTGGTTGGGGAGCAAGAGATAAATAATAATGGCCAGAACATAGCCAGTGCACTCCAAATAAACATGTCACATTCAACGTTTCTGAAAATATTTAATAAATTGTTAAAGTTTTATTCCTTCAAAATCTCAGTTATTCAAGAGTTGCTCCCGGTTATCAACAATTCAACATTTCAACAATTCCAGATATTCAACAGTTGTTCCAAGTTGTGAAAGTTCCCGAATCGATTCTTCTTTTTGTTGAAATTATGTGCAGAAATAGAAGTATTGGCAAATTTTATGGAGGGCTGAAACCCACTTTTATTTGAATGGCGAAATCTACTCACACAACTGCACAGTGGGCCAGCATCCAAGGTTTCGTGGCCAAAATTAGTATTTCGATTAAATTAGTTTCAAAATTTGGAGTTTTTTATGTGCAGGTAAATTGAATTCATAGTTAAAATTTTGAAATACACTAAAAATACCCAAAAAAACAAAATGGAGACTGAAATATGGCGAGCAAAAATAGAAAAAATAATATAGTACGTTTAAATAATTAAATATGGCAATGAAAATATAATAATTTTCGTAATCTTATATTAAAAATGAAAGGCAAATTATATTTCCGAATTAATATTACAAAATAACTCGAATTAATTACAAAATAACGAGAAAACATGAAAAAAAACATTATTTTTATTTTTTGGTTTATTTAGTCCACCTTTGCAATACGGGCAAAATGGGGCAGGTTTTTTCAAAAGAAGAAGCATCAAAGAAGACAACGAAAAAAAGTTTAGCTAATTACCCGGTGGAACTTTTTGGAACTAAGTTTCGAAAGTCATTCAAACATTGTAAAATGTAAAATGATAAGATGTAAACTATAAGTTTGTCAAGAGTATTAACTAATCCCACAAATTGAGAAATTGTACTGTAATTTCAGACTAATTACTCTGATAAAAATGTAACAGTAAGGTGAAATTCCTCTATATATTTCTGAAATAAAAATTTAAAAGTTACATTAAAAAAAATTTTTTAACATATTTTTCATTACATTGTACTCTTGTCGGTCCAAAAAGTAAATTATAATGTTTGGAATGATTATGAATACTTAATTTGGGCTGTATTAAAACTGCCTACACATATTTTAGTTGAAAATTTAATTTTTTACTTTTGGCCAAAGATCCTGGTCTTCTGGCCCACAGTGAACTGCAGTATTTGATCAGAGGCATGCGCGTGTCGCCTCAGAAGTGCTCGTATATAGGTGTGGTTTTATTGTATTTTTTTTTTATTATTATTTTTTTTGTTGTTGAAGAAATCCGTTCAAGTGGGCCATCAGCTTCTTCGGTGAATTCTGCTAGATACGCCGATAAGCATGAGAATATTCTAGAATCGCAACAAAAAAGTTGCCTTAATTCTACTTCTTTTTATAGATGATGCACCATCGCATATTAGATGTCAGGTACAGTGCATCCTGAGACGATGTTTTCCTAAGGAAAAAATAATTAGTCTCGCCAGGAAATGGCTTTCGATGTTATCTGAGCTCAATCCGTACGAATTTTGGTTGAGGAACTACACTGGTTATCATAAATTAAGGAAAATTCACAAAAATCGCGATAACTCAAGAAATTACACATGGAATTTTATGAAACTTACCCACAATATACAACACATAGTAAGGTATTAAACAACATAAAAAGAAATTATCAGACATTAATAGTAGTATAGAAATTAGCACATGTATAAAATAAACAAATTGGAAGTATCGGTTTGCAATAGAAAAAGTACCTTTAATATGGAATATGATTGCCTCTAGAAGCAATACAGCACAAACAGCGATGTGTGATGCTTTCAATTATGCGGTCTATCAGTTCAATAGGAAGTGAGAGCCATTGCTCTTGTAAAGCAGTTGCAAGCGTGGCAAGGGTCTGAGGGGGCGGATTGATGGCAGATACACGCCTCCCTAGAGCATCCCAAACGTGCTCGATAGGATTCAAGTCCGGGGATCGAGCTGGCCACTCCATGCGAGTAATTGTTTCCTGTTGAAGATAATCATCAACAATGCGAGCTCTGTGTGGTCTTGCATTATCGTCCTGTAACAGGAAGCAATCACCAATTGCCCCGGCATATGGGCGCACATAAGCATCAAGGATGTTGTCTCGATAAACCTGAGCATTCACGGTTCCCCTTGGAAAGACATGGAGGTATGTGCGCCCTCCTAAGGATATGCCTCCCCAAACACAGACACTGCCTCTTCCGTATGCATCTCTTTCACGGATGTTTGATGGATGATAACGGGTCCCAGGTTCTCTCCATATCAAATAACGTCTACTGTCACTTTCTAGACTAAACCTGGACTCATCCGTAAAGAGAACAGGCCTCCATTGATCTGACGTCCAGTGGACATGTTGTCGGGCCCACTGCAAACGGTCTCTCCTATGGCGTGATGTGAGCGGCACGCAAATGGCTGGTCGTCTCGCATACAGACCACCTTCGTGGAGCCTTCTGCGCACAGTTGACGTTGACACCAACCTTCCGGTGGCTGCAGCAAGAGAGGATCTAAGATGTGTCGGAGTAGCGGTTCTATTCCTGCGTGCACTTAATGTCAAATATCGGTCATCGGCACTGGTCGTAACAGTTGGCCGTCCTTGACTGAACCTCCTAGATGCCGAATCTGTGGTTTGAAATTGCCTCCAAAGTCTATGAACCACAGATGGACTCACATTCAGCCATCTGGCCACTTCTGATTGACTCTGCCCTGCCTCTAGTCTCCCGATGGCTCTCCATCGTAGTTCTTCAGGCAAATGATGCCTAGAGGTCATTATTACGAATTGGCTATCTCAGATTTTCAATGTCGCAATCACAGTAAAATTTGTGTGCTTTCTCTCAAACTTGGACTTTTATGCTCCAGGCAGATGACGTAAGCCGAGTGCAGCGCCACTAATTTGCATATTGCAATTTTACTCAGCTACTCTTAGTGGACAACATATGCAAATTTTGCACGGTTTGGCTTACTTTTGAAAGAGTTATCGCTATTTTTGTGATTTTTCCTTAATTTATGATAACCAGTGTACTTCAAAAGCATATTTTTTCTAGGACCCTGTACTGAATCGTGATTAAAACCTCTAAAAAAAACTATTGAACAAGTCTTACTTGTGATTGTTGTAGTTAATTTACGTCACACTAGAGCTGCACGATGGGCTATTGGCGACGGTCTGGGAAACACCCCTGAGGATGATCCGAGGACATGCCATCACAATTTTGATCCTCTGCAGAGAAGATGGCACCCCCCCCCCCTTCGGTAGCCCGACGACCTCGAAGTCGAGCATTTTATGGTAGAATAGTTTAACGAGGACCAATACCGCACTCCCTCGGTCGCTACGCAAACTGATTCAAGTGGTCACCCACCGGCACACTGACCGTAGCCAGTGAAGCTTGACTTCAGTGATCTGCTAGGAACCGAGTCTTAACGATCATTCCACTGCGGGACACGTGAAGAAGGACATTTCAACTTACTTGTGAAGAAGGACATTTCAACTTACTTGTGAAGAAGGACATTTCAACACTTTTAAAAATATTTAAAAGTGGTTCTATTTTTATGTTAGAGCTATAGTACTCGAATTGCGAACAAATCAAAATTATCATAAACCTTTGATTTAAAAGGGAAAAAAAGCGAGTATTTAACAGAGCTTACCATGTTATTTTAACAGCACACTTTCCACAAATAATTTTTAGAAATTAATATTTTTTAATGCGCTCCCGCTAGACTAACGTGTGCTTTTCTTTTTAAAAGTGGTTTTTGTTTTTTTCCCTCCACTTTTTACGATTACGAAGTTGTATACACAAGAAATGAAATTAAAGGATTGGAAAAAAAAATGTCTCCTCAAAAATATTTTCTAAGTAATACTCTCCCCTCCCCACGAAAACTTTCTGAGCTCAGTTTCTATTTGAATGAATCACTGGTTTTAAACATGCTTACATGCTTTTTTACTTGTAATTTTGTACTTTTAAAGACTCGACTTAAAAGTTAGAAATTTGACTAAGAATATCACTCACAAAAAGATTTTTTTTAAAAAAAGACGCCTGTCAAACATAAAAATTATCACTTCAGTTATTAAAAAAAAATCCCACCAAGTAATTTTCCAGTTTCAAATAAAAAGAAAACTGCTAAGAAGTATTTGAAGTAAAAAAAAAAAGGCCAAATATAAAATTTTTCTTGATCTTTCTCTTAACTCATTTAAACGTCCTCATCCAATAACGTGACTATTATAAAATTGTCACGTTAAAAGAAAAAGAAAAAAAAAAAAAAAAAAAAAAAAAAAAAAAAGCCCTCATCAAGTTAAAACAAAAATAGTATCAAAATATCTATAATCACAATCATATTCTAATTTTAGAAGAGATAAAAGAGTTCAGAGAAAGAAATATATGATAAATTGAAATAGAACAAAAAATTGTTCATAATAGATTAAAGATAATAAAAGCATAGCCCGAAAAATTATTCCACTTTTTTTTATTTATTAAATATCGATCTTTTCTAGAAGCTTCTTTGTTGTCGATGTGTTTGTAAGCAATCACTCGAACTTTGATCCTCGTTTAAATTTTTTCTTAGAAAGAACAATTTTTCGAAGATTCCAGTCTTTGAAGAATTTGCGTTCTTTATTGATATCAATATTGTTTGTTTATTCTTAGCTTCTTATATATCTTATTATTTTTATTTTTTTTTAAATTATAAAAATGGATTTCTTCTTAATATCTTAAGTATCATTATCATCATAATAATCAGTACCCGAAAATTGTAATATTATGAGGGCAAATTCCGATGCTTTTCTTACCCTTACGAGGGTATGCAAAATATTCAATCTAAATCAAAGACTTCTGAAATTTTGCTGAAAATTGCCAAGATGCCGGATGCAGCAAAAAGGGAGAAAAATAAGTCCTAAAAACATTAACTTTAAAAATAATGTAATATTTTTCGATTCTTTAGTCATGTATTTTTTTAATACCCCGATCGTTGTGCAAAAGAAAATATATAACATATAGTTAACAAATAGAATAGTTAATGTATAATATAGTTAGGAATAAAATAAATAACAAGTTTCTAGCATCTTTCGAATGCATTATGTTGAAGGGCATGCATTTACATATAGAACTTAATAATTTTGATATTTCTTCATTGTTAATAACACTTCTGAATCATACTTAAAATAAAAAAAATAAAAGTATTAATGTAGATATAAAATTTCTCATGTCGTTTTTTTTTTTTTTTTTTTTTGTTGCACAGATTAATGATAGATGTATTGAAATGTTTTTGCTAATATGCAATCAAAAAATATGTTCAGGCATGTAAAAGTTTCATTCGTTCATGCATTCTGTAGATTAATGTCGTTTTTTATACAGATTAATAATAGGTGTATTCAAATGTTTTCATAAATCTGCAATTTAAAAAAGATATTCAGGCATGTAAAAGTTTTATTCGGGCATGCATTCGGTAGATTAATGTCGTTTTTTGGACAGATTCATAATAGTACATTCTAATGTTTTTATTAATATGAATAAAAAAATACGTTCAGGCGTGTAAAAGTTTTATTCGGGTGTGCATTCTTTAGATTAACATCACCGGAAGTGCATGCGCAAATTATTAGATTTTAGAGCCTTGATTAAAGGATAAAAAAATTAAATTGTCTCTCAAAAACCTATTTTAAATTGAAAAGTGAAAATTTATTCTTTTTCCCGTTTAGAACTACTGTTTTCTAAATGATACATGTTAGAAAAATAAGGGCAGTTCACAAATGATGTCACGCTAAAAGGAGAGGAAGGGGCTTACGAAGGTTCCGACATATTGTTACAAGGGAGAAGGAGGGTAACAAAAAGTGTGACATCACACGTTATGGTTAAAGTAAAAAGATTTAAAAACAGCAGATTAAAATATCTTCTTATTATTTATTTTCATATAATTTATACCTATATTTTTTTAAATCTCTTTCGTCAATATATATATATATATATATATATATATATATATATATATATATATATATATATATATATATATATATATATATATATATATATATATATATATATATATATATATATATATATATATATATAGTATAGTATATATATATATAGTTATTACAAATTGTAACTTGAATTTTCTGGAATAAAATTCTCTTCTTAACGCCTTTCTTTTTAAGAAGGTAAACTAATAAACATCGACTGTTTATAAGGATTCTGTCAAAACTTCCCAAAATAACATTTCTATTTCTGAAAACAGTCTTTTGTTAAGCCTATAAATAACCTTTAGTACAATTTTAAGCGTGGCTCTATTTGTATTCAATTAAAGTGTATCTCTAGCAAACACACTTTCATTAAACAAATATTGATAATTGCTAGTAGCTGCCTAAATATAGAATTTTTTGGGAAATAATAAGCAATTAAACTCAGCAACTGCTTTTGTCTGTGCAAGATAATAATTTATTTTTTATGATTTCATCTTTCCATGCAGACAGAGGAAATAAAAGATTTTAAAGCATTTTTGCCAAATTATCATTTGCATAAATACTGGATCGAATTCCAATAAACATCAAAGAAGCATCTTTAGATCCTGAGGAAAATATGTTCTAAAACTCAACAGTTTCTACGCACATTTTATGAAGGAAAAAGAACTTAAACGAAATAAATTCAAAACGACTAACAAATAAATTCAAAATAATTTTCGAAATTAATAAAATGAAGCTTGTTTAGTTTTGCTACACGTACCAAACCAGGATAAAAATCCGGCAAAAGATGATTGATTCGTAATTAACACATTAATTATGCGTAAAAAGTAAATTTTGTACTTATACCTATTTAGGTGATTTATGTTGTTATATGTACTCTAAGAACTGTGGTGTAATACCTATCCTAATTTGGTGTTTAAAAATTCCCAAAAATTAGCTGAATTTTAAGTTAATACCGAAACGAGTGTTCATACACACTTTTAAAGGGTATAGTTAGATCTAAACACAAATTATTGGGAAAGTTTACACAAAGTTCAGATACATTTACTTCATTCATGAATTTTTTCGCCAATTTTGGCGTACGTTTGTAAACCGTTAGATTGGTACTTTCTGTTTACAGTCGAGGTGAAAGTTATATTGTCCCAAGGTGAAAGTTTGATTTCGTTTCGCACGATGCTGAACATTTCACATAAAAGAAATTTACTGTTATAAAAAAATCACTTAAGTTTTTAGTTGTATAATAAAGGTAATTGTGTTCTCATAAAAAGATTAACATAAATCTGCAATTGCTGCTAAATATTTAATTTCCAGTCGCTTCAGATTTGTTAAAAAATTTTCGTATTCATATTGATATTCTCTGTAAACTGTGTACTTGTTTGATTAACAAATTTATTTTAAGAAATATTATATGTACGCATAGTAAATTAATTATTATTATTTTTTTTTCATATTGTATAGTGAAAACAACTTTACCGACTCTTATGTGTATCATATCTTACTGTAATTACAAATTTCAGTGTCTATTGAATAAAAAAAATGGTGGCTGCTGTACTAATTAGTGTTAAAGAACACTCTTGGTTTAGTGCAACATTTAGATCCAAGAGTTGTGTATGGTGTTTAACTACACCATTTTTGACGTTAAGATACACTAAATTTTCTTATTGATTTATGATATATATATATATATATTACCATTTATGATAATTCGAAGCAAGATAACCGATAATACAAGCCAAAATCCCAACTTTGCTGTAATTCTTTCATTGTCGGATATTTCATCGGTGATGAGATTTAAACGGATTTCAATGTTATCTCCGTCCATTTCGGATTTTGTCCCAGACCTGACTCGGCAAATCTAGCTGTGAATTGTGTTTTCAAATTTAGTTTTTTTTTTCCTCCTCCAAGAGCAACCATTTATGATAATTCGAAGTAAGATGGCCGATAATACAAGCCAAAATCTCGAAAACCATTTCTCTTGTATTATTATTTCCACAAAGCATTCTTAAATTTAAAAATTTTTAGTGAACTTAATTTTTAGTTAGCTAATCATAAAATTTAGTATTCATGTATCATAAAATTCAGATATTAATTCTCTGAATTATATTAACTCTTAATTAGAGGTTTAAGTAATTTTTTAGAGGAAATGATGAACTTACATGAGTTTTTTTTTAAAGAATTAATAAATTTTAAATGAAATGATCGTGCCGGTGATGCAACCTATTTTTTTTTCTTTTATTTTCAAAATATTGGGAAAAAATTACAAATCAGATTACCTATTAAATAGGATACTTTATTATTCAAAATATCTTATTTAAATTGTTAAAATATGTTTAAATAACACAAATTATTAAATAATTTATATTTTCAATTGATAAAAGCTATTTTTCTACTAAAACTTTTTTGTACTAACTCCAAACTAATTAAAAAAAATTTTTAAAAAACATTTAATTTGTTAATTACCCTTCAGTTCATAATTTTTAAAATTCTATGATGATTGGATTATTATTTGAGTTTTTTTGATGATTGAATTATTATTTGAGTTTGATGTTTTTAACCTAAAATAAATTGTTCAGGGCTCAATTCATATCTTTAGAACAATTAATCATCACAACAAAAATTGATATTCTCTAAGGAAAATAGTAAGCATATATGTGATCCTCAATTCACCTTTATAAAAGTCTTTGCTTTGAAAATAAAATATTATATTTTGCTTTTAATATTTTTTTCCTCAAGAATCCTAAGAGAATTCTGAAACATCAAATTGAGTTACACTCAATCGAATCGACACTTCAATCATTTCACACAATTCGTGGATGGTAGCCGAGTTCAAAGTATTAAATGTTGTAATTTTGGATTCATTAATTATTTTAATAAAAATACTGTGAAAATAGAGGAATTCTCGATTCCGAGTATTCACAGAAAAGTGGCAAGTCTGTTTGATCAAGCCGTTACCGACACTATAAAAAGGCATAGGCACAAATAAAAAGATGGTGAAAGCGGCTCCGATCTTGTGAAGCAGCAGACAAAATCCCGGGAGATTTCTGTCAACTTGAAAAATCGAGGGTGTTAAGCTAAATTTTATCCTTAAGCTAAATTTTCTCACGTTTCCCTCACTCTTTCTAAGAATAATGACAATAGCATTGTCCATGTCGTTAAGAAGGGGAAGGAAGGGGCTCAATGCACATGCAGCTGTGATACCAATTACTTCACTGACCTGTCTTTAACTGTCCAATACCAATACTTAGTTACTCAAAGCGTATTTTATAAATTAATATTATTTTTGAATAAGATTGAAAATCAGCTCACAAATCAACAATCATTCAATCAACCGCCGCTTAAGTTTTGAATGCAAGTATAAATTTTTTATGAATATTTATTATTTGCAGTGTTTAAATATTAAGTTTAATTAAATTACACTAAATGTGTTGTTATTTTCCAATCAAATTATTTCCTCAATTATTGCTTAAAAATTTAGGTATTAAGCTGCTTCAAAAGATAAAAAAAAAAAAATTGTTTTCGTTTTTTTTTTCTTTTTTAATATATATGGGTAAAAATTGATTTTTATGAAGCAGATGAAATTATTTTTTTTAAACTCTTTTGCACAGTAAAATGATTAAAAGAAAGAAAAAAGAGCAATTAAAAAATTTTATGCTTTTATATTCATTAGTAGGAGCTTGAGATAGAAATAGATAAATCACATTTGAATTCCAAAAATTGGAATTCTTTCCTCTTTTTTAAATAGTTATTCACTAAGCTTTTTTATTTTGTGTGTGAAACAGTAATTTTTTTTTATAGATTTTTTCAGTTGAAATTATTTTTTATAGATCTTTTTTAATTGAAATTTCAAATATCAAATTCTATATTTGTTCGTATCCTTTGCTTTTATGATAATTTCAAACTGCAATCCTTTATGAACAAAAATGTACTAATGCTTATTTTATTGAAAATGAGTTGTGTTTAAAAATATAAAAGTTTTAAGTTTTTTTTTTTTTTTTTGATAAATAATTATTTTTAGCTATTTTGTCGCTATGTTGATGTATTTCTTATGTATTTAATGTTTTTTACATTATCTTTCTGATAAAAGTTAACATTTTCTTAATTGTTAAATCTATTAGCGTTAACTGCACCAGTGACAGTTGCGACAAATGAAAGAATTTTCAGCAAGCTGAAATTGATTAAAGACTATCTTCGTAAAAAATCGCCACATTATTATTAATGCCAATGATGCTTAATTAATTTAAATAATATATGCATATTGAAATAAAAGAAATAAGCTAAAAAGCAAAGTTAAAGGAGAAGAGGTTAATAAAAAATTTGCTTAGGAAAGCCGTAGAAAATCACCATTCATAGATGATGAATTCATATGTATCCCCGACGATAATATGTACTACTGGTATTATACTAATTGGTGTAGTTTTGATAAGAATTCTACAATGGGTTTTTTCTTGTGGTAGCAAAAATAGTTTATTAATATTTTAATGAATGAGAACAAAAGAACTTTGTTCTTCCACTTCTAAATATTTTAATAGTAAATTAACGGTTAGATAGAGAAATGGCCATTCTCTCAAATCCCTATCAAGTTCTAATAAGAATTAAAAAAAATTTTTGTTGAAAAATTTCGGCTTTAGTTGGCTGTTTTTCACAAAACTTAAAAGTCGAAGGGTTGTGTAATAAGTACTAAATATGCTAATATAGATATAAAATATTATAATGATATATTTCGTGATGATTTAAACAGAACCAATACTAAGCCGTCTAATACCGATACTTTAGAGCGACCCCTCGAAAAGTATATATACCGGAGAAAATTATTTGATAATGGTAAGTTTTGTATATTATGGTTTAGCTGCGAGCAATAGCATCATGCCAAGTGATGCTAAATACATTTTATCTTCATTTTAATGGGATGAACTACAAAAAACAAGTTTCACTTACTTCAATAACATAAAGGGCAACAGATATTAAATAAAATTATTTTAGCTATATTAATTGGAAAACTTAGTGAAAGAAGCAGGTAAGTAACATTTTCAGAATGAAAAAAAAAGTTGTATCCGAACTAATTTATTACCAATTATAGACGGGACTAATAATTCCTCGCTTTATTGTTCCCAATTTTATACCTAACTACCTAGAAAATAAAACCTTATTGTCAAATTTGAAATTAAAAAAATCATACTAGCATACTAAAAATGCATGCCATTAGTTATGTTAAGATTTAAAGAAAGGCAAAACCAGTGATTCACTAATTCCCTTAAAAATGTCACTTACCTGGTTCTTCCATTAAACTCTTTAATTGTGTTTATATGTGCTTTTCAGTTATGAGCATGATTTCGTAGTGTTTCTATACTGTGATTTATTGATACTTTACTTAATTTTTATTCTCTCCGTGCGAAGAACGGGCATTCAGCTAGTTTAATAATAAAAATTAATAGAAATGTAAAAACTATATTTTCTTTTTAATATTTTGAATAATTACTGGCACCATTCAGTTATCCATAGTACCTCATTTGAACTCTTTCATTTGTTTTATCTTTGATTATCAAGCTCTAACCAAATAAAAATTGTGTGTGTATATATATATATACACATATATGACAGTCGGCAAAATAAACTTCAACTCTCTCGAATCGCTTAGCGACGGGCCTGATGGAGCCTCCAATACTGAAAATCTTTTGACCGCACGGTAATAAAGTACTGATAAATAATCATTTTAATAAAAAAAATATAGTGCATAAACTATATTAAGTATCTACTAACTGCAATTATAATCTGAAAAGATAATGCGTGTATTTTTTTTTTCCCATTGAAATCACGAGTTCGAATTGCAACAAATTCAAGAGAAGTGATTAAAAGGTTTCCTCTTATATAAAAATGACAATCATAAAAATTTTGTATAACTATTATTAAACTATGAGTTTTTTAAACCTTTATATTTTTTAATTACGAAAATAGATACCTGCGGTTTAAAAAAGACATAACTTTAAGAAATTCTGAAATTTTGGGAAATAAATAGGGAGGGAGAGCACTCGTCTCCTCCCCCAAAGCTACAACTATGGACATCAACAGTGAATTGAAGCAGATTAAGATTTGTTAAATTGTTAATCATCAGTTAAATAACGTTTCCTAAAGATTATTAAAGTGTGATTTTTTTTAAAAAAAGATTTTTATATAATTACAAACATATTAATAATAAATATTTAGCATACAATAATAAAATAAATACTTTGTAAGACTTTAAAAAAAGCAATTCGAAATATATTTTTAAACTACGTATTATTTATTTTCAGTTTCAAACTTCTTTTGGATAACTCAAATTGTTTAAATAAAATTTCTTGATCGTATTTTAAAAGTTTTTGACAGTTTTACAGAAATCAGTCTCTGACAATTATAATTTTAAAATGATAGTTTCCTTATGTTGACTTCTTTTAAATAATCAATTTTAACAATAACATCGACAGTGAATTGAAGCAGATTAAATGAGAATAGCTGTTAAATAATATTTCCTAAAGATGGCGCAATATATTTTTGCCAGACAGGTTGACGACAACAATCAAGGACAAGAAAATCTTTCTGATGTAACGAACAAAAAAGCGCTATCTGTCGGCGATTACAAGAGATGTTCGCGAATTTTTTCAATGGGCAAATATTTATTTAGATTTGAAAGTTCTGTTTCTGGACTAAATGTTTTCAGGATCCAAATTTTCTCTCTTTAAATATCAAAATAATAAAATTTATCGAAATTTTCCTATTACTGATGTGTATACAAATCTACAATAATTTCAACAATTCTAAAAAACCGATATTTTATTATACGAACACCCTTCACGAAAATCACGAGAGTTCCGTGGAAATCCAAACAAATAGAAATTAATTTCGCTTTCAAGTATTATTTTATATTTAAAAAAATTGCAAAAGTATTTGTTAAGTGTTTTATTGAATTCTGATTTCTAAACTGAGTGCAAAAGTTAATTTTAAATTCAAATTCACTTTTTAATAAGATATAGAAAAAATAAATCTTTAAAAACTAGAATACTTTAACTCACAGTTTTTTCTTTAATATTTATGGCATATTTAATTTAAAGGACTCAAATAAAAAAAAAGATTTATATTAATTTTGTTTGCTTTTAAATTTTCCGTAGAGATTTTAAAAAATTATATTTTTCTTTCATTTATAGCATATTTAACTTAAAGGACTAAAAAAAAAAAAAAAAGATTTATATTAATTTTATTTGTTTTAAAATTTTAATGTCGTTAAAAATTTAAATTTTTGTACTAAGTCTTGGTTTAGGGGAGTTAATAAAATTATTGAAAATTCTGAAACATTTAACGCACTAAAGTAAAAATATTTTTTCAGAAATTCAAAAAAATATTTATATACGATTTTTTAAATATTTCAATGAATATTTTTCTTTGAATGCAACTCCCTGAGAAAATTTCAGCTAGTGCCCATTTGTTTGCATGCATATATATATATATATATATATATATTAGAATGACAAACTAAATGGATTGATTGATTGATTGAATGTAGAAGTTTTATGGCACAAGATCCAAAGGAGGATATGCTGCGCCAAACAATTTGTTGAGTTAGATCTAATGGTAAATTGCACACAATAGTTTCATTGTCATGAAATAAATGAAACGAATAAAATTGTTTATCTCAAGACACGTATTTTTAAAAGTTCATAAAATCAATAAAAGCGTAATTCTATAAAATACACAGAAAAGGTAAAACGGTTCATAGGTAGGAAATAAGAGTGAATAAAATCAGATAAAACAGTTATATACAATATAAAATACCAATAGCTCGCAGAAATGCGAAAATGTTAGGATGATGAATATCATCTAACAAATCCTTCATACATAAAATCGTGCTATTAAAAAAGGTAAGACGATGTTGGTTAAAACAAGGACAAATGGTTAAAATGTGATGAACCGTAAGTAAAGTATTGCAAGAGCCGCATTTGGGAGGAGATTCTCCAAACAACAGATGAAGATGCGTGAGTCGAGTGTGGCCGATTCTGAGACGATTAAGCTTTACATCTGCATTACGTAAACGTAATACAGGTAAGGGGTCTATATATGGTTTGATGTTATGAAGTTTATTTTGAGTTTGAAGGTCCCAATGCTGT
Source organism: Parasteatoda tepidariorum (assembly GCF_982258835.1). Lineage (NCBI taxonomy): Eukaryota > Metazoa > Arthropoda > Arachnida > Araneae > Theridiidae > Parasteatoda > Parasteatoda tepidariorum. The sequence continues at coordinate 55,834,424 of NC_141766.1, forward strand.
TGCCAAAGGGACGAGATGAGCTGTCGAACATGTAGTTTAATGTCTGAGAATGGTACAGACATTGTTAATTCAGTAGTTGCAGATCGTGCTGCAGAATCAGCCAACTCATTCCCTGGGATACCGACGTGACTCGGTATCCAGCAAAATGAAATATTAAATCCCTTCTTGTGAAGAGCGATTAATAAATGATTAATGAAGCATAAGATTGGGTGAGTATCACTGCGAAAATTTTCTAACTGGTTCAAAACGCTCTTACTATCGGAGTATATAAAATACTTTCGTTCGGAGCGTGAAGAAATCAGCCGCAATGCCAAAAGGATGGCAACAGCTTCCGCAGTGAAGACGGAACAAATATCTGGGATCTTGTAGCTATAAGTATCATCAGCGATGATGACACCACAGCCTACGTATCCCGTCGATTTTGATCCGTCAGTATATACAGGCATATACTCAAAATATTAGTGGCGATGAGAATTGAATATTTGTTGATAAATGATGGATGCAACATTAGATTTACTGTACAACTTAAAAAGGGAATAAAACTGATATGGTGAGATGATCCATGGTGGTATGAGAAGATGATCTATTGATTGTGTTGGCACCTCACAAATGTTAAATGTTTGTATGAGAGAACGCACGCGAGCATGAAATGGACGGACATATGAAGGTTTAGCGTCATACAATCGCTCCAAGCTTGATGGAAGGACATCGTGTTTTAGAGGGTGAGATTTGCAGGATTTCACATGATAGTAATACGCTAAAGACAATTGCATGCGACGAAAATCGAGAGATGATTGGTGACTAATGACATATAAACTCTTTACTGGAGAGGTGCGGAATGCGCCACTACATATACGTAAAGCCGTATGATGCACTATATCCAAACGTCTTAACGTGGAAGCAGTAGCAGTACCACAAACTAAATGGAATCCTGGAGATTTTAATCACACGGAAATGCCGTAATAAAAGGAAGAGGTAACTATATTGAAATATATTATGTTAACACTAAGAGGCTGTATTGAAAAATATTTAAATCAAGCGATCATCAACTCCATTTTTGAAATTGAAGTGCACTACAATAAAAAAAAAGAACATTTCAATTGTTAAAGTAGAATTTTTCTCAGTTCCCAAAATATTTTATCAATTCAAAGAACACAGAGCAATATTTTTTCCTACACTGCAGATGAGAAGAAACAACCTCTCTTTTTACAAACTTCAGATCATAAAGCATAGGAATAGGTTACTATCGATGTTATGATGACCGTAAATACAGTTATAGCAACTCCATTTGAGAGTACAATCCTTAATTTAAAAAGTTTTACTCCATATCTTATAAACACTCTTTAACCTAAAATATGAAAAAAGTTCTTTCTTTTTTATTTATTCCAAGTGTAAAAGAAAGTAAACAATTTTTATACTAGTTTTCCAAATGTAAATTAAGTTAAAATTTTATCATTTTGTATTAACTTAAGTCCTTTCCTCTTGATAAATTTCAAATTTTATTTACATATAGCCTTTCTCTCCATACCGCGTACTTCATTCACTTAGTTGTTTACCTAATATTTTGATAACCATTAATTATTTATTGTCAGTCTACAGTAAGGAGACAAATAAATTAGTTAAAACATGGATTATGTGAAAACATATATAAGGATGTTTATGTTAACTAAGAAAAAAGCTTTACACTCTTCAGCACAATAATGCCTCTCTATTAAAGTGAACATTGCTTGGTTAGTCAATGGTCTTCTTACGATAAATGGACTATAAAAGAGCGTACATAAGAAAATGTTTTCAGATAAACAAATCTAACAAAAACCACAAATAAACACAAGTCGCAATTAATTGCTTTTATTTTTCATCAAGTACAAATTCAATAAAAACCAAGTATCCATGTTAAATAGAGTATAAACAGAAATTGTAAAAATTTTGAAACTAAATCACTATTTTAAGTCGTTAAGTACAGTAGCTTAAACATACTTACTAAATGAAAAATCATTTCTATCTGTTTTTCAAAACTTTAAAAAATGTATAAACTATTAATAATGAAACAGTGCTAAAATTCATGTGACCAGCACATAATAAAGTAACATAATGTAAACAAAATATATACAAAAATGGCACCTTCAATGACAACAAATAATAAACATTTTTAACATTACTTTGCACAGCTTATTTCAACCAAACAATAACTAATTAATTAAAAAGAACAAAATATTAAACCTATAAAAATATAAAAATTCCTACGTCATTATGTAAATATTTAAATCCTAAAAACAAAATAAGTTTTGTAACTGAAACAATGTATATATAAAGTAATTAGAAGATTACATAAAATCAGAACTATTAGCAAACATTTAAACTTTCTAAATATTTAAGCTTATGCAACAAAAATATATAATTAAAACATTTCTTTCAAAAGAATATTATTAGGATAAAACACTGGAACCACATTAAAAACTAAAACAAAATGTCACTAATATAAACAAATTATAGATAATTATTAAAATAAGTTGATGAGGATAGCTAAATACACAACTAAAATTCTCCAGTTTAGCAAATTTGGAGTAAATAATATATTAATTAAATACTAAAAATGAGTGATTTTTGCTGTTGTCTATATTATACTGACTTTAAAAGCTATGGTATCGTAATACTTATGAGTTCAAACAATTTATCAAATTTAAAAACACAAACTTTGAATGAAATAGAATAATTTTTGCAAACTAACTTGACCTAACAAAAAGGATTTTTGATCTTAAACCAAACTTCACTAAATACAGTAAACCTGGATTAAAAATCGGTCAAGCAATCACTAGACTCAACAAAACAAGAACTTAAAACTAAAAAAATGATAATAGAATCCATTGTGTTACTAAGCTACAGACTTTTCTTAAAATCTTACTAAACAATGGAAAATTTTCCTTTTAAAATAAACTTGTATAAATCAATTTTAACACTTAACATCATACTTTTTATTCATAAAGTATTTTATTGTACATTGGCTCAGACAATCATTATATTTATTGAACGAAGAAAAATGTTAAAAATTTACAATGAAACTTGAAGTTTATTTGGGAAAAAAAAAATTACATACATAACATTGTTTTAAATATCTGACCAAAAATAAGATATTTTGAATAAAATTCTTCTTTGTAGAATGTGAACAAAATTTTTATATTAGTTTGCATTCATTTAGTTCGGTATTTATGCATTAAATGTAGATTTGATGAATGATGCTCATTTTTTAAAGTAAAAAATAAATTCAGATGTTTAGCAATATATTTATTCTACAACCATCTAAAGAAATTTAATTTTTCCCTTTGCTTTACCTAGTTAAACAATCTAAAACATTTTCTAAAATTTCCTTTGTAAACTTTAGAAATTAAACAAAATATCCAACATAGAGAAGCAATAGCTAGAACTTTTCTGACCATTCATATTCATGCTAAGTAGGTATGTAGAAAATTATACTTTTTAATTTCTCAATTCTAAAATTATCAAATAAAAATAAATAATTGAACAAAATAAGTGAATGTATCTTTTATATATAAACATTTCAAATGGTTACCATAACTTATTTGCAAGAGAGCCATTTCTATCTAAACTAATATATTTATAAAACAAAATTTATAATGAAGTATTATTAGAACAATTAAGTAATTTGGCACCTACTAGATAACATTAGGAACACAGCATATTACAACTGAGAACCAAATAACAAATTCAAAATCAATAGACTGTTTTTAATACAGACAGAATTTATTAAACCAGAATCTAAAATGTATAATTTATAATATTTCCTTCTATCAGAGAGCAAACAATTTATTGAGTGTTTAAATAATTAAATATTCAAATCTCAAAAACAAAGATCATAGAAGAATAAAACATGATTATAGCAAAAGATGTAAAAATTTGAAACAGAAACTTCAAAATTAGTCATTTTTTGCTATAGTTTCAATGTAGAGTTAAGATAAAGAGTTATAGTTCCATTACTCATCTCAAAATAGGTTAGGATTACAAAATTATACATTGCATGGAACAATTCTATTTGCTTAAAGAAAAGTAATGGATTGGTTCTCAATTGTACCAAATAGTTATTAAAATAAGCGTGCTTCATTCATCTTTGTTTCTGATATTTTAAAATTTCTAGATCAGAAAGTTTTTCCTTAAGAACATTGTAAAAAATTGTCCATAGAATTAAACAGTTAAAAGTGGATTTTAATATTTAACATCTAGTATACATACAACTCCAGTAGATGTAAGCCAACTTTTGGAATGTTCTATAGTAGAGTCCTTTACTTTTATTAATAAAAGCTATTATTTACTATAATTTTTTTTATTAATATTATTAAATGAAGGTTCTGGGATTTTTAATAGACCAGCATAATTAGTAATCTTATTAGTTATTACACAAATGAGTTTTCTGCCATAACATGTCTGTTAATGTTCTTGGTAAATATCATTGTCATGAACAAACACTTTAACAGAATTAAAAAAAAAACAAAACATAACTATATACAATATGAGAAACTAGGTCAAAATGTTCAGCTGCCATACCTTCATGCATATCTTTTATAAGAGTGCGTGCAGTTAGAATGATACATAATGTTAAATAAATATGAAATTTAAATTTTACTTACAATGAAGTATAAAACTTTGACTTAAAATAATTATTACGGGATATTGTTCAGGCTTTTTCCTTATATAAATAATTTAACTTTCCAGCTCCATTAGCAAATTTGTAAAGAAGTTTTCTTAAAAGTGTAACTTTTTCTCATTGAATGATGTAAAAAAATTTGTTTTAATTTTCAAATTTTAACCAACAGATTTTGCGAATGATTGAATAACCTAAGGAAAAACAGCTAAACTGGTTTTCCTTATGTTATTCAATGAGAAAAAGTTACATAACAGGGAAAAATCCAAATTCACACACAATGACCAATTGCTAAATGGCTGAAAAGAAAAAATAAATGTTTTTAAACAAAATGCAACTTTCAAGCACACTTTAGATATGACTCTAGATTCACCTCATGTGGATAACACTAATTGTTCGAGTAAAGAGTAAGTAATAAAGTAAAGTAAGCAAAGAATTGTATCTTTTAAGTAATTTATATGACCTAAAACTTTTATAATATAGATATTTTCAAATAATGTTATGCATCAAAAGATGTGCAATTTTACAATTCCTCTAATGTGAATCTTTGCAATTCCAAAAGTTTGTTTGAAGTTGACACATAAAAATTATGCATAGTACACACGTGATTTAAAAATAATAATTTTTTTTTAATGTAAAAGAATTCCTGAAGAGAATCTTGGGATACAAAAAAAGATTTTAATTGCAAAACAATTAAATGATTTCGATTGGCTATTCGAAATAATGTTAAAATAGTAAAAGAATGAGTTAATATTATAAAGCAACTATACAATTATCTATCAGTATTGTAATATTTCAGGAATACAAAGATAAAACTAATTTTTAACACATTGTAAGCATCTTACAATACATTTATCAGCATATTATTTTAAGATACTACAGAAATTTTCTACATTTACAAAATATGAAAATAAAATGAAATTAAAAATCAATAATTTTCCACATATTCAACGAATTATTTGTTGCAGAACTGGATCAGGATGATGCTTATCAGTATCATCCTGATTGAAGGGAAAAAAGTCTGAATGACACTTTTTGAGTTTTGCAACTTGACAATTCAATTATCAAAATATTATATGAAAAAAATAATAAAAATAAAACATATAAAAGAACTACCCACATTAAAGTAAGAGAAATATAGTTCAAAATAACAGATGAAGAAAATCAAATTAGTCAAAAATAATAGTTAGAAAAGGTTGTCGTAATTAATGATTGAAAATTATTAAAACTTATTCTAAAGATACTCTGAGTTAAAATGTTTTTTTTTCTCTTTAAGTTAGTCAGATTTAAAAACATAAATTATTGTGAGATTTAATATAGACTTAATATTTAAAACAGTAAGTTTTCATCTGGAACATTCAGTATTTTAGAGATGTACCAAAAGTACTAATAGGACAAAGTTAATTTTTTCATAATAGCTATGGAATTTACTGTATTTTGGGAAGATAACTGCACCTTAAGTAATTGACAATGAAGCAAGTTATATGCAAAACCCCTGTTCTAATCAAGTGCAAAAATTACACTGTTAACTTTCATACAAAATCTGAACAAATAAGGATAGCACACTTTAACCATCTAGTTGTTACAATTGCATTCTTATTAGAAACATTGGTCAGACAAACAAGATTTTTTGAGTTGTAGTTCATAAATAAAACTAAAATTGAGATGTTTAGGGTTGTGTCAATGCTTTTCTATAAGAAAATAAAAGGAGAGAGTAAGAAATATCATTCAAATATGGATGCAGAGAAAATGGAAGTGCTAAGATGTGCTACCATCTTTTATGCATTGTAGGACCAGATGTAGAAATTACAAAAATAGTCAAATTTCAGAAAATTTTATGAAAATGAAAGAGTTTAAAAAGTACAAACACATTAATAATTCTTAAAAGTTAAGCTAGAATTGAAAGTGACAAAACAATTACTTTCTACAATTAATGAAAATTAACTTTATTCATATAAAGGAAGGAATTAAAATATTGATTATTACATAAAGAAATTAAACCTATTATTAATAAACAAGTATATTTTAAACTAAAACCATTTAATAAGCAGTTCAATATATTCAACTAAAATTTTAGTTGCTCAGTTATGAAATGCTTTAAAGTAATAACTGAAAGAATTAAAAAAGAAGTATTTTCATGAAAGAAACATGTCTTTATTTAGGAGCACTTACCCAGGAGTGTTTGCAAAAAACAGTTATAAAATTTCCCTATCTTTTAGAAATAAAAAATTAGAATAGCTTATTGTTACAAATTAATATAGTCAAGTTTTTAACAACAAAAAACTTTTAAATACATTTGTTTTAGTTTTGAGGTATTGCAATTATTTTTCATAACTTTCAGCTATTTAATCCACTGGTAGTTTAGCAAATGGTTGAAATTAGGAGAATGTTCCTACCTAACACACTATTTCCCTATTTCATAAGATTGAAAAACCAGTTTAGCTATGCAGAGAAGACTTCAGGTTAAAATAAAACTTTTTACATGGAGAACCCTCAGTGGGTTAATTCATCTTAGTGACAAAAATATTCTCAGGCAAGACACACTGTTGAATTTTTTTTAAGCCAAGTTTAATATCGCAAGAAAGTAAGTTAAGTTAAATGATATTTTTCTTAAGCATTACAGCAATTATATTTGAGAAAAAAAAAAAGAAAAAAAACATGAAACAAAATCCTAAGGTGATCATGATTGTGGTTTTAAAAAAGATTTACAGCTATGGAGCAAATGATGACCAATGGAAAGTCAGAAAAGTGTAAAGATTGTGGTAGGAAATATAGCAATTGAAAAAAACACTATAATTATGACATGAAAAAACGAATTTTTAGCAACAAAAAAAAGTTAATGGAAAGGATATCAAATAACAATTTTATTAAATTTCAAGATCTAGTCTAAAATCCTGTAGAACTCAATACATTTTTTTTAAAAAGTAGTAAGATTTAATGTGCGTTTAATAAAAATAACAATTTTATCCTTAATATTTCAAAAAACTGTTATAGTTCAAAAACTATTGATATATTAATGGATACTTTTTCAAAAAAAATTAAGAAACTTTCACGAGGTTGTTATAGACTTTTCAATCTAAACTTATTAGCATATTCCATATAAATTGAAATTTTTTTAATATTAGTGCATTGATTGCAATATTTTTTAGATTTTAATACCTTTAAATTAAAACAAGTACATTAACTTTAATAACTGGCTCTTTTTGACAGATGTTAATCTTGTAAATATATGGCTTTTACTTTAAAAATTACCGGCTATTAGTGATTTATAAGCACACAGAATACGTATATAAACTTAAAAAAAAAGCAAATTATACCATTAATTAAACTATTAATTTGCTAAATTTATATTTCAGTATATAGTCAAATAGTTCTTCATAAGTAAACAAATGTAGAACTAAATTTACTTGCAAGTGGAAACAATTTGATTAGAAAGCTAGTTTAGAAAAAACATTATATATTCACTATAAATGGATGCATTAAAAATATCATAAAACCATTTCAATATGAAGTTTCAAAGATGTTACAAAATAATGACACAGTTTTATTAAAATAACATAATTAAGTGTGAATTAAATACATGCAATTTTTTATTTCATTATAAAAATTATTAGACATGTGTTAACTAAAAACTTATTTTATGCATAAAATATATTTTGCATTGAAATTATAAGAATTCCAAGCAAGCAATGGTACAATCAAAACATTTTACAACAAACAGTTATAAAAGCTTCATTAGAATTAAACACATAATTTCACAAAATGTTTGCTAAAGCTTAGCAAGAAGTTATTATTCCATTTTAAAATGTAATACATCTACAAATATTGATATTTATTATAAATCACTAATTTGTAAGGATCTCTGCACTGGGAGAGTAGCAGGTTTACCTAGAATTTCTAATCTATTTAAATGACAATCTCGACATAAAAGATGGCCCTCAAGAGGATAGCATCGTTTGTCTGGTTCATCAGTCAACTGTAAGCCACAATCCTAGAAAGAGGAAAAAAATATATCCAACAGAAACAAAGTAGAGAGTTTAAATTTATAGTTAAATATTCTAATACACAGTGGGGAAAGAGCTTTCGATCATGCCAACTATCAAAAGGAACCTCAAGAGTGAGTTGAGTTAACATGTTTTATATACTAGTGAAGAGATGTTAAATAATCATAGTGGTAGTTATGCCACAATACTGCAGCAAGAATAAGTGTTTAGATTGGAAATTAATAAAACAGTCCTTAAGACTACACAAATTTATTAGTAGAATCTTCCACAAAATATAGCAATTTCCAGCACTCAATTACATCACAAATATCAGTGCAACACACAAAATACAGGCTTCACAATCTTAGATGGCTCAATAAACTCACTAAAGACTTGAAAATCAGAACAATAATGCAAACAGAGTAATGCATTACAACTCTTCTCTACGAGGCACACTAACATTTATATAGGTTTTGCGACAAAGCCCTGGATCTTTCCACAGAATTCTTGACTATTCTTGCATAATTCTGTGAATATTAGTTACATCTCCAAGAAACTTGAACTTTCCAGAACAATCACCCTGTCGCATAGTATTACTATGTCGCCAAAATTATCATCAAGTTGGCAAAAATGTTGCCCAACCAAATCTTCCCTAATAAATAAGGCGTTATCTTCTCTTTAAATCATGCCATAATTATGCGACTTTTTTACAAAATTTCCAATCAGACTGTCCATCTGAGATATTTAACTTAATAACAAAAAAACATTTACAAATTATACACATTTCCACAAATTCGCAACAGTACCATCAAAGGAAATTTTTGTTACATTCAGTGATACAACCGGAAATATATTCTAGGTGACATTTTAAAATTGGTAGCTTTAACATCCATCAATTTTCAATATATGATAATTTAAACAGAGAAACTTTTATACAGTAAGTAACTTTCAATTATTATTATTGAACAACACTTGTAATTTAATAAGTAAGGGAGAGAGGAGGCTAATATGGACAATATTTACAAATTTGCTAAAAAGTTAAATAGGCACAATTTTTATCATAGTAATTTCTTTTATTAAAATTTAAACTTATATGTCTACATTTAGAATTATAAATAACATCTAAAGCTTTGTATTTTTGAATCTTTGGAAAAATTGCATGTTTTTTCAGTCACACCCATGCAGTTTTTAATAGGTAATGTACTGTAGTCATCCGATACATCAAGACTTAAGCGAGCGGCACTGGAAACTTATGCATTTTTTTAATACTTTCAGAATGATGAAAAAATGCATTTATTTTTGCATTATTGTTATTTTATTACATCTTGAATTATCATAGAATAGCTCCTTTTGAATCAAATCTGCCTTCTGATTGATCGGCAACTGAATTAAGCATTAGAATGATTCCTGGAAGCGGTTTGATCCTCAAAAGTTTACTTAAGCTATCCCACATGGTATATGTATGGAATGCATTAAGTGAAAAACCCCGAAAAAATTTTATGTGCAAAAAAACGATATCAAGATTTCAATTTATCTATCGAGCATGTTTCACATTTAACATAATTTTTTGAAATAGTATTTATAATTAAATTGCTTACTAATGACATCTTAATAACAACTACTTCAAGAAAAAACTTTTTTTTAGAGAATATGTGATATTGGATTTTAAAATTGCTTGAATATGAATCACAATATAGGATTTTAAAACAGTGAAAATACGAATCATGATGCATAATTTTTAAATAATCTGAATACGAATCACAATGCGTAGTTTTTAAATCACGTATAAATACGAAAATCTATTTTTGATATTGCAACGGCATCACTACGTAACGTAATATTAGATTTTAAAAATGTGTGAATTCGAATCGAGGAGCTGTATTTAAAAAATGCGTTAATACTAATTGAGATGTTGTTTTTAAAAATTTACATGAATAAGAATTACGATATACGATTTTTAATTCGCATGATTACGAATCGTAATGTGTAAGTTTTAAATTGGGTAAATACAAAAATCAACGATTGATAATAAAATAGCATGAGTAAAAATCACGACATTAGTAGATTCCAATGCAGCTCCAAAGATTCAAAATGGCGAAAAAATCACATGTTCATAAATGTCTTGCTTTTTGATTTGCCGAAGTCTGCAAACCAATGGTTTTGAGATATGCGGAATTTTGCGATATTAAAGGAAAAATTACATGCCCAGTTGCCAGTTTTTGGACCCGGAATAATGATACGAAATAACCAGAATTCTGGGGTACACATGGAGTACAATCACCTCTGGGATTGCTTATTATGTCATTTTTCAGTTAGTTAAAACTGGTTTCGACAATGTATCTTATAATATATTGTCTGCTAGTGCAAGCTTTCTGCTTTTTATTTTATTTTATAAAATATGGTAGACTAAAGAGGAAACCATGTTGCTTATTTAATAAAAAAAAACATAGTTAAAATTAAAAAGTAAAGAAATTACCTCACAAATATAGCAATCAACATGGAAATCTTTATCCATGGATACAACTCGTACAGTTTCATCAGTGCCCTTAAAAAAAGAAAGAAATTTTAGGAAAGAAACAGTCATTTTACATTTATATGCCAATAAATATAAGCCATACTAAAACTAGAAAAAAAAAGTCTTATGTGTGCTGCATAGCTAAATTGGTTATTTATTGATTTTCGCAAACAAATAAAGAATGAAATGGCATGGTCAAATTCAGTTCAGAAACACTTTGTGCTTGAGTAATTTTCCTTTCCTAAAAGATATATTTCTTTCGTAGGAAAGCATAGGATTGTTTTGCCGAAGATCCTATAATTACATCCTGTAAATTACATCCTGTAAATCAACCTACAGAACTAAATCCTCTCTACATTCCTTTCAACTTTTGAATATGAAAGTATATTCAGACCTAAAAATAACATAACTGATGCGAGATATAAATGAGGATTAGATATAAATGTGATAGTAATGTATAAACACTCTTCCAGCAGTGAACAACATAGGGTGACCCGGGGTAATTCACGATCACTCTGTTTCTGGGGTAAATAATGATCACCTAAGTTTTATTTTTAAAAAAAATTTTTTTTTTAAATTTAAGACATGGACAAGAATGCTTGTACACTTTACTAAAGTATAACTACATTTATTCAATAATAATTTTTCGTTTAATCTAACAAAATAAGTATCTTTTAAACTGCTTTCTGTATTTTCCATTTCAAAGATGGGTTTCAAAATGTGCACATTTCTGCAAAGATCCCCCTCCTTCTCTTAATAATAAATATTTTGAGTCACTTTCTTTTTCTTTGATATAAAAGTAGTGTAAGCTTTTGTTTAATTGTTTCACATCTGCTGTAAACATTATACTTGATTATAGGAAACTATATCAAATGTTGCCCCCTACAGATGGGGTATTTATTGATCACTGGGGTAATTCCTGAGCATTGTCATTTCTTCGTATAAATAGTATATAAAATAGCTTATAAATACCTAATTGTCTTTTCTTAAATAACAGTTCATATTTATTAAGTGGAACAACTATAAAATATATTTTAACTGTCATCACAAAATTTGTTTTTAACTGTATACAAGACTGCATTCTGATTTGCACCGTTTCTGATTTGTCTTACCTTGCTTCCATCTTAATTTTATGTGTGTACATCATTAGAATAATTTTTAAGTTTATAAATTAGCCTAGTATAATTGTTAGAATAATTTTTAAGTTTATAAATTAGCCTAGTATAATTGTTAGAATAATTTTTAAGTTTATAAATTAGCCTAGTATAAATATGGTGAGAAATTATAAGCCTAAAAAGGATACTAAGCTTCTAGAAAACAAAATTAGTGAATTTCTTTTAATGATTGAAAATGAAAATTTCAGTGTGAGAGCTGCTGCCAGAGCTGTTGACATACCTTACTTAACTTTACACTTTCCCTTAATGAAGTTAAAAAATCCAGCACAAGTAACCCATGTGGGAACTCTCTTATATTTCAGAAGAACATGAGAATGAGTTGGCTGATTGCCTAAAATGTATGGCACAATGCAAAGATTTTTGAAACTTTAAAGTGTTAATTCTTGCTTTTAAATAAATCATTTTATTAGCTGCTTAAACATATCTTTTTGGTTTATTTGTTTGATCTTGATGTCTTATTTGTTAATTACCATTATATATAATTATTTTTAAACAGCCCCTTTACAATAAAAACTGGTGATCAGTAATTACCCCAGAAGTGATCAGGAATTACCCCAGAAATGATCAAGACCAGGGGTAATTCCTGATCACTAAAAATTTAAAATCTTTTAAATTCTAATTAGATTTTCAAACAAAAGAAGGTGGCATTGGACTCATCTCATATAGCCTCAAACTTCCAGTAAATATTAAAATTCTATTTTGAATAGTTTTTTGATAAAATAGATGTTTGCGTTTTTTGATCAGGAATTACCCCAGGTCACCCTACCAGTTTTTTTTTTGGTTTATAAAAAATTAACTATTAAAAATTTAACTTATTTTTCTATGATTCTTCAATCAAATCATTAATTTTCCATAATTCTTTCATAAAACAATCAGAAAGTGGAAAATTATGCTTAAATTCCAGTTTTCAGTAAAAATCATACTGGTAGGAGCAGTTTAAAAAAAAAAATTAACTTTGGAAAGCTTGGTTAAACAGATTTCAATAACAAACATCACATGTAACTAAGACTAAACTTGCTTATTAGCCAATGCTTATGGCGAGTAAAATTTTGATTTATCTGAAAAGCTAAATTAATATAAATTGCCCTTATCTGAATTTCATAAAAACAAAACGTTTTTAAGTTTTTGCTTTTTAAATAATTTCAAGAAATTGATAAAACTTAAAATATTAAATAAGATTACTTTTTTAATGACTATGGTTAACAAACTCTATAATCTGGTAAGCAAATAAGCCAATTTAAGAAGAAATAATTTTTATCTAGTAATACGAAAGAGAGAAACCCAATCTTTCTCTATTTGAATAAAGACAATATCATAACATACATTATTAATTAAAATAATAAACAAAATAACAGTTCACAAAATAAAATTGAATGTAAGCATAAATACATTTTTGTTTTTATCTTTGGACATTCAAGGCAATAGGGCTTTTCTAGTGCTAATAAAAGAATTGTGCACTCATTGTAATTACATAATAATTCTAGTAAAAGCATTTATAAATAAATCTAAATAAAAGGCAAATTTAATGTCAATCTGCTGTATTTTTTAATTAAAACTGCTTTTTTTTTTAAGTCTAACAAAAATTTATCAACCCCATCATGACATTTAGTAAATAAAAAAGGTAAGTTCCCTAGATTTTTTTTCAAACTACAACACTGTATATATATTTTTAAAAGTGTAGCATACTTCAACAGGAGTTATAGCTTTTCCACACATGGCACATTTTGGAGCATATATCCTGGAAAGAAATTAATAAATACAATAAAAAGGTGTGAACTAATAGAGCACAATTATTAAATTACCAAATTAAAATTAAGAAACTAAATTGGTACATTGATTAACAAATAAAATTAATACAATTGCATAGTTTTTTACTCCCTTTATTTCAAGTGTTCTAAAAGGATAACTGTCATTAAAGATCACCTTGAAAATTCAAGATATTTAATTACGGTAAATAATATTATTCAGACAAGTATGTTAGGTGGCTTTGCTAAACTAAAAATGAAAGGGTGAAATTAAAAATAATACAGACTTCATACAATCTACAGACAAAATCCGTATAAAAATACTGAAAACTAAACGATATATATGTATTATAATATAAATAGTCATTTGATTTCAGTTTCATACTAAAAGTGCAACAAAATTCTAATCATTATAAGAAATTTAATGTTAATTTTACAAATATAATAAAATAATTATAAGTATTTAATACCGAATATAAGCATTATTTATATTTAGGGTAAGTCTAGGTTAGATGGACATAGAGAAGTTATAGCTAGTTTAATTATTTCTATTTGTTAATATACTGCAGTAGATGCAGTTTCACAGGAAGTAGTAGCGTTACTCTTTGTGACAGCAAAAATTAAACAAAACTTAATTTTTACTTGATTTAGGGTTCAAATATTTTTTTATGAATTAGGTACTTTGTTTTTAATACATAGATAATATATTTTTTTCTAATTAACTAGGCCTTTCAGCCCATATGTTATTCAATCTTTTAATATAATTTGTACATAAATTTTTTCCTGACTAAAAAGCAAAAGAATATAATGGCGGAATGGCATTATAAATTTGGTGGCAATCTCATATTTGACTGTAAGGTCAAGGTCTCATCTTTGACTGTGATTGTCACATTTTATTAATGTGACCATCACATTTGATGGTTCTATTTCAGGGTTCCCACTCTATGATGAGATTGAAATTCAAGGACTTTCCAGGACTTTTCAAGGACCTCAACAAAATTTTCAAGGACCGTAATCTAAGACCAATTTTAAAAATTATTCTCTTCTATTTTACTAGAAGACACAATGCCTGTTGTGGCAATAATTAATTTCAAATATAATACCTAAATGCTTTGCCTATATAGAGAGAAGAGAGTATATGTATTATGGACTAAAATTTATATTTTTTTAAAAACAACCCTACTGGTTTTACATATTAATTCACAAAATCATTTTCAGCACAATCTATAACTAATGGTAATGAGATGTTAATGGTGAAATCCTTTAATCCTGTGTATTTCCATGTGAAGGCTGCATGAAAGACAGAGCTAAATCTTAGGTATTCCATATTCCATGACTATTCCATAACCCCCTCCTCTCCTCTATTAAACATCGTTTCTGAAATTATTCATCCATAATTTACACAACCTTCTCTAAATGTTATGCAGCAACAATTCTCTCTGAAAATAAAAATTAGAAGGAACATATCCCATTTTCACCATGTTTAAAAGCATTATTCATTATGTGTAATCCACAACTGCCAATGAATATGACGTGGTGGGAATATTTCTCTTTTAATTCTCACTGAAGCTTCTAATAGAATTTCCAATTGACATAGGGTCCATCCATGGATAATTGAAGTATTTTAGATAGCTTTTAACCATCATCCATGCATTTGTAAAAAGAGGACAAAATATTTTCTGCAGTTCCATGATCCATAAATTGGGAGGTAAGATACTTAGTGCAAACTTTATTATCAATTCCTTACCATAATGTCCATATGCTTAGATTGTAGAGACTGATTTAACGTCTCATCAAAGAGTACAGTGTAGCAATCAACATTCTTCAGCTCATTTATAAGAATCCCTTTGAAGTATAGTGCCGATCCAAAGGAGCCCAAATAGGCTCACCTTGTGGCACTACAAAAAAATTGTCTCGCTATACAGCTATCAGCAAACATTTTGGAGAACAATTTACTAATCCCTTCACAGGAGTTACATGAATAATTACTAGTGATGCACTTCAGATTCCAGAGAATTTCAGCATCAAGCACATTCCTTTTGACTAGATAAGAAGACAATGTTACCTCGGGCACTAAAGTTTCTGTTTCACATGGGGCACACGATGTTGAAGGAGTATTTACACCAGATGAATTAGATGTTGATGTCTTTGGAAAAAGAGAACTCAGGGCATGAGACTGCTTTTTTGTTTTACCTTTCTTTCATGCGTGATTTCAGAGCAGATTCTTCCATTTTTGCGATATCGATCTCCTTCATGCATAATCGGCACTTGGCTCTGAACTTCTTTTCGGGCATCGATAAAATCCATTCTTTATAAGCTTGATTATCCATCCATTGGGGATTAAAATAGCACTTCCCAGGCATAACTAGTCTAAACTACAAAACACAAATACGAAGCCGTGCCTTTGCGAATACGCTTTACAATAAAGTTTTGAAATGACGCAAACGTAAGGACAAGTGCGGATGGTAAAACGGCAAATTTATTGAAAACTACAACGTACATATTGTTACAAAATGCGAGAGTATTCCAGTTTCGATAAGAAAAAAGAAGATCTAAGCATATGCGACAGAAGATGAAGTGGAGTCTCGCCCCGAACGCATTGATTGTCTGCTGTGGTCCGCGCGCTTGGCAGACACCAAGACGCTAGGCCCGGATAGAAACGGTGGCGTTAAAAATCATGTGAGAGAGCTCGGGAACAAAACAGAAAGAACGAGAAAGATCCGCGGGTTTTTATAAAAAGGGCCGCTGGCAGTATTGGACAAATTCAAGGACCTATCAAGTTTTTCAAGGACCTAAGACGTTTTTCAAGCACTTTCAAGGACCTAAATTTAGCAAAAAAAAATTCAAGGACTTTCAAGGACTCTCAAGGACCGTGGGAACCCTGTATTTCATCAGAGATCTTAGGATTCTTAAAAAGTTCAAAATTTGGTTAAAAGAAAGGTAAGAAAATAAGATGTATTTTAATAAATTTGTATTCACCACCACTCTCTTGATATTTTCAAATAAATAAATCTAGCTACAAAATCTTTGGTTTTGTTAATGATTTCTCTTTGGTTTGGTTTCAAAATTTTAAGATTGAAGTTGAATCCCTAGCTTTTTTATTAATCCTATTTTATTTTTTTTAAATAAAATAAATCCTTAGCTTTTTTATTATAAAATTGAAACCACTTTTTTAAATTTTTTATGAACCGTATAAAACACACATATTATATTCCGATTCTACAGACCTAACACCTTATCCAATAGAGCCCTATAAATTACTTGAAAGAACCCTACAAATTAACTAAATTTACAACTCAGAATTTGATGAATATCAGTATATTTAGCTAAGAAGAGGAATACAATATCACAACTAAAAATGATAAATGTATAAGATGTGCAAGGTACATGCAGTGGCTCCATGAAACATGTAAAAACTTTGCCAAAGAAGTGATTAACTTCTCTCAAAAATAAGGGATAACTCTATACATTAGATTTTGCTTATTAGAATCATCGTTTATTAAACTCATTTTCCATAGTAAAATTCATTCTTTATACATTTTTCATGGTAAACTCAATGAAATGTTCCATTTTCCATATTTTAACCTTACTTTTCATTTACTGTATTGAATGTCCAACTTAGTTTCACATTAAAGAGAGATGGCCACTTGTAAGTTTTTTAAGCATTTTTTTATATTCTGTTCTCAATATTTTATTACTTTTTGCTTAAATATGTTGCGTGCATGTATTAGAATTTAAAATATGTATAAACATTTCTTGTATCCCTATTCTTAGTACTTTTAATTTGACTAGAAAAAATTATGGTCTTCTATTCCATACTTAGCTTATAATTTATTATTTGGTTCCACTTAATTTCAAAAATTCTCTGATTTTTCAAAGCATCTAAGAAAAATTAAAACGTAATTCCAGACCATATTTTATCAGAACATTGCAATTTTCATCAGAAAAACATGATTTATTTTATTTCGTATGTCAGATAGTATTAGATTTCATGAGAAGGGGAAATAGTATACAGGTCCGCCCCATTAAGGGCATTCGGGGATATATATTATGAGAAACAAAATATCAGTTAACTAAGAAAAGAAAAAATTCAACTGTAATGGGAAATGTTTATGAGGAATAACTGTAGTATATAGAATAATGTAACTTTAATCTAAATAAATTACTGTTATTGGAGATTTTGAGACCGGTCATTTTTAAATCATAGGAATTTTCAATGTTGTTTAAAAAAAGAATTTTCCCTTAATTTTAGAGCCAAATTCAAATTTCCTGATGATTCCAGGTTTTCCCTATTCTCTGTAACCTGGGAAAAAAACGTTCTATGGGGTCAATACTTAATTCCTACACAAAAAATGGCTACAAGGAAGAAAAAAAAAAGAATTATAATTTTTAAATATCAATTAAAAAGTAAAATTTAACAACTGAAGTTTAAAAAAATCTAACTTAACAGGTTTGTAAAAGGTTTCATAATTACTAGCCGAACAGGATAAAACTAAATTAAGATTGATTAACATGGTTAAAATATAATGACATGAAAAGGAAGCCAAAACGTAAAAAGAAAGCTGTTGATTCTACTAACAAGTACAATCATTGGTATGGTGACATGAAATGTAAAAAAAAAAAATTAAATCAGTGTTTTAACTCATTCTGTGTAGCAGCATGGATGACAGTTAGTTCAATAATACAAAAACAGCTGCCGAACTTTTTAACCTTTTGCTCATGATTTACAAGATTACTTCATAGATTACATATTACAAGATTACATACAAAACAATTACAATTACAAGATTACATACAAAATGGACATAGTTAATCTTGTTCCTTTTGGACCGTAAGAGCATGTCTCATGTTTAAGATTTTTTCCAAGAAACCCTGAATAAATTCCAAAGCACAGAAAACAAAACTAAATATAATTCTAATTCTATAAGTAAATATGTATTTAAGGCTGAAATATTTAATTTCACTTTAAAAATTTATAAAACTAATTAAAATAAATACATAAAAGAATTACAATTAACATATATGAAAAGTAAAAATAATTACATATGATAATCTTCAACGCAATATATCTTGTTGTCCATGTCTACAGTAAATCGAACACCATCTAAACATTCATTGCAAATGCAGCATCTGAAGCATCCAGGATGATAGGATCGTCCCATCGCTTGAAGTATCTTAAGAAACATTTTTTAAAAAAAATCACTTATTTAATCAGACTAATACCTTACTGATTCTATAATAATAAAAGTTTGCAACAAATATTTAAGAAGTTTATAACAATTATATAAATTGTTTCAAGCAAAGCAGCATGCAAAAAAGATAAACACAATCAACAGAAAACTCTAAAACATGTCACACTCATTTTTAAAATGCTCACAACTGGTCCAGGTACATTAAAAATAATTTTATTTTGAATAAAATAGAATGTTAGTCTTTATTTCAAAGCAAGAAAATACTTTAAAAAATTTACTATTTTTATGTTATGATCAATAATTCTTTTAAGGATTTTTTTCTCTGTGTTAAAAATTTAAGTTTCAATTAACGATTAAATTATGATTATTAATGATTAAAAACTATGAGTTCTCTTAAAAAAATATTATTTTTTTAACCCCTTAATGATCGCTTTTTTTTATTCTAGAAAATTATATAAATCTAAGAGTAGGTCCAATATATGTATCCATTTTTTAATATTCAAAAACATTTATGCTTGATGAGTGCTGACATCTAGTTTAAAATAAACTATATTTAAACACACTACAAATAGTCGGGTACTGCCACCAGGTATATAGATTGAAAACTAAACATGATTCCGGGCATAAGAAACGGATTGTTTCATTTTTTTTGGAACGTTACTTTTAAACACTAGCAAGAATTTATACATGTGCTCTAGCAAAAACGATTAGATTGATAATATTAGCAGGCATTAAAACAGCCATAAAAAGTTTGATCCCCAAAATATTCACAATTTTTCGACACTCGTGAAAGTTCTTGAGTCATAAAATGACTATTGTCTTATTTTATACTTATTAGTTTCAGTTGATTTCAGTGTATGTTAAACTCCACATTGAAAAAAAAATAGGCTCAAAGATACATACATTAAGCTAAAGATAGGATTAATGATACTTAAGTTACTATCTTTGATTCAATAATGATTTTAACAGAAGTTATGCAGAAAAATTTAAAACATAAATACATACCATTTCCATAATCAAATGTCCACATACTGCACACTTTTCTGCAGTTTGTTGGAAGCCAGAATACTAATGAAAAATAAAAACATTGTAGCAAAAAAAATTACTTTGATCTTTACGCGATTGGAAAAAAAAAATATTATTCAATTTTAAGTGAGGTTTTCAGTTCAACAACCAAGTCAAACTATTTTCTATTAATTACAAGAGAGATGAAAATATTTACTCCGACCTGCCCCAATTGAGGGCATACGGGTAAATGTTTATTAAAAACCAAGTAAAAAAACATTAAAGAACATAAAATACAAAAAATGCATAAAATAAAAAAGTCAAATGGCAACAGCCCGTAAACTTTGCGGGCGAACAATACTCTTGAACAAAATTAGCTATCTACAATTAGTCAGAATATTAAATCTTTAAGAAAACTTGACAAATATATCTGGCATGTATGCCATGAAAAGTCCAGGTCAAATTAATTACAAATTCAAATAAAATTACAAGAGAGATAAAATTCTCCTGGCTACACATTCAAATTTCAAGAAAAATGCTTGTGGCATTTCAGGAAAAAAAGAAAAATCAGATATTTTCATCAGCAAAAACACTTTAGTTTGTTAATCGATAGGCATTTTTGATCATCCAAGTAATTTTTTTGTTATTCTTTTTTACTTTATTGTAAGGAAATTAAATAATAAAAAACAATTCCCACATTGTTTTGTTGTTAAATATCAATTTTCAAATAACATCGAAAAAACTTTCTTCAATTAATTTCAGTAACTACAATTTTTTTTTAAAAAAGAGTTTTTCATTGTTTCTTTAGAATTACTATTGAATGTTAGACTAGAAAAATTCAAACATTGCAAGAATTAATATTTTTAAACTAAAGATTTTTATAGTTGTAATATTTGAATTACAATTAATGATATTCTGACTACTGCCTACTTCATTGCTGACATTCAATGATAAAAATTTGATATTGATTGTGGTTAGGAAAAGCTTGGAACACATTATCAAAATAAATAAATAAATAAATAACACTTTAAATGCCTATTTTTCTGCTAATCTGATTTATAAAAATACAACTAGCAATTAAGTGTTTGTTAAAAACAAGTAAATATTTTAAAACTTTTTATTATAACAAAATTGAAACTGGAATTAATTTGTTTTAACTTGAATTAATTTGCAACCACTTCAAAAATTATGGTGGTGAAACTAAGTTTTAGTTTCTGCTAAGTAGAGGTCCTGTTGACCAAGTTACAATATGATATAAAAATTTTAAGAAAAAAAAATTTCCCCAAATTTTTAAATTTTCTGTATGAAATAAATCCCTTTTGGTAGACTACTCTTTAAATTATGTTTATACATGATATTTCAAACACTAATTTCTTAAACAAGGAAAAAGTTACTGTTATATTTGAAGCTAACCCAATGCACAGTATATTATTTCAATTTTAAAATACAATTAAATAACAAGTTAGTATGTACTGTCTAAATTCAGTCATGTTTCACCATCAGAAAAAAAAATATTAAAATATTTTTAGCCATCTTTTTTAATATGATTTTCTAAGACTTTACTCTTTATTTAACAATTTTAGCTCCAGAGTCTAGATCAAGGACTTATGTTATATCAAATACAAAAGTGTGCAGTAAGTTCTACAGTATGTTTGTTAAAGCTAAAATGATGCTTGGGCATGACAAAAATTCGTTTTTTCAACATTATCTTTCTTAGTAAAAGGTAAGTTTAAATAAAGTTTCCTTTTAATAAAAGTTGCTTGTCTCACAGATATAAACAAAAATTGTTTTATATAAAACAAATTCTGGACTAGTAAAGGGTACTGTGCTAGAATTGTGGTATATTGTAAAAACAAGAAAAATAAGTTAAAAGCAAGGAAAATAATTATTTAGCCTCATTTCAAATAAAAATATGAATTTTTATAAAACCCAAGGAATTTTTCAAGTTATTCTGTGTTTTTTTTTTTTTTTAAATATTATAAAGCAAATAACTTACAAATATTATTATTTCAAATAACTTACCAAGTAATCTTCTTCACAATATACTTTACCATGCACATTATAAAAAGCTTTACCTCGCAAAGCACGTCCTATAAAAAAGGGTATACCATTAAAAAATTAGGTATCAAAGACTTAGATACTAAAATTAGGAAACCTGCACTACTGAGAGCAGTCCAGGAAAAAAAAAATAAAGCTTAAACGCATAAAAATATTGAGTTAATTTGATTAATAAGTATTATTTTAATTAATTATTGCTTAAAAAGGCCATGTGGCTTTCATAGTTACCCACCAACAGAAAGCAGATTGTGGGCCCTTGATGGAATGCTTGGCATACTTAACAAGATGCTCTCTGAGTACTTTAAAATTAACTCTACATTTGACTAATTACCTAGATTGTTTGACACAAATATTAGGTAGTTGCAATGCACATTAAAATTAGAGTAGCAAATTTTTCAATTTTCGTAAATAATCATTTTTATTTCTAGAAACCATGAATTTTTTGAAATACAGTCAAATCCTGCTATAATGAATCTGGGATATAGTGAACACT
Organism: Parasteatoda tepidariorum; assembly: GCF_982258835.1. Lineage (NCBI taxonomy): Eukaryota > Metazoa > Arthropoda > Arachnida > Araneae > Theridiidae > Parasteatoda > Parasteatoda tepidariorum. The sequence continues at coordinate 55,857,244 of NC_141766.1, forward strand.
TGGTTATAGTTAACTTTTCTACTGGTCCCTTCTGAACTCTCATTTAACGTTATTTTATATGCTTATTTTATCTGGGTAATTTCATACATTGATAAATTGGTAGTTTGTTTATTAATTTCATTTCCTTATTCTTAAATTTCTCATGCTTAAAATTTATAGAAGTTGCGATTGCAAATAACAGCATTTCTATATATTAAGTAAAATTCTACTTTTGCATGTTCCTTGTTTTTAAACTTGGGTAAACAAGTTGTAAAGCAGCACATTCCTCTTCTTAACCCTCTCCTATGTTGAAGAGGGACAATGATTTCAGTAACTTTTATGTTGGTTGTGAAACCAGGTTAGTTTTTCTTCTTGGAGAAACTGAGGACTAGACAATACTGGGTTCTTTACTAATTGTCCATGTAACAACTGGTAAACTTATTTAAAATCAAATTGTAATCAATCAAAAAGAACTAATTTTTTCTCTCCATAGAATGTAAAACCTAATTGATTAATCTTTTTTCTTAATATTTCATTTATTATATATTTAATCAGTAAATAACTTATAAACAAAATCATTTACTATCGTAATTACTATTTCCAACAACTTTCTTACCATATGCTAAAAGGATTATTCCAAATTTTACTACTTCATGTTTGTTGCCTACACGTTTATACTAAAATTTTTTTCTCGAAGTACAAAAAATAAATAAATAAATAAATAAATAAAAGGAAAATCTTAAGCAATGAATGGTAAATTATAAACAAGAATAATTTAATGATGTACAATATTTTTTTAATCAAAATTCTGTTTAGTTTCTGTTAGTTGCATAAAATATTGACTGGCATAAGATTATAAGAAATAATTTTTTCAAATCTTTATTTTTTTATTTTATTTTTGGTTTTTATTTAATAATAGGTTTTATTGAATTTATTATTTAAAACTTGCGAGCCTAATTATCATATATATAATCCATCAATTTTCTTTTTGGACTTAGGATTAGAGTCACAACCTATTTCACTACAATATCATACCTGACAACTTTCACTCTTTCCGAGAATGGATTTTCAGAGTGGTTGTAAAACAATAAACGAAAAACAATCTGACTCAAAAATATATTTATATTTTGATCCTGTTAAATTCGCTTGAGCAATGATTATTATGCTTCTATATATTTATTGTAATTATTTATATGTAGTGGTGGTCAAATTCATTTATAATTATCATTATAATTAAAAAAGTTAATTGGAATAACCTGAGTATTGCTACCACTTTAAATATGAAAATAAAATCTTCCGGAAAATCCGGAAGAGTTGGCAGGTATGCAATATATTATATTATTAAAACTTCAAAAATGTTTACTTTAGCAATATAATGATTGTGCAACATTAAAATGATTAGAAAAGTAATTTTTTTTAAATTTATAAATGCTTCAAATTAAGTTATTTAATTTTTTGCATAAAGAATTTATTGAAGTTATGGATTATGCAATCTTTCAAAGAAAAGAGAGCTAGATTATGTTTGACATGCTAATATGAGAAAACTATGAAGCCCTTAAAAAAATTTTTTTTATCAGCAAAATCAAAACTCAAATTTTAGGTATTCCAAGACCTCTCCCAAATACAATGGATGTATTGAATCTAACTTAGCCAATAATAATAAAATGATGACACAGAAGTCACAACGAAACATAGCAAAAATGTGTTTACCACAGGAACAGCAAATGAAACAATTTGTATGATATAAGTTTCCCATAGCTTGGCATGCCTGGCCTGCTCCAGAGACTTTTTCACCACAAGTATGACAAATACCTATAATAATAATTTATTTTTAGTAAATGAATTGTCATATAGAATGATAACTAAATTCATATATAAACTAACAATATTATGAAGAAGAATACGATAATGCAAATAATAAATTATTTTAACACTTTAAAAGCAAGAGTTTTTTTTATTTTTGTGGAAAAGATATAAAAAATTATCAAGTTTTTTCTGACAGAAAATGAATATATAAGTATAATGCAAGTTATTATTTTTTTGCAATTTTGATTCTGGGGAGTGACTAGAGAGCGGGGGTTGGTGTAAAACTTATAAAAAAAAAAATTAGGGTTCAAACGAAGTTAAACAATTTGATTACAGGTTTATTTTGAATTTCAAAATATTAAAATCAAATTAAATCAGTATGTCAATTAATATTTAATAAATTAAACTAAATATCAAATAACTAATCATTGAAATGAACTGCAGGTAAAACAAGAAAAATACTGCTTAGTGGTGTAATCTATGGTAAATAAATTTAATTATCATCTAGCATATCTATTTTTATTAAACTGCATCTCAGACGGGCAATAGAAATAAAATAACATGAGATACAAGATTATCCATGTGTGACACGGGCAAATGCCTTAAGGGAAGTGCCTAATAAACAAATCTATGCATATATAAGTTTATATAATTATGCAACTGAGGCATGTAACAAATTATCCCTTCAAAAAATATAATCATTGAAAGAAATATTGATCTTATTTAATCATGTTTTAAATTAATTGTTAAATTTAGTAATCTAATTGAATGAGCAAACTAACTAAATATTGTTTGAAGCTTAACATTTAGAAGTACTAAAAATAATAAGAAATAATGTAAAGTGTCAGTAATTAGCAATATGAATAATAAAATAAATACATTATTTATTACAAAAATAATATGAAACAGCTAACTTCATTAAATTGATAAACTTGTAGAAATAAAAATTGATTCATTGTTGTTTATCAAGTGATTTAATTCCAAGGCGAGGGTGTTGTCTATGCTACTACAAGTGAAATAAATCATTATTAAAATCAGCAATACATAAATTTTAACTTAACTATAGATAAACTATGTTTCTCAGAAAAATATAACAAAGATTTAAAACCTTTAAAAAATTAAATTCTTGATATTTTTCACTCCATAATTCAGTTAAGGGAAAAAATCAAATTAAAAAAAAAGTTATTTAACACTCTACTTGCATTAATTTTCACACAATTTATATAAAAAATTACATTTTATTAAATTGTTCTTATCTTACATCTTGCTTAGATTATTATTTTCTTTTTTAAATTGCAGTCATAGTTTTTTACTTGTTAAACAATAAGCCTTGTTTTTTTATGCGATTTTTTGTTAACTGTGCCACCATTCTGCAAAACTGTTCGTTAAATATTAAAAAAAAAAAATGGCTGAAAATTATACAGAGTGTAAAAAAAAAAAAAAAAGCATGGAAATGGTGAAATATTTGAATAAATATGCATTTGAGTGAAAAAATAAAAATGGATGAATTCAATATTTTCTAAAAACCATTATGATAATAAGCTCTCCCACTACTGTGGGGTGGGATGTGAAGCCACTTTCAAATCTTAAATATGGATCTTTATTTTTCATAGTAGATTTGGATTCCGCAGAAAAATATGGCCAAATTCGACTCATATATTTATGCATTTTGTTTCACCAATAGGAGGTAACCAACAAAAATGAAAATAGCATACAAACCGCGTAAAACGATATCTTAAAACCCATCTAATTAAGAACATAAAAATTTTCATAAATTTTTTGATTGATTTCTTTAAAATATACATGAAAAAATTACCAAAACATTAGTTAATTTTTTAAAATTTTTTTTTTACAATTTATGGGTCTATTTTACACAGCATGTACCCTATTTAAATTTTTGTTATTCACCTCCCAGTGGTGAAGAGAAATACATAGACCTATAAGTCGAATTGGATTACCCTTTTCTTTAGAAATTCCAAATTTACAATAAAAAATAGAGGTCTATTTTAAAGATTTCAAAGTTACCCCTCCACCCTACCCTCAGAAAGCGGGGGTGGAAAATTGAGTGACATTTTCATTGTTTCGGTCTAAAGCATATTTCTCAAGATATTTTACCGTTTCTATACTTTTTTTACACTCTGTATATCAATGTTATACATAGTATAAAAATATTGTATTTTTTTTAAAAATTTTAATCAAAATGAAAGAAAATTTAAGAAAAAACTGTTTTTAGGCAGAAGAGTCTTACCACAAAAATATTTTCTATATGTTTATTTTGCAATTTCAAATATGGTTCTTATCCGATTCATAAGTTAATTTAAAATGCAAGATTGTCTTTATTATTGTGACAATCACCATTTTTAAACAAATTAAAAATGGTCTTGTGAAGCCAAAAATGAATAAATATATTTATATAAAAAACTTTTATGCACATAATTTTATTCTATTTAACATACGTTTTATTAAATTTTTTTTTATAAATTTTGAATTAATTCAGATAAAATAGACCCGCTTTTTTTTTAACTTACTAATTAAATTTTGACTATTATTAAATTGAATAATAAAAAATAATCATTATTAAACATTTCTTGACATTTTAGGGTAAATGAGATTTGCAAACTTTTGTCAATTTACACCACTATTTTCAGACATATAGTGGTCAATAAAAGTAACATTTAAAAGGTCCACAACATTTAAAATAGCATTTTGCAAAATAGCGACACCACCATCATATTCTGATGGATTTCAATTCATAATTGTAAAAAAAGACATGTTCATTAAAAGGAAGTATACTTTTGTTAATAAATCGTTATCACTAATTAATTAGCATTTTTTTTTATTCTTGCAGCTCGTAGGTCCTCGCAAATTATAAGTTTTTGCGATATAATGAGTAATTACCAAAATAGTATTTAACTCTAATTAATGATTAATACTCATTCAAACTTATCGGACAAAAGGAGAGAAATGTCAATGAAAAATGTTTTAGATCACAATATCATAACTAGCAACAAAAAAAAAAAAAAAATTATTATTGATTAAATTATTGAAAAATTAAAAATTTCAACAAAAAAAATTTATTTAGAATAAAACTACAAGTTTTCACATTATTCTAAGAGATGTCATTTTAAATGAGGAGATCTAAAATTTTAGTGAAACTGGTTAGTAAAATTTTTTATTAAATAAAGTATATTCAAATTTTTACTTCTGGGACTCAACTACGAACCATTTTGCCAAATTATAGGTTTTGTAAAAAAAAAATAAAAAAACACAGTCCTAAATATAAAAATTTGTATATCCTATAATTTAAAATTCTTTCAATCATTAACATAATTAATAATAAATAATTCTAAAAAATCATTTTTTACATCTAACTTTCGGATAAAAGGGTTTTATAATTGAGTACAAAATTGTTTTTATTTACTTTTACAGTTTCCGGGCATAGCACAAAGTAATCAATTACTTAAATTAATGTTTAACTTAAACTTTTAATCGCTTACCTGATTAAACTTTGGAACTATATACAGTATGTTCACTAAAGAACACTGTTAATATGTAATTTTTTAACTCTTATCAAAAAGGAAAACAAAAAGTTTACATATGAGGGTTCTTAAATTAATATTTAACTGAAGGGAAAAAAGAAAACATTATCCTACTTTGTCAAATTACTGCACAGGAAACAAGTGCAATAAACAACTTGATTGGTTTAAAAGTGGGAGTAAACAGAGACAAGTTGAAAAACGATTGTGAAAAAAACTCTCAACTTTGAACCTCCAGTTAAGTCTATTTTGATGTTTATTACATTCCTTTCCTCCACTTTAATTTGACAGATTCAGCTAGCGTTTTTTTTTCCTATCTAATATTCAACCCCCATGAGTATACTATTTTGTTTTCATTTCTGATAAGGATTCCAAAAATAGAGTTTAGAGGCAGTCATTACGGTAAACCCTGATTTCAGATTACGAATTTTATATCAATATTTTGATATATATATTGTTTCCGTATTTTTGGGAAAAAAATCCGAATCCGTTGGAAAAAAGGTATGTTTGTTAAAAAAATGAAATTTTTTGCAATTAAAATTATCGTCGGCAGTAATTAGCATATTTGAAGTCTACTACTGGAAACATTATGATTAAATGTTCACACGTGAAAATCCAATTGTTAGATTAAAAGTTATTCAGATGTTTCTTTTTGAGTGAAAATATATGTCAGGAGTAAAAAGAATATTAACAATTTTCGAACTTCTATATATTTTTTTTTTAATAGACTTTTGGTCATTCTCTTAAAAATGACTCACACACACATACAGTACCAAAAAAATATTAATACATAAACTATAACTTGATACAAATTTAATATTTCAAACTAAATTATGCTTTTACTCAAGCTAAACAAAGTTATAATGGAAGCAAGGATAAAATAATAATATGACAAAAAATGGACAAGGTAAAATAGATTGACAAATAGATTATAAAATAATTAGAATAATTTTGTAGTCAAATCAGTATAATTAATTTCAGCAAAAAACTAAATTCCAATTTTAACTTAAGTTTCTTTTTAAAGAAAAATTCGATGCTCTTGCCTTTTTAAAAAGCAACTCAGAAAATTTACAGTTCATGAACTTTATAAATGCTTGGAGATCTGGTACAGTAGTGCCTATATTTTGTGATTATTTACGATTAATTAAACAGATTAAATATAGATTACGTTAAAGTATAACCTCCTGGAGGGGCAGGAATAGCCTGATTGGTAGGGCACTGGACTCATGTTCGTGAGAACGGGGGTTCGAATCCAACCGCGAAGTAAATCATGACTGGTGCACACTAAATCCAACGGGTCACAAAGTCCTCCATGTTCTCATAACAAATTTTACCTCTGGGGGTGCTGGATAGGAGATTGATCCCTCCCTGATTTAGGTCAAAATTACGATCTGTGGGTGAAGGAATGGGTCCACCCAATTAAAGGGTTTTACATATGGGTGCGGTAGAAGTCGAAATCACAGTGCCTCAATGGCCTACGACAATAACAACAACATAACTTCCTGAAACTAGTGCCTTAAATAATGGCATAAAATACGATTTTTTTCTTGAAGAAAAGTAGTTTAAAAAGAAGTATACTAAAAAATACGATAAGATTAACGAGATATAAAAAAAAAAATTGGAAACTGTCATATACAACGGATCGAAAAAGTAAAAATAGTCACATTTAATATTTTTTTCAAAGCTATCCAATGATACTAAACGCATATTATAGATTCTGATTCTCCTAAAAAAAACTAACCCTACTTTACTTTGGAGAATCCGAATCTGCAATAAAAAATAGGGTTCATAATTTAAGAATTGAAAATTGACCTCAACCCCGCCCTCACGGGGTGGGGATGAAAGATAGACTTTGGCATCATTGGATAGCTTTGAAAAAATATTGATTGTGTCTAGTTTCACTTTTCGATCTCATGAATGTTTATGAAGATATTTGATGGTTTTAAAACTTTTTTTACACCTTATATATATTTTTAAATCAAATGAAACAAAATTCACTAGACTCAAAGAATATGATAATGTCATTAAGCTGTCTAAAAAGTAACTTAGATCAAATTTCTTATCTTTCTCGTAATTTTTCATTGTAATTAAAAACTCCGATCAATAAGACTAAATGCAATTATATTTTTCCTAAGACAATCACTATAAGCTAAGGAATACAGACAGAAAAAAAAATAAAAACTTTAAATATTTTTTGATTTTCTTTATTTTTTTAGTAATGTTGTTCAATATACCAAATTTTATCTAATATTAGTAGCTCGGTCTCATGAAAATATGAGCCATATAAATATAGGATAATTAAGAATCGTTAATGCATGCAATGTCGGTAATATTCACTGCGTATAGCCCAGACTGTATTACCTTTATTGCATACAGTATTGTCTTATGAAAAATATGGAAAGAAATATGAAAGATTTTAATCGTTTTTAGAAAAATTGTACAAGCAACAAGTAGGGTAAACCAACCAGTAAAGGAACATTTCGTAAATATTGATTAAAAATAAGAATTTGAAAGTTATTCTTTAGATTGATTAGTAACAATAGCTTACTGGCAAACAATAAATAGGAAGTCATCTAGCAATGTTTTGGATTACCTGGTCAAATAAGACTTTTCTGGGAAAATTTTTGAACTTGTTATTATCTCTGCAACATCTTGTTTCTTTGAAATATTATAAGGTGAGTGTTTGTATTTATATGTTTGAAGTGGAATTAATTGCATGTAATAGTTTTATTTTCATCACTGTGAAAAAGAGAATTCAAAATATAGTTATTGAAGTTACGTTTTATATATTTAAGGCATCATAGCATAATAAAGTACTGAGATAAGGGGGTATTGATTCACTGGATCACCAAACGATGAAAAACCAGTGAAGGAATAAGTGTTCCTTTACAGATTTTTTTTCTAAGTTAATGAAAATAAAAGATAAACTTTAATTTTCTTGTACCTTTAATGATGTTCCGCATCAAAAATATTTTAAAATACGAAAAACAACTTCTAACCAGTAAGGGAATAGGCATGTTCCTTTACTGGGCATAGATTTCCCAGTGAATGAACAGTATGTGTTAATAAGTTGACACTTTAATTTTCAATTCACGATTACAAACAAAGAGTTAAAATTTTCCAAGTATTTATATGTTGTAATTTCAAGAATAGGCTTGTTTTTAAATATTTGTATGGCTTATAAATTCATAAAGAGCATTAAAAACAACCAAAATTAAGTGTTCCTTTACTGGGTGTTCATTCATTGGTAAGAGCTGTTCCTTCACTTGGTCTTCTTACTACTTGCTATTTGAACCTCCAAAACTTTAAAACAATATTATGTAAGTTCTCTAAATTTTTTTTACATAATTTGCAATTAGTAACAAATATGTTGACACTGTCATTTAACTAAAATTACGAATTTTGAAATTAATATGATTTTTTAAAAAACAAGCGAAGCTTAAGTGTTCCTTCACTGGTTAGTTTACCCGACGTATTTCAAATTTTTGCAATGAAGAGTAACTAATCTAAACACTATACAAATCAAAATACGAAAAAAAAATTAAGTTGTAGATTTAAAAAAAATTTATTGAATAACAATATCAATTTTTATTTAACTCAGTCATATTTTCTAATTCCAATAATTTACATAAATACGCTCTAAGGAAATACATTCGTAAGAGGCGATACATTCTAAACGCGGCGAATCGATTAAATAATAGCATAAGTAAATTTTTATCTAGCCATCAAATACAGCCATAAGTTCTAGAAGCGGAGTATTGATTTAATAACAATATCTAACGCTAATTATCTAACAAACACAGTCATATTTTAAAATTTTGAACACATAAATAAGTTCTAAAAACGAGAAAAACATGTTTTAAACATGACGAATAGATTTAAAAAAATTCATAACAAACGTAATTTCTTTTAATCTAATTATCAAACACATTCACATTTTCAATATCCACTAACCTACATAAATATGATCTAACAGTGGCGTATTGATTAAATAGTAATATCAAACGATAATTATTAAATGCCAATAACATTAATATATAAATATGTTCTAAAGAGGAGATAAATATTTTTCTAACGCGACGAAACGATTGAATATTAATCAAATTATCAAACAGTCACGTTTTAAAAATCTAGTTTACATAAATATGTTCTGAAAGCGGCTTGTTACGATAATTATTAAATGCCCATAACATTATACATAAATATGTTCCAAAGAGGAGATAAATATGTTTCCAACGCGATGAAACGATTAAATATTTATGGAAACAAATTTTTATCGAACTATCAAACAGTCACGTTTTAAAAATCTAGTTTACATAAATATTTTCTGAAAGCGGCTTATTACGATAATTATTAAACAATCATAGTCATATTAAATGCCAATTACATTATATATAAGTATGTTCTAAAGAGGATATAAATATGTTTCAAACGCGACGAAACGATTAAATATTTATAGCAAACAAATTCTTATCGAACTATCAAACAGTCACGTTTTAAAAATCTAGTTTACATAAATATGTTCCGAAAGCGGCTTATTGATTTAATAATAATATCAAACTCTCAAAAGAGATATATCAAATTCCAAAAGCATACATAAATATGTTCCAAAAAAGAAAACTTACTTTCCATTCTCATTATCAAAAATGGCTATTACAGTCATCAAATGAAATAAGTTCCTATACATTAGCGTGTGATGAAAAAGGCATGTTGCCAAAACATGGCTGCAGAAGCAAGATGAACGGTCTAGGAAGAACTCAAATCGAAACCAGAACTAACGAAGGAAAACATTCAATGTGCATAACTGATAGAATTTATAATCGTTTCTTATATATTTTGTATATAATAAAATAAAAGAGAAGAACGACGAGGATTGTCCATGAACTTCCGTAAGAATATCATGTATGCCGTAGGGAACCTATTTTTAGGGCAAAACAGCAGTCTAATGGGATAGGAAGAAGAAAAGCGGCGAATGTCTTTTCAACATTCCAAGCTTAGACAAATTAAAAAGAAGAAAATTCTCCCAGGATTATAAAAAAAATTGAGGTACAAAACAAGGAAATCGTATGTTTATCAATTCAATACTTTGTTTTTTCAATTTTTCTTTAAAAGCATGCAAATGTACTTAACACTAGATTACCCAAGGAAGTCATTTTGAATGCTTTTTAATTTCAATTAGAAAAACAATGATGTTATACAATGTCACACTTTCTTAGAATTTTGTTATTTTTTGAACAACATAATTTTTTATATTTACTAATAACTAGTTATATAACTGTAAATAATATAAAAAGTATTAAAAATTAATTTTAAACAAATTTATTTACACATTAGTCATTCTTTCACGATCTAGTCATTTTGACTGCTTTTGGGCAATATAAGTATATACTAAGTTTCAGCCCTTCTAGTGTTAAAAGCAACTTTTACGTATTCGTAGCTAGTAATACTACTTGCATTTATTATTACTGTATCAAGCACTGGTCGTCAAATTAAAAAGAAATTCTCCCATGGGAGAATAGAAAATCGCATTTTCTAACGAAAAAAGATATATATTATTGCTCATTAATTTAATATTTATTTTTTTCCCGTTCAATTTTTCTTTTAAAGAATGCAACATATTAAACTTAAAAGCAAAGTTTTACGTATCTGTAAATAGTAAATCTATTTGCACTCGTTTCTGCATCATAATACACTGGCCGTCAAATTTAGGTACAAAATGCGAAAATCACATTTTCTTATGAAAAAAGTTAATTACAATTTCCTCATAATATAATGATTTGATTTTTTTTTCATTATCAAAACAGGCAAAATACTGTACTAAAAACGAAGGTTAGACTTTAAACCAATATTAACGCAGCTGTTACTTATAAATCTGCAAGTATTCATTTCTGTATCAAACAGTGGACAATAATGAAAGGAAAAACAAATAAATAAGTAAAACATCTTCCAGGAATATAGTAAATGTGAGTTAGAAAACGGTTAAAACTTATTTCTCAGTGAAAAAAAAAGAAGAAAAAAAAAGAGAGAGATAACTACACATTAATTAAATGCTTTGTTTTTTCAAATTTTCATCAAAGCATTCAAAATACTGAAATTCAAACCAATATTCAAACAGCTGCTGTTCGTAAAACTGTTAGCACTCATTTCTGTATCAAGTTTCGGATGTAAAAAAAAAATAAAATAATAAAAACCTTCGGGAATTACTAATAAAAAGAAATGAGGAACAAAATGAGAAAATAGTATGATTATTTATTTATTCCATGTCTTGTTTTTGCAAAGTATTAAACTTAGAAAGCGATACTTATGTATTTGTTGCTGGTAAAACTGCTTGCATTCATTTCTGTACTAAGCAATTATCGTCAAATTAAAAGAAAATCCTCTGGGTAAGATAGAAAGTTTGAGAAAAAAAAAATAAAAACGCTAAAAACGTATTTTTAATTGAAAAAAAAAAGATACACTACAGCTCATTAATTTATGTTTTGTTTTTCCATCAAATCATTCAAAATATTGAACTTTAAATCAGCTTCAAAAATATTGAACTTCAAATACTGCTTGCATTTGTTTCTGTATCAATTGCTAAACAAAAAACAAAAAAAATCCCTTAGAAATATAGATTTTTTTTATTTCTTTTTATTTTTACAAAAAGCGTAAAATGTACTTTTGAATGTTCATAGATTAAAAGAAAGAAAAATCTAAAAAATTCGAGAGCGAAGTAAAAAACAAGAAAACTGGTTCATTTGCAACTTAAAAACTTTTTCCTTAAATTTTCTCTTTTATAATTTAAGAAACGTACTTTAAACAACAATAACTGAAATAAGGCAAACAAGCTATTATGTGATACAGCAAAAATATGTTTCATTAAATTAAAGAGGAAATAGAAGAGAATACAGAAAACCTTAATAACTTTTTTTATTTAGTAAATGGATTTCCCAGAACTAAGATGCGGTCTAAATATAACATTGCTAAGTAATTATCATAGATTCCCAACCTTTTTTTAAATAACCATCCACTTTGCAAGTCTTTTTATCGTCCCCGAATGAAACAATAATAATTTGCAATTTTCCCCATTTTAATACCTTTTATTATATCTGTTGTGATAAATACTTGCCATGCCTTCAAATTATTGAAAATTACTTAATGACTTATGAATTATAATGGAAATTAACGTTTATAAAAAATATATGAAATGTCGTTTAAAAAATAAAATTCATGTATTAAATGTCGTTTAAATATAAATTATGTAGTTTATGAATGTAGTCAGGCTGCAAACTGGAGCCAGAATAGTTTAGTCAGGAGAGCGGACGAAATTTTGAACTTTTTAAAATTAATTTCACTTTTTGCAAACTTCACCATATCTCGAAAACTTTTTGAAACGAATTTAAAACTTCCAAAGATAATTCTATGTAAAAATAATTTTTATAATTATTTTATTTATTTATAGACAAAAAAAATTAGAATTGTAAGGCATACAAATGTTTAAATCATTTTAAAGAATGTATTTTTTAAATGCAAAATACAAAATTTGAACGAAATCGGTCAATTAGTATTTAAGATAACAAATTTTAAAAAATTAAGACATTTTAAATTTTATTTCTTAAAGCGTTGAATGCCAAGGGGGTCACTGGTGACCGGCACTAAGTTTGTTCGTAGCGCCACGGGGGTCACCAGTGACCGGTGAAGCCAAGATTATTAGAAACACACAATTCGAGTAAATTCTTAATGCTTTTAATTTCTTTATATTATTATCGTAACTAAAATGGTTTGAAGAAATTAATGCAATACATACTGAGAAAATCATTTTGGCCAGACGGGCAAGCCATGTAAAATTAGCGTGGCATTCAACGTGTTAAGAACTATTTAATAGATTTTGTTCAAATTTTATATTTTGCCATTTACAATGACATTCTTTAAAGGGATGTAAAAATTTTAATAAGCTCACAGATCAAAATTTTTTCAACTATTTCTAAATAAAATAATAAAAAAATATATCTTTAAACAAACGCATTTTATAATGGTGCACCAAAATATCTTCGCTTCGCTTAAAAATTCGATAGGGCAAAAGACGCAAAAATTAAAATGTATCATAATTTTCGACTAATAAATAAATTATCTTTTTCCTCACAAATTCAGAAACAAAATTTATTTGGCTAATTTGCAAGTTAATTAAAAGATAATGCAAATGAATTTAATGTATAATTTGAAATAGTCATCTAGTTCCACGGTTTTTTTTCAGAATCCTGGAAGAATTAGATTTCTTTTAGACGAAATACAACCATTATACTAATTAATAAATGCTAATTATTGATTGAATTATGGAATCAGACATAAAAAGTTTTCTTTAAATATACAAAAATTTAGGTTTTCGACTATCAAAATATGTCGCATTCTAGAAAATTTAAGTTTAATTAGGAAATTACAACAGGATTGGGTTTAAAAAACTGTCGAAATCTGTCAAAAGCCAGAAGCAAGTTTATTTTTTGACATTGGAGAAATTTAGTAGATTACTAAATAATGCACAATACTTTCATTTTCATACAAAACTGAAAAATGAATATGGAATAAAGAATGCATCAATTTTTTTTTCTTTTACTTTTTTTTTTCTTTTCTAATCGCATATGCTTCAGGAAAGGAAGAGTTAAAATTAATGAAAATTAATTTTAAATATAACGAATAGGATGATTATTTAGTGTTTTTTTTTCTTCAATTTTTTCTTAAGCTGATTTTTTTCTATTTTTATTTTCAATAATTTAACAAATTAACGGATTGGATAAATTGCATAAATTGAAATATAGTTTACAGATGGAATTAATTTTTTAACGCAATCAGTTTAAATAAATCTGAACTAGAAAAAAGCAATACCCCTTCTTTCAGAGCAATCACGTTTAACACGATCTTAGTGACATATAATCAGGCTGAAGCACAGTTGAAATACAAGATTAGATTTAGAGAGATGTTATTGGCTGAGCAGGGAAGAAAAGACTATCCGTACGTACAAATATGTACAAAATAAAAAACGGATCACTCTTAATAACTTTTGATCGAATCTTCAAGTTCTGGAACCCAATCTTAATGGTTCGAAGGGGTGACCTCAAATATGCTAATTAATTATTGCAGACGATATTTTAAGTAACGAAATCAGACACAAAATCGTATTTTCTCTGAAGAAACATACCTTTTTGATGGATTCCAATTTCTGAACCTCAAAATATAAGGGGTAGTCGCAACCTGGGAAATATGGTTCCCATAGGTTGAGGGATTGAAAGTTTGGATCCTTTAATGTTAATTTTTCTTTTTTTGTTTTTCGCCATATCTCGAGAACTTTTTAAGCGGATTGAGATATTTTTGCACACTATTATAAAATTCGTTAATCCAAAGATAATTTTAATAACAGTAATTTTTAATTTTATTTAATCATTGTCGAAAAAAATTTTAAACTGTAAGGTGTATGAATTTTATCATTTTAAAGAACGTAATTTTATATGGCAAAATACAAAATTTGAATAAGTCGGTAAAATAGTTCCAAAGGAATCCAATTTTAAATGCCTGACTTTTTTAAAATTCAATTTCTCCAAATCCGACCAATTTTGTTAAAATGTTATAAAATTACACTATTTAAAATTATGAAAAATTTTGTATGCCTTACAATTCAAATTTTTTCGATTATTAAATAGAATAAAAAAAAAAACATTTAAAATTATTTTTTGAATGGAATTATATCTCTGGATTAAATAATTTAATTATTGTGCGCAAATATTTTCAATTCGCTGAAAAAGTTCTCGAGATACAAAAGGAGTAAAAATTACGTCGACTATTTTTCCCCGATGCAGCTACCCGCTATATTTTGGGGGTCGGAAATCATTATTTGCTAAATTGTTCTAAATTTGTTTCTTCAGAGAAAATACGATTCTATGTTTGATTTCGTTGCTTAAAATATCGTTTGCCCTAATTAATTAGCATATTTGAGGTCATCCGCTTGAACCATTAAGATTGAGTCATAGAAAGTGAAGATCCGATCATTAGATCAAAAGTTACTTGGGTTGTTCATTCTTTTTTCTTCTGTTTCTCATTAAATTTAAACTCAGATAAAGCAATACCCTCGTAAACAACTGAATGTAAAAGAGGATTTTTAATCTTAAACAGGCTAAAAATTGAAATTGATTGATGAACAGTTAGAAAAAATAACTTCGATACCAAAGCATGGACCTAAGTTTAAATGACAAAAAAGAAATAACTGTGATTTCAAATTTGATAATGCTGTAAAATATTGATGTACGAACTTTTTGAGTGAAGGGCAAGGTGCACGGCAGATTGACCAATGAAGGGCCGCATGCCCAAGTATTTAGACAGACATGTTGACAGCCAGAAACCGATCAAGACTAATTCAGGCCCACCAAATTTTCCGGGCCACTTACAAAATATTTTTTAACTAAATTACTTAAGAGAAGTCCTAAGAATAAAAAAGATTCAATCTATTTAACTGCATGATTCAAGAGAAACATTCTAAGAAATTTTGAAAGTAGGCAATTGAAGATTATTTTTCTAAGATAAAGTTTACGCATCTATTAAACACATGAATCTATATTACGCATCAAAGCAAAATATAAAACAACAAAACAGTGTTAAGTCAAAATAAAAATAGTTTGGTGACCACAAACAATTGAAATCAGTGATTTTTGCTATAAAAGCCACTGATTAGCTGAATTATTTTTTACTGTAAGCTGTAATTTTATTTAGTACTTAAGCCAACACAAAGCTAGCCCACCTTTCCTTAGATTGAACAATAAGTTCAGCATGTATGCTAAGATTTGAAGAAAATTTTAGGTAAAAAAATGCATTTTGTGAGAAAAACTTTATTTCACTATTTTTTTTTTTTTAAACACACAGTAATATTGAGAACTCCTTACTAATTTTACAGTCCCCCAGAAATTGTGGGCCCTAGGCAATAATCAGGCCCTGTTGACAGCAATTATAGGTAGTAATTGTTATATAAACATCATTGTTCTAGGCACTAAATTATTTCGATCAGTTAACTTAGTTATACGTTTCAAAAAATTAAATACTTTTAAATGTTTGAAATTAAGAAATGCAAAACTGATTACGTAAAAAAACATTCCTGTACCAGAAAAAAAAATTAGATAAATGGAAATAAATAAAAAACAATAGGAAAAGTCATGGTTATCTTTATCATATTACATAGTACAAAAATCCATTTTAACAATAAGAAAGTTTAACGCTAGTAGAATTAAATTAAATTTTCTTAAAAATATTCTAGTGAGTAAAATAAATGCAAGTTAAATACTTTAATTTAAAGAAAGTTTATAGGTTTTACTATAGGTTTTACAAATCTTAAATATATTTAAAAGAAAAAACTTCTGGAAATAAAAAAAAAATCGAATTTGTGAATTAAAATATTGTGTTAAAATACCAGGATTTTCAAAAATCACAAGGAAAAATGCAGCAACTGCCAAAAACCGTTTTTCTCTCATATTTATGATAAAATCGGCACAAATGGACATACAGCACATCAAAAAGTGATTATTATAATGGAAAATATAAAACTTGCGTGTCGTAATAAGATAATATTTAAAATATGAGGCTTAAAAATATGAGGTAGTCATTTAAATCCCGTGGAAAAGTGTAGTAATAACTGCCGAAAAAACTATGAAAAATCACTTAGTATTTACGATGAAATCGGCACAAATAAAGCACGTCAAAAATTGATTATTTAAATGCGGGATTCTAAATTCAAGCGTCACTTTCAAAACCATGTAGAAATGAGTAGCAATAATTGTCTAAATAACGATTGAAAAATAACCTGGATCGGCGATAAAATCGGCACAAATAGACCATGTCTAAATTTGTTATCTAAATGAGCGATTCTTAATAATATCGGGCTAAAAATATTGAAATTTTAAAGGCTACGTGGAAATGCATAGCAATAACTGCGGAAAAAAAGGATCAAAAGTAATTTGGATTCGATATGAAGTTAGTGCAAATTTAGGACGTCAAAACGAGTTTTATTCAAAATTTAGAAGACGTTAAAACGTATTTAACACTAAACATACCATAACCGATCGAAAGACCTGTTTACTGTTTATGGTATAGTAAAGTGTTGGTACGTTTAGTGTTAAAAAATCTCGATTTTAGGAACTGCATGGAAATACAATGAAATCAGCACACGTAAAGAGCGTCAAAACTGACAATTAAAATTCGAAACTCGTGTATCGTAATAATGCCTACGAAAAAAAAAACTAGTGAGATTTTTAAAAGTATGAATAAATATATATATATATATATACACACACATGAATAAATAAAAAAGGTGAATGAAAAACTAAATTATCAGGCTGGGGGCGTCAATAACTTAATTTCAAATTTCCCCCTTTTCAAAAAAAAAAAAAAAAGAAATGAAGTAATTTTTTTTATTTTGTTCAGATGCTGCCAAGTGAAAAAAAAAAATTATTGAATTATTAATCAAATTGAGATATTTTATTTTTGGCACAAAAAATTTCAAATATGCTAATTTTATTATTATTATTTTTTCTTTTTTGAACTCTATCTCTGTAATTTAAAATGTAATTATTTTTCAAGCCTCTGAAGTAAATCTCACTCTCCAAAAAAAGTCAAGGAGTATTTCAACTCAATGAAAAAAAATCTCATTTTCTGAACACAAGAAAAAAAAAAGTCCAGGTTTAAATAGTCACTTTTTGATAACCTTTTTTTGCTTGGAATATATTTAAAAAAAAAAAAAAAAATTCATATTAGATATAATCTACGGCTATAAAAAGTTAATTTAACAATAAAAATAATAATATGCTACAAAATATAATTAAACATACTGACTCTATTTAAAAACAATTTCATGTATACAATATAATTTTTTTAATATGTGAATAGTTAAAGAACTCTTCTTCCACTTGAATCTTTCCATCAAAAATTGATGGATTTTAAAAGACCAAAGTTTCGAATGGAGACATTGGACATTTTATGGAAAATTTTGTTTTACAGAGTCTTTCTGCATTGATGTACTTTTATTATTAAACCATTAAAAAAAAGGGACTATTTGTTTATTTAAGTCTCCACTTTTTTTTGTTCACCCGCCATGTGATCAGTGGTTATTTTTAGATCCAATAATTTATATTATTTAATAGAACTTTTTCAAGCTAGTACAATCTCCGATAAAATTTTTAAAGACTTTGGCCTAATTAGGCCCATTAGAGAGAGAGAAAAAAAAACCAAATTTTGTTTATAAAATATTCACCTAACACATTTTACTTTTAAACTATTATAAATTGGAATATCTACAATTAAAACAAAATATCCACAATATGTGCCAAGTTTATTAAATCATTCTTTTAGTACCAAAACACACAAACAAGGCCATGCACAATGAGGAAAACAAGACAATAGGGGCCCAGGGATAACTAAGGACTTAATTAAAACTCCTTACACACAGTTTAATGCTTTATTTTAATTAATAAAAAAGAATTGCAAACTATTATTATTTTTTTTTTTTACCAAAGAAAAATCTGATGGCCAACAATGCATTAGTAATTTGTAAAAATAAATCAGCTTTAATATTTGTACAAGTTTTAAAGAATTTATAATAAAAAAAAATGAGCAATAAATAATAAAAAAAGATGTAAGAATAGTACTGGATTTTGCTAAGCTTTATCTGTAAAATTTACCAGTCATAGAAAGTTTTATTTAGGCCTTTTAAATAAATATCATATTTTAATCATAATTTTATTGAATAATAACTTATCTATGAAGTAAGCTGGTTTATTATAAAATATATGAGATCTATTAATTATCCTCATTATTGTGGTTGTCTAACAATTAAATTTTAATGATAACTCATTAAAAAAATATGTTAATAGCACTGGATTTTGCAAAGCTCTCTCAACAAAATTCATAAGTCACCAAAAATTTAGTTTCGGTTTCCTAAATTATAACTAAATAATAAACATAATTCTTCAATTATAATTTCATTGAAAAATATTTAATTTATGTAGCAATCTTGTTTTTTTAAAAAAAAAAAAAAAAAAGAAAGAAAAAAAGAAAAACACATTAGATTATTTTATCATCCTCATTATTGTGAGTTTGTGAGTTCTGAAAATTATATTTTAATGATAATTCAAAAAATTGAATTTGCCTAAGCCTATAGTTCTTTTTTAACAAGTCTTAATTTATTCAAGAAATTTTCCAAACCACACTTTAATACTCATAAGTAGGATTTTCTTTTATCAAATAGGCAAGTTTTTCAAAGTGAGAATAGTTTTTCTTAATCCACATTCGGTTTTTTTTCTTCTTTTTTTTCTCCAGGTACCTAGGAAGATTCTAAGCCCTGTGAGCATGAGCATAGTTGACCAACATGCATCAGATTTAAGCTCAATTCCTTAAAATTTTTACCAGTATATTACCTTCTACTCTTAGTAAGTTTTTTGTTACAACTATTACTTTTTTTTATGCTTCTGGAAAAAGAGCCTCTTTGAAAACCAGAAGATTGACTTAATCATCATAAATGGATGAAAAGTATAAATTTCTATAGGTTAAATATTTCAGTGATGAATGTAGAGATGGTGATTATTTTGGGATGGAACGTCCCCTTTTACGCAAACTACGAAGATTTTAATTTTACACAAATTTTGGAAACACAGTAGAGTCTTGATTATCACAGTTTCCGCTTTAACGGAACTATCAAATACTTCAAGGATTTATTTTTTGTTCTAGTTAATTTTTAAAACTACCTCCAAAATTAATTCTAAATTTTATCTTCCAAAAATTCAGAAAAACAAGCTGATGGACAACACGAGTTTACTGATGAAATGATCGTTAATATCGTCAAAAATGAATCTAGCAATGATGATGAAGACCATGACGATAAAAATCAAAATATAAAAATATCTCATACAGTAAAAGCTATCGAAAGTGCTATTGAATATATAGAACAACAAGATCAGAGGACACCATCTGTTATCCCAATAAAGATGGCGAACCATTGCTGCAGAAAAGCGCCAAAGTAATGTAAAACAAAATACAATTAAGGACTTTTTAAAGTAAAAACTCTTTATTTCTCGCAAAGCAAGCTTATAAGTGTTTTTAAGTAAGCTTTTTAATTATAATATGAATTGTATGTGGTGTACTTTTATCAATTTTGTATTTGTTGAATATATTACATTTATACCTAGTAGTTCTTTCCTCTTTTAAACTCGTCGAGTTTTTCGGTTATCCAAGTCAATTGTGGTCCACATTAACTCAGATAATTGGGACTTTACTGTAAATTTGTGAAAAAAAGTGCATGAAATTAATTGCACTATGTTTCATAAGCATTATTTTTTTTTTTTAAGAAACTTTAGTCTAAATAACTAATATGCAATGTAAAAATTAAAAACAAATATGGAATAATCTTTGAGTTTCAGATTAAATATTCAATTAATGATTTTAGAGTGGAGGAATATGTCAGATCTAAAACACACTGTTTAAAATGATGTTATTTACTAATTTGATCAAAGTTTTAAAGTTGACTCCTCACAGTTCATGTCTCAAAGATTTTCGGGAGTAGAAGTGGGAAGTTTTCAAAGCTGTAAAAAAATTTCCTGTGAAAATTTATTGATTTTTCATTTTGCCCTTTGTCAGCTATCCTACATAATTCCAGAAATATAAGAATTTTTTTTTTTGTACAGTTTGGCACTCTTGTCACCAGTAAGATTTCCGTATTGCTATCTGCAGCATAATCATCAAGTTTAGACAACCTCAAAGCAGCAGCCAGCTAGATCTATAAAAAAAAAACATCACAAAAGAGGACCAGTTCAAAGAGTATAATTTGTAGCTACCCCCAGCCAAACCTCTACAGTTTTATCCAAGGAATTGCAAGTTTAAAATCCATTTTGCACCTTGGCGATTGTAGCTGGTGCAGATCACGATAGAGAAATATCTCCCAACCACACCCTCCTTAGATATGTCCCGGACTCTTCAATATTCTATTTCACTCCTAAAAATGTATATAGAGGAGTGAATTAATCACGAAAAATGTTCATGGGATAGCAACACTGCTTGTGAGAATGGGGCCCACATGAAATTTATCCGGACTCAAACACAAAAATTTTCAGTAAATAAATGGAAAAATATAAACTCAACATTATAAATATTAATTTAAACTTACCAAAGAAATCATTTCCTGGATTATTTTCCATTTCATCTTCTATTTCTCTCATCAACGCTTCAATTTTTTTCTCAGCTTCTGTTGGTCCCTTTTGTCTCGGAGGTGTAACATTATAAGGTAAAAATGTTTTTGAATTTAATGTATTAGGTTTATGATCCTCTTTGTAAAAAGTAACAGTTCTTATATTTTCTGGTTCATTAGATAAATCCTCATCTTCTTCCTCACTTTCTTCATCATCTATGTTTGAAAATGAAACTTTTTTTCTTTCTTTACCAACTGAAACGCAAGTTAATTTCTCCGAAACTGCTTCAGGCTGTGCGGAGGATCCATTACCGGAATACCCCGAAACTGGTGTGCTGTCGGACACGTGAAATCCAATAAAATGATTTCCTGAAGTGTTGTACGCAACTTTTGAGTGCATAGGAGAACTCATTTGATGCGAGACATTCTCCGACATTTTATTTAAGACAGGATTATTTTGATTTGACGGATTAACAATAGGGGTGTTTTTAACTTCATGAAGATTTGCATAAATAGGACTGTTAACTACAACGCACGAAGCGGGCATAAGTATAGAATTATAATCTTTGGCAGCCACAGCTGGCTCAGGATATGAATGGCAATCAGATTTAGCACTTGCACTTATTGGTCTACTTTCAGTTCCTTGTACATCCTGAATATTTTCATAAACGGGGTTTGAATCTTCAACATTACTTATAACATCACTAGAAATTTCACTTTTACTTGGAACGATTGTAGCATATTGAGTTTCGTTTTTATAGACAGTGTTGAAAGGGACTGGAGTTACACCTGCTACAGTACGAGTTACAGGCAAAGATTCTTTCAAATCTGTAAAATTATATGATGACGGTATTTGGCCTCCATTCCAGGGAAAGTTAATATCAGCATGAGCATGTTTATTTGTTTCACCGCAGCAATAAGCGAAACTGTTCCCCTGTACTGATGTAGTGTTGCTTTTTGCTTGAATTTTACCGTATGTCCCAGTTGGATCTTCTGCACTTGGAGATAAAGGATTATTAACCAATTTAGAAGGAATGTTTGAGTATATACTTTGATGAACGTCAGGGTTTTCAGCCATACTTAAATAAACAGCACGTGGATACTTAATGTCAAAATGTATTGAAGATTTTTTGGAAAGGAATAGAAGTAAAAATTAACGTCATCAAGACATTTTTAAGGACAAACAATTGAACTATTTACCAGGAGTTTTTTCTTATATATTTATATTAAATCACTGTCGGATAGAAGTTCTCCATTTGATTTTTATTCTTCAATTTCAGTTTACAAATTGCACTCGTTCAAACATCAAAACAAAACATTGACATGTTCTCTTCAAGTTAGTCACTATTGCCATCTATTGAGTACGTAGAAAAGTTATTGTGAAAAGAAAGTATTTCAAGAAGATTTTATCACCTACTGACGCCATCTAGTGCAAATGTATCAAAACTATATTTGTATTTCATTAAGTTAGGAAATTTCATTTATTCATCAAATTATTTTTAAATTGATCAGAAGATTCAAATTAAACTTTAGAATTTCTAGAAACTTAGAAAAAAAAATTTTATACACTGAGAAATTGAATGACCTAAAATAAAAGTTTAAAAAAAATATTATAAATTAAATAACAAAATATCAATTTTAACTGATAAAAATTTAAAAGTAATTAAGTTTAAATTCTTGAAATTAATGTTACGAAGTTACCTCAGCGAAAATCAAAATTCTATTTCGTAAAGCATATTCATTGCCAATAATTTTTTAGTTATTTCCACATAAATAGCGTTTTGCAAAGAGGCAAAAATTAAAATTCGTAAAATTAATAAAAAAGGAAAAGATCTAAAGAGAATTAAAATAATAATAATAATAATAATAGAAAATAAAACAAAAATGATGCAGAATTCTGCAACTATAATTATTTTTTGCCTTGTAAAAAGTTTTAAATTTCCGAAATAAATTAATATCTTTTCTTAAAAAAATGAGCAATAAATAAATAAAAAGAATAAATAAACAATCCTTCTCGATCGAACTTAATTGAACTGTTAAAGGGGGTGGAGCCGGAGAGAGAGAATTCTAAATATGCTTTTTATCTCCTTTATTAATTTTAACAAATAAACTGATATGGTAGACAATTTACTCTCTTCGGCAATATCTTTAGATACGTGTATAAGTCGATGCATGTAAAATAAGATTTAAAGCGTTTGGTATTTCAGATTTTCTTTTAATTTTTTCTGATAAAAAATATACCTATAAAGTTCTGCAATATACCAGTCTTTAAAAGGTTGTAAAGAAGTATACATTTGTCTGTTTTTGGATTTCTTATAAACATCTTTTTTTAATTATTATTATTAACTTTAAAAACTTTTTTCAGCATCTTCCAAATTAGTTTAAGCTGTACAAACATTAAAATTTAAATATGTACAAAAAACTGACTTATGTGCAATTTTAAATTACTCTTACTTTACTAAAAACCATATACAGTGGAGCATCGTTTATACGACGCCGAAGGGACCACCGAAAAACGTCGTATAAACGATAACGTCGTATAATCGATTTTTACTTCTAAAACTGAAACTAACTCTGTTTTCAGTTAATTTTAATGTTTAACATGTTGATTTACATAAATTTCTAAATGAGACAAAGCAAAACAAACAAATAACCAAAGGAGAAAAATTGCAGTGAGCCATTTGAATGTATGTTACCTGTAATTATATTTTCTTGCTATTATTCTCTACAATGCTTTGAATAGCGAGTTGAAGTTACTGCTTTCTATGATGCAATTTTAAATTTCTAATCACGGCCAAATCTAATGGCTGAAGCGCACTTGTGCAATTTGCAGGAAAAAAGAGAGCTTTTACATTTTCCAAAATAATTAGTATCGATGGGTGCGCTGGACATTGGTCGATGAATAGCAAAATTTTTCGTTTTTTCCTCTTCATAACATTGTCTAGTTTTTTCAGTCATCTAGTAAAAATTACGGTCGTCATCCAAGCATTCTTGTTGACACCCTTTTCTGTATCATTCATGTTGGCAAATTCCGCCCTTTTTTAAAATACACAAGAAAAAATAAAAAAATTAATAAAGAACAAAATCTAAAAATCGACGTATAACCGATTCTGCGCGTCGTATAAACGATGTATTTTTACATTAAAATGAATAGGAATGATTTGGGACCACAATAAAACGTCGTATAAATGTAAACGTCGTATAAGTGATCGTCGTATAAACGATGCTCCACTGTACTGCCTACTTTTATAACTTTAAACTTTTGAGATAAAATTCTTAAAAGCTTTAAGGATTATCAAGCACTATTTCTACTAATGGCGATTGAAATGGGCTACAGGTGGCATAGAGCAGTGGTGCGCAAACTAGGGGTCGAGACCCCTGTGGGGGTCGATAGAAGTTTTTTGGGGGTCGCTAAATTTTTATGAAATGCATTATTCCTGCTATAAAGAATGAAGCGCCGTCACTCACTGTTTAATTGCAATTTCATGCTGTCCACTCTTTCTTTGACCTAATGCGTAATCCCAGAAAGCATGTAACCTTACGACAACCTTGAGTTTTAACTTTACTTTCATTGTTACGAAAAGGTTTGCGGTAAAAACCTTTTTTCAATGACGCAAAAATATTGCAATTTCCAACCTTTCCTCCTTAAAGGAAAACTAAATGATTTTTAAATCTTTTTTTTAAAAATATTGTTATTTAGGTTAAAAAACAAGCAAATTATAAACCTTATTTTTTGCATTTTTGTTTGCTGTCATGATTAGATTAGCAGAAATATTAAGCGAAAACCTTTTTCAAAGGAAACGAAATAAAGCAAATATTAACCTTTTCAGCGAAAATATTAATAAATAATAAGAAAATATTTTGCAAAGGGCCTCATTTAAAGGAAAGCAAATAAACGAGCATAAGACCATGATTTTGGATTGTTTTTTTAAAGTCTGCGAAAGTACAATACGAAAACTTTCTTCGAAAGGTTTCTCGACACAAGTATAAGTAATAGTTCTTTTTTAGAAACTTTTCATTCGAACAATCTCATTAAAATAATAAATAAAATTTGAATCTGGAGTTTAAAATTGACTCTTCAATATTTTGTTACATATTTTTTTTCCATCTCGAATTTGGGTTTAGGAGTCCTATGCGTTGCGGTTCCTTTAAAATGTGGGGCCTTCTCTCGTTCATTTTACCTTATTGCAAACCTAATTATGGTATGCAATAAAATATTCGCGCGAAGAGAATTTTATTTAAAATATTTATGTGCAGAAAAAATTCGCCCAACAGTCTATTGTGAGCTAGAGGGTCATCGATATTAAGACTCCACGATTTATGACTAACGAGGAGTGGTGGGGAAAATAAAATCAGCATTGTGCACCTACCGCCTTTATTTCCCTGACAAGCTGGTACCCACTCTACAGCAGGGTGGATTCAAAACCTAGGCCCACAGTTTTTTTCATCATATCTTTGGAGTGAATTTAAGAATATTTTGTTCACAGAACTCGATGTATAGTGTAAAAAATAAAAGCCAGACCACCCTGAATAGATTTTGATCTAATGATTGAATTTTCACGTTTTATAAATCAATCTTAATATACAAAACAATCGTACCAAAGGGAATTTTTATACACTATTTAGGGGGCACATAAAGAGCCAAAATAGATTTTGTTAATTAACCGAAAGGAAGTTTTTTAAGGGGGTTCAGTACCTAAAGACCTTCAAAAAATCGAATTTGAGATTTTGATCAATAATTAAACTAGAAACAATTAGCTTTCTAACGATATATTGCTTTTGTTTGAAATCCACGTAGAAGTGCACTTAAACTTAATTTAAAAATTGTAAACAAACCGAAAACACCCATGCCACGCCCACTTTTGACAGACGATTTCGTAAACATTATAATGTCCATTATTTTTTGCATGTGCTATTACCAAGTCATTAAAAAATTATTTATAATTTCAACTTTACAATAACTTTAGTTGATTGTAACTTTAACTGGATTATTTATTTGTTCTTTATTTCCATGCGATTTTCGAGAATTTTGAATATAAAACTGAGATATACATTAATTTGATTTGTTAAGTCTATTTGTTTTGTTCTTTTATTATACTGCTATTAGGTCATTATTTTTACGTTTTTTTTATTCTTCATTACGTTTTTGTTTACTTACGTAAAAGAGAAGAAAATAAAGTACTGAAATGCAAAAAAAACATTTCTTATGGACCTGGATTGTTTTGAAGCTGTCATTACCAGCATAGATTAGGAATTTCGTTTACATTATTTGAATTTACCTTGGACCGGATTTTTTTTTCTCCCTAATTTCTAGTTACATCATTTTGATTTTTTGTTTAAATGCTCTTTACATAATATTTCTAATTTTGAAGTAAATTCTTATTTACAGTTCTTTGTTAATTATTTCTGTGTTTAGAATGTTTATCTTGAAATATGCATTTTCTTAGATTTTTTTTGTAATATTGTTATTTTTTTTAACAAAAATACTTTTAACTGATTTAAATTTAAACAAAACATCTTGGTAAAGACTTAAATATTCAATTTTCATGAATAAAATTTATGGGTGATTTATGAATTATACAATTTTATATTTATCGCATTCAGTTTGAAAATTTTAAGGGCTTTTTATTCGCTCGAAAAGTGAGGAGAGTATAGTATAAAAACCTATTTTTCAGTCAAATAAAAGAAACATTTAAGAGTAATTTGTTTGAAATGTAAGCAGTACGAGATTTATAACTTAGAAACAATATGATTTTTGAATTTAAATTTCAAATATCGTTGGTAGTCTAATATTTACGCTTTAAATGCGAATAACTCAAAACTATGTTTTTTTTGCTTCGATGTACCTTTTCTTGAAAACTATTGATCACAACACTTTGATTTTTGATTTAAAAAGTTCCTTTAGTACTGTAGTTTGTGCTGAAGTGAGCAGTTTTTTTGGAGATACTTAATATTTTTTTTAATTCAAAATTTTTGGATGAAAATGTGAAGCTTTTAAAATTTTCTGTCATGCTGTGTAATTTATTTTTTTTAAATTTCTTTTAATTTACTAAATTTAAAAAAGTTCACTTCAGTATAATCTAGAATATCTATTACATACACAAAAAAAATTTCAAAGCTGTAACTACGATACTTTTTTTAAAAAGGTACATCGAAATATGCCATTTTAACATTGTCAACATAGGAGGTACCGAACCCCCTTAAGCTATATATTCGGGGAAGCATCGTGTGAGTCGTGGTGTGGTTGTTTGCGCAAAGGGTAAAGAAGTTTGTAGACTCGATGGTCAAGGGTTCAGTCCTGTAAACGGATTAATTTTTAATTTTTTTTTCTATTTACTTAATTTTACTTTTTAAAATTTATTTTTCGATATTTCAACGAGAATAAAGTGTTATATATATGAAAGTAATTATTTTTCTTTGGGAAAGAGGGAAAAATAGCTGAAAAACGGATAAATTTCGACTCTGGAGTTACGCACACGACTCACTACGTAACTCCCTTTAATATTAACTTATAATTTTCAAACTCTGCCAGAAATTAGAGATATATATACCAAACAATCGTAATAAAGGAAATTTTTATACACTAATTAGGGGGCACATAGTGGGCCAAAATAGATTTTGTTAATTAACGGGAAGGAAGTTCTTTAAGTTATATATTCGTGGAAGCAACGTGTGAGGCGTGGTGCGGTTGTTAGCGCCATGGGTAAAGAAGTTTGTTGAATCGGTGATCAGGGGTTCGGTCCTGGTCACGAATTAATTTTTAATTTTTTTTTCTATTTACTTTATTTTACTTTTTAAAATTTATTTTTCGATATTTCAACGAGAATAAAGTGTTATATATATGAAAGTAATTATTTTTCTTTGGGAAAGAGGGAAAAATAGCTGAAAAACGGATAAATTTCGACTCTGGAGTTACGCACACGACTCACTACGTAACTCCCTTTAATATTAACTTATAATTTTCAAACTCTGCCAGAAATTAGAGATTTATATACCAAACAATCGTAATAAAGGAAATTTTTATACACTAATTAGGGGGCACATAGTGGGCCAAAATAGATTTTGTTAATTAACGGGAGGGAAGCTCTTTAAGCTATATATTCGTGGAAGCAACGTGTGAGTCGTGGTGTGGTTGTAAGCGCCATGGGTAAAGAAGTTTGTTGAATCGGTGATCAGGGGATCGGTCCTGGTCACGGATTAATTTTAAATTTTTTTTTCTATTTTCTTTATTTTACTTTTTATAATATATTTTTGGATATTTCAACGAGAATAAAGTGTTATATATATAAAAGTAATTATTTTTCTTTGGGAAAGAGGGAATAATAGCTGAAAAACGGATAAATTTCGACTCCGGAGTTACGCACTCGACTCACTACGTAATTCCCTTTAATATTAACTTATAATTTTCAAACTCTGCCAGAAATTAGAGTTTTATATACCAAACAATCGTAATAAAGGAAATTTTTATACACTAATTAGGGGACACATAGTGGGCCAAAATAGATTTTGTTAATAAACGGGAAGGAAGTTCTTTAAGCTATATATTCGTGGAAGCAACGTGTAAGTCGTGGTGCGGTTGTTAGCGCCATGGGTAAAGAAGTTTGTTGAATCTGTGATCAGGGGTTCGGTCCTGGTCACGAATTAATTTTTAATTTTTTTTTCTATTTACTTTATTTTACTTTTTAAAATTTATTTTTCGATATTTCAACGAGAATAAAGTGTTATATATATGAAAGTAATTATTTTTCTTTGGGAAAGAGGGAAAAATAGCTGAAAAACGGATAAATTTCGACTCTGGAGTTACGCACACGACTCACTACGTAACTCCCTTTAATATTAACTTATAATTTTCAAACTCTGCCAGAAATTAGAGATATATATATACCAAACAATCGTAATAAAGGAAATTTTTATTCACTAATTAGGGGGCACATAGTGGGCCAAAATAGATTTTGTTAATTAACGGGAAGGAAGCTCTTTAAGCTATATATTCGTGGAAGCAACGAGTGAGTCGTGGTGTGGTGGTAAGCGCCATGGGTAAAGAAGTTTGTTGAATCGGTGATCAGGGGATCGGTCCTGGTCACGGATTAATTTTTAATTTTTTTTTCTATTTACTTTATTTTACTTTTTAAAATTTATTTTTCGATATTTCAACGAGAATAAAGTGTTATATATATGAAAGTAATTATTTTTCTTTGGGAAAGAGGGAAAAATAGCTGAAAAACGGATAAATTTCGACTCTGGAGTTACGCACACGACTCACTACGTAACTCCCTTTAATATTAACTTATAATTTTCAAACTCTGCCTGAAATTAGAGATTTATATACCAAACAATCGGAATAAAGGAAATTTTTATACACTAATTAGGGGGCACACAGTGGGCCAAAATAGATTTTGTTAATTAACGGGAAGGAAGCTCTTTAAGCTATATATTCGTGGAAGCAACGTGTGAGTCGTGGTGTGGTTGTAAGCGCCATGGGTAAAGAAGTTTGTTGAATCGGTGATCAGGGGATCGGTCCTGGTCACGGATTAATTTTTAATTTTTTTTCTATTTTCTTTATTTTACTTTTTAAAATATATTTTTGGATATTTCAACGAGAATAAAGTGTTATATATATAAAAGTAATTATTTTTCTTTGGGAAAGAGGGAATAATAGCTGAAAAACGGATAAATTTCGACTCCGGAGTTACGCACACGACTCACTACGTAATTCCCTTTAATATTAACTTATAATTTTCAAACTCTGCCAGAAATTAGAGAT
Organism: Parasteatoda tepidariorum; assembly: GCF_982258835.1. Lineage (NCBI taxonomy): Eukaryota > Metazoa > Arthropoda > Arachnida > Araneae > Theridiidae > Parasteatoda > Parasteatoda tepidariorum. Next base: position 55,887,515 of record NC_141766.1, read on the forward strand.
TTATATACCAAACAATCGTAATAAAGGAAATTTTTATACACTAATTAGGGGGCACATAGTGGGCCAAAATAGATTTTGTTAATTAACGGGAAGGAAGCTCTTTAAGCTATATATTCGTGGAAGCAACGAGTGAGTCGTGGTGTGGTTGTAAGCGCCATGGGTAAAGAAGTTTGTTGAATCGGTGATTAGGGGATCGGTCCTGGTCACGGATTAATTTTAAAATTTTTTTTCTATTTACTTTATTTTACTTTTTAAAATTTATTTTTCGATATTTCAACGAGAATAAAGTGTTATATATATGAAAGTAATTATTTTTCTTTGGGAAAGAGGGAAAAATAGCTGAAAAACGGATAAATTTCGACTCTGGAGTTACGCACACGACTCACTACGTAACTCCCTTTAATATTAACTTATAATTTTTAAACTCTGCCAGAAATTAGAGATATATATATACCAAACAATCGTAATAAAGGAAATTTTTATACACTAATTAGGGGGCACATAGTGGGCCAAAATAGATTTTGTTAATTACAAGAAGGAAGCTCTTTAAGCTATATATTCGTGGAAGCAACGAGTGAGTCGTGGTGTGGTTGTAAGCGCCATGGGTAAAGAAGTTTGTAGAATCGGTGATCAGGGGATCGGTCCTGGTCACGGATTAATTTTTAATTCTTTTTTCTATTTACTTTATTTTACTTTTTAAAATTTATTTTTCGATATTTCAACGAGAATAAAGTGTTATATATATGAAAGTAATTATTTTTCTTTGGGAAAGAGGGAAAAATAGCTGAAAAACGGATAAATTTCGACTCTGGAGTTACGCACACGACTCACTACGTAACTCCCTTTAATATTAACTTATAATTTTCAAACTCTGCCAGAAATTAGAGATATATATATACCAAACAATCGTAATAAAGGAAATTCTTATACACTAATTAGGGGGCACATAGTGGGCCAAAATAGATTTTGTTAATTAACGGGAAGGAAGCTCTTGAAGCTATATATTCGTGGAAGCAACGAGTGAGTCGTGGTGTGGTTGTAAGCGCCATGGGTAAAGAAGTTTGTTGAATCGGTGATCAGGGGATCGGTCCTGGTCACGGATTAATTTTTAATTTTTTTTTCTATTTACTTTATTTTACTTTTTAAAATTTATTTTTCGATATTTCAACGAGAATAAAGTGTTATATATATATGAAAGTAATTATTTTTCTTTGGGAAAGAAGGAAAAATAGCTGAAAAACGGATAAATTTCGACTCTGGAGTTACGCACACGACTCACTACGTAACTCCCTTTAATATTAACTTATAATTTTCAAACTCTGCCTGAAATTAGAGATTTATATACCAAACAATCGTAATAAAGGAAATTTTTATACACTAATTAGGGGGCACATAGTGGGCCAAAATAGATTTTGTTAATTAACGGGAAGGAAGCTCTTTAAGCTATATATTCGTGGAAGCAACGTGTGAGTCGTGGTGTGGTTGTAAGCGCCATGGGTAAAGAAGTTTGTTGAATTGGTGATCAGGGGATCGGTCCTGGTCACGGATTAATTTTTAATTTTTTTTTCTATTTTCTTTATTTTACTTTTTAAAATATATTTTTGGATATTTCAACGAGAATAAAGTGTTATATATATAAAAGTAATTATTTTTCTTTGGGAAAGAGGGAATAATAGCTGAAAAACGGATAAATTTCGACTCCGGAGTTACGCACACGACTCACTACGTAATTCCCTTTAATATTAACTTATAATTTTCAAACTCTGCCAGAAATTAGAGATTTATATACCAAACAATCGTAATAAAGGAAATTTTTATACACTAATTAGGGGGCACATAGTGGGCCAAAATAGATTTTGTTAATTAACGGGAAGGAAGCTCTTTAAGCTATATATTCGTGGTAGCAACGAGTGAGTCGTGGTGTGGTTGTAAGCGCCATGGGTAAAGAAGTTTGTTGAATCGGTGATCAGGCGTTCGGTCCTGGTCACGGATTAATTTTTAATTTTTTTTCTATTTTCTTTATTTTACTTTTTAAAATATATTTTTGGATATTTCAACGAGAATAAAGTGTTATATATATAAAAGTAATTATTTTTCTTTGGGAAAGAGGGAATAATAGCTGAAAAACGGATAAATTTCGACTCCGGAGTTACGCACACGACTCACTACGTAACTCCCCTTAATATTAACTTATAATTTTAACTATAAAACTCTGCCAGAAATGAGAGTTTTATATACCAAACAATCGTAATAAAGGAAATTTTTATACACTAATTAGGGGACACATAGTGGGCCAAAATAGATTTTGTTAATAAACGGGAAGGAAGTTCTTTAAGCTATATATTCGTGGAAGCAACGTGTAAGTCGTGGTGTGGTTGTTAGCGCCATGGGTAAAGAAGTTTGTTGAATTGGTGATCAGGGATCGGTCCTGGTCACGGATTAATTTTTAATTTTTTTTTCTATTTTCTTTATTTTACTTTTCAAAATTTATTTTTCGATATTTCAACGAGAATAAAGTGTTATATATATAAAAGTAATTATTTTTTATTGGGAAAGAGGGAATAATAGCTGAAAAACGGATAAATTTCGACTCCGGAGTTACGCACACGACTCACTACGTAACTCCCTTTAATATTAACTTATAATTTTCAAACTCTGCCAGAAATTAGAGTTTTATATACCAAACAATCGTAATAAAGAAAATTTTTATACACTAATTAGGGGGCACATAGTGGGCCAAAATAGATTTTGTTAATTAAGGGGAAGGAAGTTCTTTGAGCTATATATTCGTGGAAGCAACGTGTGAGTCGTGGTGTGGTTGTTAGCGCCATAGGTCAAGAAGTTTGCTGATTCGGTGAACAGGGGTTCGGTCCTGGTCGCGGAATAATTTTTAATTTTTTTTTCTATTTACTTTATTTTACTTTTTAAAATTTATTTTTCGAAATTTCAACGTGAATAAAGTGTCATATATATAAAAATAATTATTTATCTTTGGAAAAGAGGGAATAATAGCTGAAAAACGGATAAATTTCGAATCCGGACATACGCACATGACTCACTATGTAACTCCCTTTAATATTATTTTATAATTTTCAAACTCTGCCAGAAATTAGAGTTTTATATACCAAACAATCGTAATAAAGGAAATTTTTATACACTAATTAGGGGGCACATAGTGGGCCAAAATAGATTTTGTTAATTAAGGGGAAGGAAGTTCTTTAAGCTATATATTTGTGGAAGTAACGTGTGAGTCGTGGTGTGGTTGTTAGCGCCATGGGTAAAGAAGTTTGTTGAATCGGTATTCAGGGGTTCGGTTCTGGTCACGGATTAACTTTTAATTTTTTCATCAATTTACTTTATTTTACTCTTTAAAATTTATTTTTCGATATTTCAACGAGAATAAAGTGTTATATATATAAAAGTAATTATTTTTCTTTGGGAAAGAGGGAATAATAGCTGAAAAACGGATAAATTTCGACTCCGGAGCTACGCACACGACTCACTCCGTAACTCCTTTTCATATTAACTTATAATTTTCAAACTCTGCTACAAATTAGAGTTTTATATATCAAACAATCGTACCAAAGGAAACTTTTATACACTAATTAGGAGGCACATAATGGGCCAAAATAGATTTTGTTCATTAACCGGAAGGAAGTTCTTTAAGCTATATATTCGTGGAAGCAACGTGTGAGTCGTGGTGTGGTTGTTAGCGCCATGGGTAAAGAAATTTGCTGATTCGGTGATCAGTGGTTCGGTCCTGGACACGGATTAGTTTTAAATTTTTTTTTTCTATTTACTTTATTTTTCTTTTTAAAATTTATTTTTCGAAATTTCAACGTGAATAAAGTGTCATATATATAAAAATAATTATTTTTCTTTGGAAAAGAGGGAATAATAGCTGAAAAACGGATGAATTTCGAATCCGGACATACGCACACGACTCACTATGTAACTCCTTTTAATATTAACTTATAATTTTGAAACTCTGCCAGAAATTAGAGTTTTATAGACCAAACAATCGTTTTAAAGGAAATTTTTATACACTAATTGGGGGGCACATAATGGGCCGAAATAGATTTTGTTAATTAACCGGAAGGAAGTTCTTTAAGCTAAATATTCGTGAAAGCAACGTGTGAGTCGTGGTGTGGTTGTTAGCGCCATGGGAAAAGATGTTTGTGGACTCGTATGTCACGAGTTCGGTCCTGGTCACGGTTTAAGTTTTAATTTAGTGACTCAAATATGCTAATTAGTTAGTGATGGCGATTTTTTAATTTACGAAATAAACACAAAAATGTGTTTTCTCTGAATAAACATACCTTTTTTCCGACGGATTCAGATTTTGAACCCCCAAAATATAGGGGGTAGCCACAGTCTGGGGAATATTGTCCTTATAGTTTGATCATGAGGGGGATCCAAAGTTTGGAATCCTCTATCTAAATTTTACATTTTGCTTACTTCACCATACATAGAGACCTTTTTAAGCGAGTTAAAAAAATTTTGAACATAATTTTAAAATTCGTTTATCCAGACATAATGGCATGCAGAAAATAAACTTTAGTAAATATTAATTATTTTTTATTACGCTATTAAATAATAGCTGGAAAATTTTTGAATTATAAGGCAGACAACTTTTTATACAATTTTTATGTACGTAATTTTACATGGCAAAATACAAAATCGAGCTAAATCTATCGAATTGTTCCTGTGTATATTTAAAATTCGATTTCTCAGAAACTATTCAACCGATTATGCTCAAATTTTGCATTTTGTCATGTGAAATTACATATTTTAAAAGGATGTTAAAATTTTGTACCTCTTAATTTAATTTTTGTCACTGCTGTAATAGATTTTCTCGAAAAAGTTCATAAGTAAGCAGGTATGTTAATGTTCAACCATTCCTGAAATTTTGCAGCAGTTTTTTCGTGTCACGAATTTTTTCTGTACATTATCGGCAAAACATTGTTGAAAATAGAAATTTAAAATAAAAAAAAATGTAAAAGGAACTAATAAAAAGAAAAACAAGTTTTTCTAAAGGTCTGTTTAATATACGTGTTCAATATTCGTCTGTTTAATATAAGTCTGTTTAATATACAAATATACGTCTAAAATACATAAAATTAAAATGCGATAAATAAAATTTTAAACGAAGTTCTTTTAAAAACTGGAAAAACTTCTATTAGTCTTATTGTACCGAAACTTTGAGGCAATGCTTAATGTTCAAACTTCAATATTCTAATTCAATTAAAAATAATAATGAAAATAAAAGAAAATAAAAAAAATAAAAGAAAATAAAAAATAAAAGAAAATAAAAATATAATCTCACTAAATTTAACTTTTGAAAATTATTGTAAACCCCAGATTCTCCTCTCTCTCAAAATACTGTCTTAAAAATTGCTGCTTACGTCATGCGCAACTTTGCACTAATATTACGGCTTCTGACCACTTACACTTTTAGAGTTTACTTGCTTGATAATAGTTTAAAATTGAAATTTCCTAATGATATTCTGTTTTATTGTACCACGTTTAAGATATTTCCTTGTTTTTATATAGAAAGTAGGTGCACGGTTTAATTGCATTTCATTTGCCTTATTAAGTATTTAATTTACTATTTACGCATTGTTATTTGTTTTTTTAAGATTATCAATTAATATTAACTCAATTTAAAACTTAAATTTATGCTTGGAACGGCCTTACCCAAAGGACATTAAACGGTTATTATGCTCCCTTCTAATGGCTATATCACACGAGAGAAAATATGTGCAACTGCAAGTGTAACTGCAAGTGTAAGTGCAACTGTAAGTGAAATTTCTCCAAAAATTTCTCGTGTGATATAGAAATCACGGTTGCACGAAATATCTGCAACCGTTCAGGCAATTTCTTTCATGAACCAATCAGATCGTTTGCTTTTATGACGTTTCAATTTTATGTGATGACGTATACAAATGTAAATAAAAATGGCGGCGACGTTGGTGAAGAGGATGATCGGATGAAATTTTTTTATAGACGAAACGGAACAGTTTTTTAGTTTAATAATAACATTTTCTTTAAAATCAAAGCATTAAAAATACTTTCACACGATGAAATAACCATCTCAATGCAGTTGATGTACTACCATAACAGGAACCTGCACATCATTTTAGTATCGGTGAGTATAGTACACTATTTTCTAGATAAATTTTCTTTTAAAATATTTATTTATTTTAAGCTAATAAAATTAAAACTTATTATAATTTGTTCCGATCAAAGTTTTAATTACTTTAAATAGAAATAATTTCTATTTTTATATACAGTGGGTAAAAAAAGTTTCCGTACGGTCACTAAATTTAAGAATAAATGAGCATAATTTGTAAAGTATTGCATTTTTTTTTTAAATACTGTCTATATGTGTTTAGTATATGTCTATAGAAAGAGATTTTTATAAATTTTCATTTTTACAAAACGAGAAAAGCATATTATTTGCAATATCTAAGGTAAATTGAAATTTGCAATGCAAAAAAAATTTCCGTACGCATTATGCAAATTCTTTCTGACGTGTTTAAAACAGGCCCGCAATAAATCTTTGACGTTAGAAAGTTAATCGTTAAAGTTGATCGTCTCAAACTGGAAGTTCCCAGAGCTATTCGGGAGTTAGTGATTAAATTGCGAAAAGATGGATTATCCATGTGAAGGATTAGTGAAATGACTAAAAAATCGAAGTCTACTGTGCAATATATCATTGAAAGATATCGTAAACTTCATTCACTTGAGGATAGAGATCGATCCGGGAGGCCGTCCTAATTAAATCGCGTGCATAAAAGAAACATCATACGCCAAGTCCACGAATTAGTGCGCCGTGGTTGGCAGCTGATTAAATGGTTAGTTACAACATTAAAGTCTCAACTCAAACCGTGAAAAATGTCATTAAAAAAGTGGTTATCATGGACGTGCGACCCGGAAGAAACCCTATATAAGTTTGTGCAACAGGAAAAAGCGCCTCGAGTTTGCAAAGAAGTATGTAAGCAAGCCATTATCTTTCTGGGAATCCATTATTTTTAGTGATGAATCAAAATTTAACATTCATGGGTTAGATGGCCGAGTTATGGTGCGGAGAAAACAAAACAAACAAATGCTAACTGAGAATTTATGCAGAACTGTGAAGCACGGTGGTGGCGGTGTTATGGTGTGGGGGTGTATGAGTGCTTCTGGAGTAGGTAATTTGCAATTCATCGAGGGAACTATGGATTGATTTGGATATCTGAATATTCTTAAGCAAAATGTGTGATCCAGAGCGGAGAAACTATCTCTTGGAACTGGATTTACTTTTCAGCAGGACAACGATCCTAAACACACCTCTAAGATTTGCCAAGAGCGGCGCCCTTACCATCCTAAACAACAACTTCATAGCCTTCCCCAGTCACCCGATTTAAACCCCATCAAACATTTGTGGGAAGAAATTGGCCGACAACTTAAAAAATATGACATAAAAAACAAAGTTGAACTCAAAAGTGCCATTAGTAGGATTTGGTGTAATATTTCTCCAGAAACAACAAAAAAACTTGTAAGGGTAATGCCAAAACGTCTAAGAGAGGTAATAAAGGCCAAAGGAGGGCCCACTGATCATTAAATGCATTTTTGTAAATGTATTTTGCATTTTTGTAAACTTTTTTCGTGTGCTAGGGCACCGTACGGAGACTTTTTTGCTCGATGTTTACGACATTTTTTGAGTTTTTAAGATTTATTATTTAATTTTGCCAGTATTATCATCCTTTTAATATGAATAAATATTGAATAATATAAGTTTTAACACATTTTTAAGTTTTCATTTTTATCATTATGAATTTTGTGTGACAAATTAAACTTTGATTTGCATTCATATCTGCGTACGGAGACTTTTTTTACCCACTGTATGTAAAGATTTATACTGGCGAAAAGCTTTACTTTGAAATATTCGCCAAGCAACTCGCCAAACTTTGTTAGATTATTATAACATAAAATATAATAATGATTATATTTCTTTATTTTCAAATTTTAAACTTTATTACTGTTGATTGTAAAAGCATGTGTCCGATTATTTGAAATTTTTTTATTATTATAATTATTTGTGAATTAATTATTTTATTCTTCCCTAAGAATTCTTTTAATTTTTGAAAATCTAAAATGCAAATTTCCAATCTCCTTGTCTGTTTCTACATTCATCCCCTCAAATCTTTTTTTTTTGTGTGTGTGATGATTTACTAATGATACTTTACTTTTTATTTATACTTCACATTTATATTTTGATACTTAGCTTTTCTACAATGACAGTAAGTATGTAAGTGTACCTTACTAATTTTTCAATATACATAAATTTTTAATAGTCCTCGATCATAAATATAATCTATTTTTCTTAAAACAAATTTCAATCCAAACATAAGAACTACAAAACCAAATATACCTGCCATCTTTCATTAGTGTATAGAATAATCTTAGAACTCTAATCAAAATATCTGTCAAACTTAAAATAAGTTTAAAGGGGATACCTAAGGACTTAAATGATTTCAAATTAATGGTATTTAATCTCTCTTATTCTAATAATGTGTTGGTAAAATTTTATCATGAAAGTGATTTCTTTCTTTTATTTCAGATATTTCGTATAATCCTGTAAGGTTTGTCTGGTGAAGAAGGAAAGAGATGCAATACTGTTTTTATGAAAGAAATTAAAAAATAAGAAATGAAAATGAATAATGTTCTAAATGTTTCACTTGACAATAAATGTTTTGTTTTTTAAATTGATTCTTGTATTATTTAAAATGCAAAACAAAACATGAAAAAGTCTGTAACAAAATAATATGATACATAAAAAGTATGTTCTTAATAAAATATTGTTTTTTTTTCATAGTTCTAAATAAATTTTAATTTATATACTGTATATTACAATAAATTTGTCCTGAAATAAATCCTATAATTTTTAATTAAATTATCTCATATCAATAAAGAATGTTTTAAATTTTACAATTATAAATTGTAAGTATGACATTGAAAATCCTCTTATATTTAAAAAACAATTTTACTAAGAAATTGGAAAAAATAATTTTCATAAAAGTGATACTCCTGATATGCAATGTGTAAATGAATAAAATTGATGATCCCTTAAAAACTAAACAAAACTCAGCGGCACAGCCCACAGAGGGTCAAGGCCTTCTGTGCCCATCTCAGTTTTCTTGACCTTTGGGCTCTGGGATGCAGGAGCATTTGTTCCGGTTAGGTAGTCAGTCATACGTGAAACCCCCAGTGTTTAGCTCCCAAGTATGCTTGGTACTCATTTATCGACCCACTGAAGGAATGAAAGGCTGAGTCAACCTTGCTCGGCCCGACGATCGAACCAGGGACCTGTGGCACGACAGAGCGAAGAGCTACCGCTCACCCACCGGGCGTGATGATTCCTTAATGCAATGTAAATTAATTTGATGACAATAAAATTCTGACACATTGTAGTATAGACAAGTATAGACATTAGTAGTATAGACATTATTTATTATGTATTTTTTAGACTAAATTAAAAAAATAGAATTGATTTGATAGAACTAATAGTTTTGATGTTATAAATATTTTATGAGCAAAAGGAAAGTCAAAAATTGTATATTTCATACATTAAACCCTCATTTCTTCTAAAGAATTATTTCAAAGGACTATGTTTTTTAATTAAGCTTAAAAAATTAAATTTGAAGAAATGCCTTACTTGTTTAGATAGCAATGTCAGTTGCATAAAATGGTATAAGTCATAAAATTGTCCTTTCTACACATGAAACTTTTATAAATTTTCGAGTAGCTAAACTATTAAATCAGACAGCTTGTTTTTATTCTCATTCGATTTAGCGTATACATAGATAACGATACCGCACTTGCCTAGCTATCATGTTAGATAGTAAATATATATAAATAAACTATGCTTTTACAGGGTGCGGAGCCAAATTCAACAAAAAATAAGCAACTTTTAAGAACATTTTAGGCACTCAAAAAATATTTTTAAGCACTATGTAAATTGACAAAATGCAAAATAAATCTCAGACTTCACATGATCATGATAAAATAACTAGAATTTGACAAAGAACTCTTTTCTTGATTATATTAGCCATTAAAAAATGATCAAGAGATTTTTCGGTTCGATTTCAGAGGGTGAAAAATAAAGCCTGAAATTGAGAATATCTTGCAAAATACAGCAGAGTTGCACATGAGAAAGCAAGGATCTCACCGAACCCAGCTCACTAGACGCACATGCGGACTCGCAAGTACTTCACCAAACCTGTAAAATGATTGGCGCTTTCATACGCTATGGACTGACGGTGCGCTGAAATTGATCGTGGTTGAATGAATTCTGAAAACGTGAAATAGAGAAATGCGAAAAACGCGTTTTTACATAATACGTGGCGAAAATCGACATTCCCTTTCATAAATTTCATTTTTGAAAAGGGAAAATAAAGCACCTTTTAAAAACACCCATTAAGAAAAGCACTTTTAAGGGCCTTTAAAAAATGAAAATCGAAACTAAGCACCTTTAAGCACTTTTCAAAAACGCTACGCATCATGTTTTATACCTTAGTCACTCAAATCAAGATAAAAAAAATTGTCAAAATTCTAGATAGTATTTAAGTCCATCCCCCTTTCACCCCCTTATCCTTTTAGAGACGCAGCATGTATTTAAGTCCATCTCCCTTTCACCCCTTATCCTTTCAGAGACGCGGCATGAAATTCAATGATATCTTAATATCATCTCATATTATGAGGTAGAAATCATAATCCTTTTTATGCTATGCTACTTCACTATTGGGGAAATAAAGTCTTTTAGAATTTTAATTTGCTGCTGAAAAAAAGACTTAACACAAATACAAATGTAAAAAATTAAATCAAAATCAATCAATATTCTACAGCGTCTGTGATTTCTTTTTCCTCCCTTTACGAACATCGTTCAGAAACTATGATATAATAAAATATGATAAAATAAAATATGAGCCAAAAGTAAAGATAAATAACAAAATATGGTAACCCAATAACATGCAACCGTTCAGGCAATTAAGCAACCCTTTCGGCAACTCCGAACGGAGGAATTGCGCTTAGAGTTTCACTTACACTTGCAGTTACACTTGCAGTTGCACATATTTTTCTCTCGTATGATAGAGGCATTAATTTCAGTAAGTTTCAAGTAAACACTGAAACTATAATTTAAATTTAATTATCAATATTTTAATTTATTACTGTTATTACTATTTTACCTTAATTATTATTATTATTATATTTTTGGATGTATGAGTTGCCGATAGATTCAAGTAAATAGCTTTACAATACATTTATAGTTATTATAAAAAATGGAAATTAGCACTAACGTTAGTTAGATTTATTTACATTAATACCAAAATATAGCTCAACAAATAAAAATAATATTTCAGAAATTGAAGATTTTTCCATATTAAAAAGTTTTATGAGGCTCCAGACTACTTATCAAGATTTTAAAATAGAAACTGTGTATTACTATAATTTGGTTCTGATTTTTGCCAAACGTAGCATTTATAATATTTTCTTAACCCACTTTCGAGTGCATCTATGGCTAGAAGATTGTACTTGTAATTTCGGTAACTTTCCGATTAGCTTAAGCAATTTTAATTTCAAGACAGGATAATATATGTTTTATTCGTTTTTTAATCACCATAAGTAGAATTGATTGCTTATAGGAATAATTGTGATTCATTTTGAAATTGGAATTCATTTGAGAAATTTGATCTCTATAATTGATCAAAAATCGTAGAATACTGTCAAGTTTAGAATAATGTCCATAAAAATTTTTGTGACCAGTTCTAAGACAACCTAGTTCAGTTTGTTTTAGGCGATAGTTCGGGTTCAACATGGAAGATAACGTGATCGATTGTAGCGGCTCATGGGTACTAACTGATGGATTGCTTCTACGTCAAAATTTTCGGAACTTGAATGTAGTTTATCAATTGATTCGACTTCATATTTATGTATAGTGCGAAGCAAAATTACTCGGCTTAAATAACTTTCAATCTAATATGTAAATTTTTTATGTCTTGAGTCTCAATTTTATTTTGTTCGAGGACATAATCTTGTACATGCTAATTAATTTATACAAACGATATTTTAAGTTACAAAATCAGAAAGAAAAAAAAAAACGATTTTTTCTTCTCCGATGGATTTGAATTTTTGATCCTCAACATATGGAAGGTAGTCAACATTTTAAAAGTTTTCCAGCATGAAAATATTGCCAAAGTTGTTTAGGCAGGAGAGCGATTGAATGTTTGGATCTCTTAATGTTAACAAAACTTTTTGAGCATTTCGCTAGATTTGAAAAACTTTTTTAAGCGAATCATGAAGTTTTTACACACTATTATAAGATTCGTTCATCCAAAGATAATTCTATGTAAAAAATAACCTTAAATAAATATTATTTTTTATTTTATTTGCTAATTGTCAAAAACACTTTTCATTGCAAAATATAGAAAAAAAATTTCATAATTTTTAAGAAAGTAATTTTAAAGGCAAAATGAGAAATTTGAATGAAATCGGACTACTAGTTTCCAATTTGTCCAATTTTAAAAAAAAGTTATTTATGTAAAATTCGATTTCTGAAGAACTCTTCGATTGATTTCATTCAAATTTTAAATTTGCTTTAAAAGTTATACAAGGCGAACTTTGCAAAAAGGAATTTTAACATTAAGTGATTCTAACTTTCTACCGTTCTCCTTCATAAACTATTGATACCATATTTTGCAGATGGCAGGTGCTTCTCCTGTTTTAAGGGTCCAGGAGCTGAATTCCTCATAAAGTTAGACATTCAAACAACTAAGATCGAGTTGTAGTATGTACATTGAAGTCCGATCAATAGATAAAATATTTTCAAGGGTTTCCCTTTCTTGCGCCCTGTTTATACATAAATGCATACATCGTTATTACATAGCACATGAATACATGCGTACATATATTGAACATAAATTGTGTATATACGTACAAACATACGGGAGTAAAAATATACCCCCATTTACATAGATACACATATACATTATATGTATATTCATATAAAGTATGTGTGTCCCGCAGTGGACTGATCGTTAAGACACGGTTCCCAGCAGATCACCGAAGTCAAGCATCACTGGCTACGGTCAGTGTGCGAATGGGTGACCACTTGGATCAGACTGTGTAGGGCCCGAGAGTGTGCGGTATTGGTCCTCGTTATACTGTTCTACCGTAAAGTGCTCGACTTCGAGTGCAGGTCGTCGGGTTACCGAAGCGGGGGTGCCATCCCCTCTGCAGAGGATCAAAATTGTGATGGCATGTCTTCGGAAAATCCTCAGGGGTGTTTCCCAGACCGTCTCCAATAGCCCCTCTTGCAGCTCTAGTGCGACGTTAATTAACTACAACTACAACAACAACAATAAAGTATGTGTGTATCTACATATATGTGAATTAACGTACATAAGATTATACATACTTATATGTACTACTTAAAGTATATATACGTATGTACGATACGCATAAAATAAATGGTCCATTCTAAATAATTTCTCATCTAATGATCGTATCTTCACATTTAAGGACTCAATCTTAAAGGTGCGAGAGGATGACATATATGCTAATTGATTTGTGCCCACGATATTTTAAGTTATAAAATCAGACACAAAAACATACTTTCTCTGAACAGACATACCTGTTTTATGGTGTTACTTGGGTTTTTGTCTCTCAAATTATAGGGATGGCCGCAATCTGGAAAAAAATAATCCCAATAGTTGTAGCCAGAAGAGCGGTTAAAAGTTTGTACCCCTTAATGTTAATATTTTTTACGTATGAGACCACATCTTGAGAGCATCTTATGTGAATTGAAAAAATTTTTGCACTCAATTAAAAAATTCGTTTGTCAAAAGCTAATTCCATGCAAAATATAAATTTTAGTCAAAATAATTAGTTTTTATTATTTTATTCAATGATAGTCTAAAAAATTTTGAATTTAAGTTAAAGAATTTTAAATGGCAAAGCGCAAAATTTGAACGAAATCAATCGAATAGCTCTTAAAAATGCGACTTCTTCAAAATTCAATTTTTCAGGAACTATTCGATCCATTTTACTCAAATGTTGTATTTTGCCATTTAAAATTTCCTTCTTTAAAATGTTATAAAAAATTATATACTTAATAATCAAAAAATTTCGGCTATTACAAAATAAAATTTAAAAACAGTAAATATTTACTGAAAGTTATATTTTGCAAAGAATTATCTTTGGATAAACAAAATTTATATTTGTATGCAAAATTACTTTAATTCGTTTTAAAAGTTCTCAGGACATGGTGAAATACGCAAAAAGTAAAATTAACATTAAGGAGTCTAAGCTTTGGACTCAGACCTCACTATTGGGACGATTTATTTCGGATTGCGAATACCCGTTGGACGGCTCTTTTGACCAACCTATTATTAGGACCATATTTCCCAGAGTGCGGCTATCCCCTATATTTTGTGGGTCAGAAATGTGCAGCCGTCGAGAAAAGGTATGTTTTTCAGAGAAAGTACGTTTTATTTTTGTCTAATTTCATAACTTAAAATAAGGTTTGCATTAATTAATTAACATATTTGAGGTCCTTTTAACCCTTAAGATTGAGTTCAAAAACGTAAATATCCGATCATTAGATCAACTCGCAGTAGAGTGAACTTCAAGACACGGTTCCCAGTAGAACACCGAAGTCAAGGATCACTTGCTACGGTCAGTGTGTGGATGGGTGATCACTTTGATCAACTTACAAAGGAACCAAAGGTGTGCGGTATCTATCCTAATTAAGCTTTTCCACCATTAAGAGCTCGACTTCACGCGCAGGTCGTCAAGGAGAAGATCCATCCCCTCTGCAGAGGATCAAAATTGTGTTGACATGTCTTCGGATCATCCTCAAGAATGTTTCCCAACTCTACACCAATAGCCCATTGTTCATCGTTAGTACGACATAGACCAACAAAAACAACCGATCATTAGATCAAAAAATTTTCAGAGTAGTCTGCTTTTTGTTTTCAACAAGTAATTTATTCATTCTACGTCCATATGACATACAATGTACTCACGTGTGCAAGTACTATATGCATGTACTGTCTAATAACAATGTTATTCATACAACGATAGTTAAAGTAACCACAGATATATAATTATATACTGCGTGTGTATTCATGTATTTTTATTTATACGTGTGCATGCACCTGTATACATATAATGTAGGCATGTATTCCTGTACGTACAATATGTATGTACATACAATTCATAAAATAACAATTCATAAAATTTAAGATGATTTTCATCTTAGAACTAGCTTTATTCAAGGTTTTTTTACCCGCTTGAAAACCCTAAGACAACCTCGTTTTAAGGTTGTTATGTTGAAGGTTGTTTTCCAAGGTTTTGGATTAGGGTAATGTGCGTAGAATAGAGCAGATTGTCGCAGACCTCGTTTTAAGGTTAGAAGGTTTACACGTAAACCGTGTAAAAAACCCTTTTTAGGTTTGCATGAAAAGATTTTTGTTGTGTTGAAAAAACCTTATATTGCTATCTGGGAATGTATTCTCTATCTGGCTATCCGTGGAAAAACAATATCCCATTTTATACAAGAATGCCATCAGAGTGTTAATACAATTTGAATCAACGTATTTAAGTAAAACTGTATTTAGCAAACTAGTTTCAATAAAAACTAAATACCGCTCACGTTTAAACCCTGAAGATGATATGCGAATTGCAATTAGCAACATACATCCAAACATCGATGAGATAATTAGAAACTTGCAGCCACATACATCTCATTAAAGGGCAATTTACTGATTTTTGTGTTATACAAAAAGTATTTTCTTGAAATTATAAATAAAATTAATATGAGTCAAATATGATGATGTTTTTATTCGATGAAACGAAAGAAATGCTCAAAATATACATCGTATTTGTGAACATTTATCTCTAGGGGTCGCCAAAAATTTTCTCTCTACAAAAGGGGTCGCAGTCGAAAAAAGTTTGCGCACCACTGGCGTAGAGCAGAACTCTCTAGCTATGGCAACACTTAGCATGTTTTCACCATTAACTTGTGGAGAGTCATAGAAAAGGAAAGTACATTAGTTTCCGTCGTGATTTTCAAATAGATTAAAAAAATTTAAATTAGGAAACTATATGGAACTGAAAGCTACATTAAACACAGTTCTAAAAGAAAGCGTCATGGAAACTTTAAAAAAATATTTTTAACAATTAAATACGAAAAGTATTAAGAAAAGGAAAAATATCTGAAGCGGATCGTCTCGCCATTACGGCGATAACGAACTATCCTGGAACGCCGGTTTGGCGGGTACATTCAAAGTTGGCAACCCTGCCACAGAGACTGTTTTCCCGCATTCGGGTTACAGCTTCGACCAGTGTAGCGTCGTAATTTTCACGTTCGTGCTAAGGCACGTGTTTATTTTATTCAAGATGTAAATTTACTAATTTCCTATTTCATTAAATATGTTTAACTTTTTATCTATGACTGGCATATATTAATTTCCTTTTAGATGTTTATTTAACTTTAAGTATTAATCTTTAAGTAATTAATTTAATTGCATGTGGCTTACCCATGTGCACTTAATATCGTAGTACAGTCCGCAAAAAAAAAAAACGAATCACCCTGAATAACTTTCGTTCTAATGATCGGATTTTCACGAACAAAGTGTCAATCTTAATGGTTTCTGGGGGTGACCTCAAATATGCTAATTAATTAGTGCTAACTATTAATTAAGTTACGAAATCAGACACAAAAACGTACTTTCTCTGAATAAACATATATTTTTTTTTACATATTTGGATTTCTGACCTTCAAAATATAGGGGGTAGCCGCAATCTGGGAAATATGGTCCCCATAGTTTGGTCAGGAGAGCGATCCAAAGTTCGTACCCCTTAATGTTAATTTCACTTTTTACGTTTTTAGTCATATTTTTAAAACTATTAAAGAAATTCAAAGAAAATTGCACCCACTCATAAAACTCGATTACCCAAAGATATTTTCATGAAAAAAATAATTTTTAATAATTATTAATTATTTTTTATTATTTAATTAAATTGAGGATGAAAAAATTTTGAATTATAAGGTATGAATTTTTTTATACAATATTAATCTACATATTTTTCAATAGAAAAATCTAAAGTTTCAACTGTTTTTATTTATTAGAAGTTGAGAAAAATTAAAACTAATTATTTTTAAAAAAATAACTTGGCGACAGTAAAGAAATAATTAAATGGGGCGATTAATATTAAAATGTGATAAACTTGCGAGGAACTTGACTTCGCGCGCGTAGCGTAAAATTTCATTCATATTTTTTTCGCTAATAATCGTTTGCTAATCTTTTTGTTTTTATTTCTTTCAAACTATAAAATAGGATATTTCTTTTTTAGTCGTTTAATATTTTATTTTTCTATTTAGTAAAGAAATTTGAATAAAAGACACTTTATTAAACGAATGTCTAGTTTTATAAAAGCGTGCTTCTGATAGAATATGATTGATTATACACCAGATTGTGCTAATTTAATGTGAATTTTTTTATTTTGTTTTTCAATAACTGATACAATTTCAATAATATACATACGTATGCATAGATTTAAAGTAATATATTTATAAATTTCTTGATTATATATTTCATAAATATTAATAAAAATACGTATAGTCAACATTTTTCAGCATCTCTCACAACATCACAAATTTCTCAACATCTTATAGGGTAAACTAACCAATGAAGGAACACTTAAGCTTAGCTTGCCTTTAAAAAAAAATCATAAAAATTTCTAAACTTGTTATTAAATGCAAATTATGTAAAAAAAAATTGATAACTTACATAATATTGTTTTAAGCTTTTGGTGGTTTAAATAATAAGTAGTAAGATAAGCAAGTGAAGGAACAGTTCTTACCAGTGAATAAACACTAAATTTTCAAGTGAATGAACACTTAATTTTGAGAATGTTTGATGCTCGTTAGGAATCCATAGGTCACACAAATGTCTAACAAGACATTCAAAAAACAAGATTTTTCTTGTAATTGCAACATATAACCACAGTTAACGTGGAAAATGTTACTATTTTTTCAGTCATGGAATGGAAAGTAAAATATGTTTGAATACATAATTTAAAAAAAAAAATTAATTTTTTTCCACACAGTTTAATAGTCAATTCTAAATTATGAATGTTTATTATTGTGTAATCCGATGATGCTTTTACTATTATTATTATAATTAGATCACTTTTTTGTTTACTCTTTTCCCCATATTTTTTGAACTTCTTTTTCATCTTAAGTATTTTTTTTCTCTTCGTCATACTTTCTGCTTTAACTTTTTTTCAGCTCTTTCAATCTCTTTAAATTTTCGCTCTTTTTCTGAAATTAATGTAAAAAAGTAATTTATTTCTTTTTCTTTTGATTTAACCTTCCTCTTTTTTCCAAATTTTTGGCCAATGTAAATGTATCTTCGAAATTTCTTTTGATTTTCCAGTACCATTTCTAGAATTCCTCACTGGATAATAAATGATAAAAAGGAGTTTCGAAGTTTGAGTAAAATCCATCTCTCATTGACTTATATCTAGTGAGTCATCAGCAGTACTTACCATTTACTTATGGAACCGATTGTTTTTGCAACTAACAATGCCTCAAGAGGACTTATCTCAAAATCAGTTTTCAAGATACTTTCATTATCAATATTAGTTGTATCAGCTTCAGTGCCAAAATTTGATTAACCAAATGTTCTTTTTGAAATAAATTCCTCAATATTGAGAAAAGCACATGCTATTGGATATTTGGGAGATTAAACTTTTCTGTCAGTGTTCCTTTAAAAATTTGCAACATAACTTCTGAGATTTCCATCTCAAGCTTCTGAAGAAATAGTGCATCGTTACTCTCAAAGCATGTGTTTTGTTGATAAGCTGTCTTGCTCATTAACTCTTGGTGCCTGTTTTGCATGCATTTGTTCAACGTTTTCTACATCGAATGGAATAATATCACATTTCATAAAAGCATTTTAACTTCATCAGTTGATGCCTCAAAATCTTATTTAAAAATGGATGTAAAATTTTCTCGACATATTGTTTTACGATTCTTTTGTTTTCAAGATCTAACAGGAGATTTCAATGAATTAGGTAGAAAAGTAAACCAGAAAACTTGTTTTGATGAACAAAACTTGCTCAGTTTCAAATTGATATGAGATTTATACCTATCCAGAACAAGCAAAATAGGTAATTTGATAGCATTTTTAATTAGCCATGGGTAGAAACATTTGCAATATATTTGTAAAATGTTGCTGCGATCATCGTTTCATTTCATGAATCGCTTTTTCCAATGAAATATATAGCAGGGACTGATTCTGTAATATCTCAAAGAATTCTTCAGTAAGGAAAAACTACCAAGTGAGGTACTTTTTCTTTCCTGGGTACTTTGGAATATAAATCCTTATAATTTTTAGGGAGAAAAAATTTTCCCGTTTAAGGGCAGTATTCAACTCTTGCTTCGTCCGCATTGTAAATGCAATCACTTTCTAAAAGGATGCCAGTGCTACTTCCCTCTTAAAGATTCTTCTAAAGTTCTTAAAATCAGTATTTCGAATATTATTCTCCAAGGGAAGTTTTGCTTTTTGAAATTATCTTCGCATTGCCCTGAGTTATCATTGGATGTCACCTTAAAAAAAACTTCACCCATTTTTTAACTGGATGATTGTCTTTAAATGGATTTTTCCTACCAGTTCCCGTCAGGACATTAAAGACCGCAATAAGATAAAAATTTAGCTAATTATTGGCACAAAAGCCTGCAAAGAAATTTTCCATTCAAGCTCTTATTATTATATTTAGTCAGTAAACATAGTTTATTAAGGTGTCTAAGGTATGATGTAATAACTAATCACTATATTTATAAAGATAATAAATAATATAAATTTTAATTGTAAACGGAATTTTTTGATGTCCTTAAATTAAAATGTTAAGGCTTGTAGCAAAAAAAAAAAAAAATTTACTGCATTGATTTTTTTTACAAAGTAGTGAATTATTATTTTTTCAATCTAAGAACCTGTGCCTATAACTTATGTAAAACTTATTTTAATATAGAGTGAAATAATTTAATATGTTGTGTAACTAAATGGATAATCCCAAGAAACTGAATCGAAAATATAATAACGTCAATGATTTAAAAAAATAATGGATGATAATAAAAATAGACATGTTTTGAGCATCCAATAATAAAAGTCACAAGTTATTCAAGCCTGACAAGTCTTGAGAATGGGCGATTATATTTGAACGCTCGAAACATGTTGACTTTTGCTTCCCTCTTCATAAGTTTTGAAGCCAGTTGAGTTTTTATCGTCAATTCTACTGTTTTACATTTGGATCTTGATCATTATTTTGATAAGGATTTTACACTCGTTAAAGTAAACATATGCATTTTAATATTTTAACAGGATTTATGTGGTCTTTAAAAACGTAAGAGAATCCATATTGTAAAAGTTATATTTAACTTAAAAGTTAAAATTTTGAGACCAGATATTTTGAGTTAATGAAATTAAATATTTTATCTTTTAAGTTTTTGTGCCCCCATTTCAGTATCTTAAAGATCTTACGAGCTCTGTTTAAAAAGAAAGTATCAGATATATATAAGAAAACAAATTAATCATAGTACCAGTATTTGGTGGTAAATGTAGCGCATCTTAATTGAAGAATATGCTTTGCGACATTTTATGGTCAATTTGCGAACGTTAGTTTCACAATGTAACGAAACATGAGGATGCTATTTGCTAATCATTTTTATCCAAAGAAAACCATGTAACCTAAATTTCTAGCAGAATGAAGCGATTTTTTAAACAATGAATCATACAATGTGCAACATATTATTTCAATATCATATTCTTAAACATAACATATTTCAATGTTTTTAAAATGGCACTAAGCATTCAGCAATTCCTTGAGTTATAGAAAAAAGAAATCTCGTAAATTATATAAAACCTTGTGAATTTGCATTAGAATAACTAAACAATTTGTTTCTTTTTTTTGAAACTTTCTTGCCTATAAGACTCGATTAAAGCTGTAAAAATGATTATCCCTAAAAATTTTTATATAGCTATAATAAGCTATAATAAGTTATGTTAATTTAATTTTAGTATGAAATCCTCGAATAAATATAGCAAAAAAAGCATAATCTATATAATATCAGATAAAAAGTTCATGTATTTAAATTCTAAAAACTTAGAAAATCATAAATAATTTATAAATCGATACAAATTTTCTTTTCAAAGGGGATTTAAATAATTTTTTTTCTTTTTTTTCTGCTTTTTGGACAGAAATCAGCTTAAAAATTGTCTATTGCCTAGAAACTTCGAGATATTTACTGTTAACAATTAATTAAACCTCTCCCAGCAATCACAAACATTATTTCAATTTTTTTACAGTCAGAGCGTGGTTGCCTAGCAACCTAGTAAAATGAAGCATTCCTCTTTTGAATTAGTCAATGGGTTATCTTAAAATATTAATTTGCACAGGCGACTTTTTTTGGCGGTTTTCTGGACTATCGCCAAATATATAAACATTTATTGCTACCCAATTTACCACCCAATTTTTTTGAAATTTCGTCTACCCCCCCTAATTCAAGTGTCTAGATTCCAAATATGTAAAAAAAAATATATGTTTATTCAGAGAAAGTACGTTTTTGTGTCTGATTTTGTAACTTAATTAATAGTTAGCACTAATTAATTAGCATATTTGAGGTCACCCTCAAGAACCATTAAGATTGACACTTAGTTCGTGAAAATCCGATCATTAGAACGAAAGTTATTCAGGGTGATTCGTTTTTTTTTTTGCGGACTGTACATCGTAGAGGAGAGGGAAGGGAGAAGGGCCAACGTTCTTCTCCCCAAATGCAGTATTGGAGCGATGATCTTATTAATAAGACGACCCCTAGGTTTTCCGCTTTTTTTTATTTTTGAAAAATATTGTGCTATCAAAAAATACTATATCATCAAAAGTTTGTTAAGGACAAAAAATATCAAGAAAACGAAAATAAGAAATTTAACTAAAAATACAAAATGGCGAGGGTCTTCAACCTTTAGCTCCTGAGGGCCTTAATAATAAATTGGAAAAAATCCTACGAGACACTCAACTGTTAGTTAAAATAATTAAGCCAAAGAAATTTTTAAGCACGATAATTTTAGCGAAGGTTACAAAATTTTTTTAAATTCCTCACATGTTTGCATATTCCAAAAACTTGAAATGATATAAAAGTGGAATCAATTTATTTCATGTATATTTGTAATCTTCTGTAACATAAAAAACTATAAGGTCGCTAGAATTAGTGATTGAATATTTAGCCTAAAACATTAATCCACGTTATTTGCCAATTTTTTTTATTACATTTTAATTAATCAAAATATGGTATTTAAAAAAAAAAAAACTTACCATTAAAATATATTTTTTTCAGTCCGTTTATTTTTTATTTATTTATTTCTTTTTTGTTTCCTTATTTTTACAGTGCGTCCCTTTAACTTTAAACTTTAAAAACTTAATTGTTGCATGGAGAAAAAAAAGGCGGGGGGGGGGGGTCCTTCCTAAAGGCCATCCGATATTCCCAAGTAAAGAGTGTTTTCTTTTCAGATTTTACTTTATTTTGGGTTGTAAAAATTCTTTCCCAGGCAGTTGTAGCAACAATCAATTTCCTGTAATACCACCCTTCTTTTTATTTGCCACTGATATATTTATGATGAATAATTCAATCTACTGATTTCCGAAGGCAGTAACTTTTTGAGAAGTAAAACTCAAATCCGATTCGTAAAATACGTGTCCAGATGCGTTTTAAAAAACTTTGGTTAGAACGCCTTTTGGTATTTTTTACCATTCAGTTTTTCAATTGTAAAAATTCATTTTAATTATTAATTAATAATAATAACTGTATTTTTTGTAGTTGTAATTTTCAATAATGAATATAATTTTTCAAGTACGTAATAATCATGTAAAATTGTGGGGAGAGTAGTAACAGACCATGTCAACCGTCATTGACATGGTCTGTTACTACTCTCCTATGAAAGGGTACCCCGACATAGAATCGAGTTAACATGTCTTATATACTAGTGAATTGTAGTTGTAATTTTGTAGTGGTAGATACGCTACAGTACTCCCCCACCAGAATTACAGCTGTGATAGAATTCGATACATGGATACCACTAGTTGCTGTATTTGTGACAGACCGGGAGAGCTGGATTAAGGCCACCGGGTTTTTTTTGAGCATTAGTCATGAGAGCTGTATTAAGATCATGGTCGTAGTCGCTCCTGTGTTGCCTTTAACAGTCGGGTGTATGCAGGTTGACGTTGTGTGTGATCGAGACGAGACTGAGTAGCAACAGTGCGAGGAAGTGGCTAATGTCGCAGTCACAAGTAATAAGTCAACTGTTCCATGATCATCCATTGAAGTAGGCGTTACTGCCAAGGTAGGCGCGTTCACATCACGTCCGGGTCACCAATGTGGGCGATGGTAGCTACAGACCATGTCAACCGTCATCTATGAAAAGTTACTCCGACATAGAGTCGAGTTAACATGTCTTACATACTAGTAAATTGTAGTTGTAATTTTGTATTGGTAGACACGCTACAAAGATAATACTATTATAACGCAATAATAATAATACCTTATTAGTTCTTTAGTAATTATCAATGATTGTATTGAGAATGAATACATAGTATCGGTCTTTAAATTTAAGGAATTCCTGTTCGCTAAATTTAAAATTATTGAAAGAGTATATTTCTGCAGATGTCGTGAAAACTTTTTCTCAAATTTTTGCTGAAAGGCCTCTTCCCTTACAATCGAACTGAGGAAAGTGAACAAAGTTGAGACATCATTAATATTTATTTTTCTGAACAAATCCTTAACTCATTTACTTTATTCGGCAATATCTTTCGGAACATGTAAAATACAAGGTCAGTGATTAAACAGAATCTGAGAAATAACACTTGGTATTTCAAAATTTCAATAAATTTAATATAATTCTGCAGTCAGCATTTTCTCAAAAGAAATTTAGAATTACACTTCTGTTTAAGAGCCGCAGTGGCTCAGCCGAAAAACCACTCGCCTCCCAATGAGGTGTCCTAGGTTCGAATTCCAACTATGGCTGGTCGTTACAAATTCTACTTCCGGACCGACCCGATCACAGTGCAAAATATCCACAATGGTTGACAGATTATGGATTAGAATCCTCTTGTCAACGAGTTTGTAAGACGTTTTCGTGGTTTTTCTGTCCATGTGACACAAATGTGTGTTAGTTCCATCAAAAAGTCCTCCACGGTGGTTAGTTTGTTTTACCGTTTGATTCAGATGTTCCATTGTCTTCTGGTTTGGGTTCAAAATTACATTACTACGGAATTGGACATTGATTAGTCGTAAACCAAAGAATTTTTCGCCTGTTCAATATAGGTTATAAAATAAAAAAAAAAACTATACCTTTATCTGTTTTAAAATGTTTCAAAAATATATTTATTCTAGCGTAATTATACGCTAAAAATTCTAGTATCATCGATTTTCGTCAGTTAAAGTAAAATTAAAAGTAAATTTTTAAAATATAAGCATTAAATTATTTGATTAAATTACTAAAAGCATACTTTTCACTTTTTTGTTTTGTTTGAAAGATATCTCGCAATCGAAAGGTATTCTGCCATCAAAAAAGTTTATAAAAAATATAGAAGTTCCACGAAGTTTGAAGGAAGAAGAAAGATTCTTATGAAACGTTCCTTTTTCTTTTAATTCTTTGACTGTGAAGCACTTAAAATCTTCTATAGAAATAGAACAAAACGTAAAGTTAGAAAGGGATTTAATTACTTCCATTTTGCAGTTATTACAGTCTAGAAGACCTACAGTTTTAATGTCATTGATTTATTTTATTTAAGATTCGTCTGGATCAACTTTTACCAATGTTTGCTGGTGTTATGGTGTGTTTAAATTAGCTTATTTATTCTAAATTATTTCTAAATGTTAATTAGCTTTTTCACTTTTAAGAATATTTGTTTATTTATTGAAGAAATACACATTACAGATGAAAAACCAAATTGAAGTAGCGAATGTACTACAATAAAGAGCAAAGGAAATAATTTCAACTATAAAACATTTTGATATGAATTTTTAAAAACTTAGAAATACATATTAAGATAATGAAGATCTCTAGAAAATCTGATTTATTGTGATGATAATAAACCGTTTCGACTTTTAGTGAAAAAATAATAAATAATTTTTAAAAATTATAATTCGTATAAATGCGCCTTTGGATAAACTAGATTTACATTTATGAGTATAAATATTTTCAGTTTCTTAAATAGTTCTCGATTTATAGCAAGCAGAAAAAAAAATTAAATTGAAATTAATTTACTTTATATTTTGACCATTCTCCCATTTTGACCATTCTCCATTCTCCCATTTTTCTTAGGAACTATAATATCCATATTTCAGTTATTCTCCCCCATATTTTGAAGTCAGAAATCCAAATCTTGCGAAAACAAAAAAAAAATATATGCTTCTTGTGATGCCATAATAGGCATTACATATTTCCTAGCTCTTTAAATTTCGTTAATTTCTTAACTTTACTTTCTTAATCACTCTTAATCGAATTTTAATTAAATTAAACCAATTATTTAATTTTTATTAAATTTTTTAAGAAGCTAATATAAATATTTTATTCTTTTCTTAACAATCAATGTAACGGCTAACATTTTATTTCAATACAAAGGTAAAATTCATTAATTCACTGTCGCGACTAAATCGAAAACAAAATCTATTAATAACTCTTTACTTATTTTTTATCACAAAAATGTTTCAGTTTGAAAGGTTATACTAATTCTCACAGTCCTTTTAGTAATTAGCTTTCGCCAAATTATTTTCAAATTTAATATTGATTGGACCAACCATGGATCTCTTCCCATGCTCCTAACTGTCCGCTGTTAATAATTTACTTTATTTTTAATTTTTGGAGTAAGGACTGGGGGCTTAGGCCTTCTGCCCAAGCGTTAATTAACGGTTATAAGATTTACATAATAAATAGGTTTTTTTTTCCAAATGATTTTGTTTATTTTTCTGGGATAAATATCCTTCCTTCATAAGAAAAATTCAAATCTATCACACAGGATCAAAAATTATACTTAAATTTTACAAAGAAACTACTTCCACTATTCAGTAAAGAATTTGGACGGAAGTGCTTTAAAATTCAATTAGACAAAGTACGTTTTTGTGTCCGATTTCACAAGTTAGTGTCGTCTGCAATAATTAATCATTGTATTTAAGGTTAACCATTACCATTAACCATTTAATTCTATTTTAATTGTATATATGTTATCACATGAAAACGTGATTTTTATATAAAAAGTAATTAAAGTGCTCTGCTTTTTAATTTTAAATTGAGTCCGATTTTAGATTAGGTTCAATATGAGCACTAGAGGGGGTAGAAAAAAGTATTTTTTTAATTTCAGAGTGCTTTAGCGCGAAAAATTTACGTATTGTTATAAGAATGAAAACAGTAAAACATTTTTTAAAATTGGTTAATATCTCCCGTTCGTGCATCGTATTTACAATTAATAAAACCTCGAAAAATCACGAAATTTTTAAATTCTTATATGTTGGCAACAAAAAAAGTTGTAATAAATAGGCTTTAAATTATTATGTTTATCTGACAGTTTTAATACATTAAATAAATTAAGTTCTGATCAATAACACTGCGGTACGAATTTTTACTGTTTTCGGTTGCATGAGATTTTTTAAAAACAGATATTAGATATTTTTCTGTATCACCAATTTCACATCTACAATCGGTGGTTTCTTTCTCCAAGCTCCAGTTTTTTTTCAATGTCATTTTAGTTTATTTTTTGTCAAAACTTACTAGATTAAAAACGCTATGTATAACAGGGGATCTCATAAGCTCTCTGACAAATTTCTAAGAGAGTTAGGGCTCATCATCAGGGTTAAAATTGCATAGAAACCCTTGCCCGGAAATGCTGCTATACTCCGTCAGGGGCACTTCACTACAATGAACTACATCTTCGTGTGCCTCTGAACAAGTGATAATAGGGAAGCGCCCCCAACGGCATATAACGACACTTTCGGTCATGGGTTTCTATGCAATTTTAATCTTGATAAAGTGCCGCATCTCCCCCTTGATGGTGTACCCCAATTTCCCTAGAATTTAGCCGCAATATTTCTGCGACCCCCTGTTATATATAACGTTTTTAAATTTGTACATTTCGATAAAAAATAGAATAAAAAAGTCATTTGTAAAAAAACTGTAGCCTTAGGAGCAAAACTAATTTCAATTTTAAAATCCTCATATCCGAATTTGGCAATATCAAGTAGTATTTTTATAAATGCAACGAAAATTTGTTCAAAAAAATGAAAATATCATCTTCACTTACGTCTTGCAGTATTAGGGGATATACCACACGAGAATTCTAATTAATGATCTCAAAGTAATCATGTCACGAAAGTTTACCTTCGGTAGTGTAAAATTTGATCTCTGCTCAACAAATTCCTGTCAACCAACAATATCTGGTGCACATTTTAACTGTAATCACCTTGGGACATTGTCCAGAAGATTTGGTAAATCGCGTTCCAGTTTCTTTATCCCATTCCAACTGTAGCTAACTGATGTGAACCAATTCCTTAGGCAGGGCCCGACTTAGCCTAATTCGGGCCCAGGGCAAAAACTTCTTTTTCGGGGCATCTCAGCTTCAGTAATGAAGAATCGAACTTTATGGAGGTATTTAAAGTTTTCACCTCATTATACAAATCAGCAAGAAAATTGACTAGAACCTAAAATAGCTATTAAGTCCTCCCTCCAATGGTCAGACGAAATATCATTCCTGTTCATTTTATTGATTTTCGGACAATTCTATGTCCGTCATGCCGAATACAGTTTTCTGATTGTTCTTTGTCATCCAGCTGCAAAAAATTCATATCCTTGCTGACATTAGGGCGGAATTCAGCTATTACGATGGCTCACTTAGGACAATCAGAAGTCTGTATTTTTGTAAGCATATCTAATTTTGCGATATGTAAAAACACAGGCTTTTGATTGGCCAAATTTGTCCATCGTAATTGCGAAAATATAGCTGAATTCCGCACTAGAAAGCCATGGATTTACGAAATATAGGTTTTTTGTGTTCATGCGATAGATTAATGAGGAAGCTAACATAAAACTGACGAGTTTTACATTCTATTGATATTTTGTTCAAAAAAAGTTCATTAAAGAAGGAAACTTAACAGAAACTTTCTATTTGATTTTGGGGGCCCCTCAGATGTGGGGCCCAGGGAAAATGCCCCGTATGACCCTGCTTTTGTCAGGCTCTGTCCTTAGGTAGTATATAAGAAGGATCTTAAAAGCAACACAAACCGTCAAAAGTACGCCGCGAAGTGTGCACATTGCATGTTAAGATTTCTCATTACATTTAACTTTTGTAGCAAGAAAATACTTCACTCCTAAATATAACACACAGAAGTTTTAACTTACGAAACTTACTAAGTGCATTCAAAATATACTCTTAGTGGTTTAAATCTAATATAAGTAATTGGAATATTGGTCTAGAGGTAAGTGGAATATATTAGCCAGTGGCGTCTTGAGGCTGTTACCAAACGGTTTCACGCTGACACCAGCTAATTACTACGCTAGCACACATAGGGCATGACATGGAGGGTGGCTAAATACGACGCTCGTAATGAAAGGGTTGAATAAAGAATAATGAACAATTATATAAAAAAAAGTACTCTCTGTATGGAATTATCTTTTGATAAACAAATTGTATAGTGTTTTACAAGAATTTTTCAATTAGCTGAAGAAGTTCCTGAGTTATAGCGAAATGTGGGAGAAGTTAAATTATCATTAAGGAGTTAAAGCATCGAATCCGTTAAAAAAAAAAAAATGTTTATTCAGGGAAAGTATGACTTTGTAACTTAAAATATTGTACCTAAAAATCTTATCATTAGATGAAAAATTATTTAGGTTGTTCGCTTTTATATTTCAAGCACTGTAAATTTTAGGTGTAAGAAAATGTTTAAAGTAATGATTTGCGTGCATTTTTTGCATAATTTTTTAGACTAAATAGTTCTCTATTTTTCTCAATAGTTTTTGATATTAAACTTAGATTTATATATATATATATATATATATATATATATATATATATATATATATATATATATATATATATATATATATATATATATATATATATATATATATATATATATATATATATATATATATATATATATATATATATATATATATATATATATATATATATATATATATACACACTATCTAGCCATTAATGACCGGACACCACTTGAATGGCAGGTGGACTCGGCCTGGCGGAAAAAATACGGAACCTGTGGTGGGGGGAAGACCATTCACAAGCAGGCGACGGCCACACTTAGCGTTAACAGTGAAAATGAGTGGACGGCGAGAGCTGAATGAGGCGGAAAGGGGTATGATCATAGGCGCCCACCGATTTGGTCATTCCATACGTGCCATCTCCGACAAGTTTCAGATACCATGGTCAACAGTTCGTGACGTCGTGCTGAAATGGGAACTAGAGAGAGTGATAAAACTTCAGTCCTGACCCGGCAAGCCCGAAATAATGTCCGACAGGGATCGACGATCTCTTCGACGTGTAGTGAAGGCAAACCGACAAATGTCGTTGGACACTGTCGCTACCAACTTCCGGGCTGCATCTGGCGGTGTTGCCAGTACACGTACCATTCGTCGGGAGCTCATTGCACAAGGATTCCATGGACGAGCAGGAATGTCTCCATCAAACATCTCTCCATCAAACGCCCGCCACTGATTTCAGTGGAGCAGAGCACGTCGCCAGTGGACAGTAGAGCAATGGAAATGCGTTATGTGGAGTGATGAGTCACGGTGCATGTTGTAGCACTCTGATGGACGGGTGTGGACCTGGAGAATGCCCGGAGAACGGTACCTACCGGAGCGCATTGTCCCCACTGTGAAGTTCGTCGATGGAGGAATTATGGTGTGGTCCTGTTTCTCATGGTTTGGCCTTGGACCCTTGGTGTTAGTGCGTGGAACCCTGAACGCAGAAGGGTATAGAGACATCCTGGACAATTCGGCGCTTCCTACCTTGTGGCAACAGTTCGGTAATGGCCCGTTTGTGTTTCAACGCGATAACGCTGCCATTCATAAAGCACATGCTATCACGGACTGGTTTGATGAAATGGGGGTGCAAGAGCTTGACTGGCCATCCCAAAGTCCCGACATCAATCCAATTGAGCATCTCTGGGATGAGTTGGAGCGCCGGTTGAGAGCCAGACCGCAACACCCCAAAACCACCACTCAACTCTTCGCCATATTACAGGAGGAATGGCGGGCAATACCTGCCGCCATGTACCAACACCTAATGGATAGCCTTCCTAGAAGGGTTAAAGCTGTGATTAGGGCACGTGGCGGCCCTACGCCCTACTAACTTGATACTAGCACCTCATGTATCCGAAATGAGGGTGTCCGGTCATTAATGGCCAGATAGTGTATATATATATATATATATATATATATATATATATGATGAAAAATTACTTTAAAATGAAAATTGTTTAGATTTGTTGAGCGTTTTCTCAAGGAAATCTATTTTAAACGCTTTTCTTGCAAAAACTGTCGTACCACAAGGAGTGGTATTTCTACATTTGCTATCTTTATTTTTCGTTTAGAAAGCAAGTTTTGTACTAGGTGGTTATGATTAAAAGTTTCAATACTCTGTAAAAATTGTGGTGTAATACTTATTTGAATCTTTGGTGTTGGAAAACTCCCAAAACTGTGGGAATGAATTCTTTATTTTAAGGTAATACTGAATCGAGAATCCATCCACACTTTAAAGGGTGTAGTTAAAACTGAACTACAACAGTTGAGAGAGCTTACGTCAAGTTCAGAAACATTTACTACCTTCATTAATTATTATTGTCAATTTTATAGTTGTCGTTAGCTGGGAAACTGCTAGACGACAACGGTAGATAGTATATAATCGAAAGTTAATTCTCGCCTTGCTCTATGCTGATTATTTCGCAGAAACAGAACAAATTGTTATAAAAGTATGTATGTTTTTAGTTGTGTTATAAAGATAATTATGTTCTGATTCTGTCAGTTATGTTAAAAAATTTTAGAATATTTATTTCTATTCGCTTCTGTGCTGTTAAGCCTACTGCGAATTCCTCTAAATATCCCCTTTATTTTTTGTATATGTTTGATTAGCAAACTGATTTTATTTTAAGAAATATTAAACAGATGCAGCCTAGACTAATGATTCTGCGTCGTAAAAATATCTTCATTGACTGTCATGCCTATCATATCTTATTCAATGATAAATTTTAGTGCTCACAAATAAAAAAAAAATGGTGGCAGATACTTTACACCAAGTGGTGTAAAAGAACATTCTTGATGCTTCCTTACATCAGGAACTAGTCTTGGTTTTGTTGTGTAGTGAAACACCAAGAACCAAGAATTATCTGTAGAATTTCACTAAACCACTTTGGTATGAAGTAGTTGCTACCATTTTTGAAATTAAGATTCACTAAAATTTCTTTGCAATGTGTACATTAACTGTCATTGTCATGTGCGGGCTAAAGTAATATCCCATTTAAATACCATGAAAATAAAACAAAAGTTAAGGATTCCTACAATCTAAGTAGATATAAATCTGTTATTCATGTAAGCAAAGCCGTGGTAGCTCAGGGGATAGAACGTTCGCCTTTCAATGAGGTGAACCGGGTTCGAATCCCAGCGAAGGCTGGTCGCTACGAATTCTGCACGCGGCTCACACCAATCACAGTGCCGACGTAAAATATCCTCAGTGGTAAACTGATCATAGGTTAGAGTCCCCTTGCAGTCTGGTTAACAGCGGGAGGATTTCGTGGTTTTCCCCTCCATGTAACGCAAATGCGGATTAGTTCCCTTTAAAGTCCTCTTCGAAGGCAAAGTTTCTCCCAATACTGGATCCGGGAGTTTTCTTGTCTTCTAGATTGGGTTTAAAATTACAAGGCTACGGAATTGAACGTTGTTAGTCGTAAACCCAAAATTGGGTCTGCTGTTCAACGACGGTTGTTTTTAGGATCTTCAGATTTTACATGTGAAATAAAACAATACTATCAAAAATCATTTTTATCACAATGGTTTATTCCAATAATAAAAAATAAATACATCATTGTAACAGACCTTTACCTAAATTCACTGACTTACAAAAGTATCATTTCATTTGGCCTGAATATTCATTTACTTCCATTCGACATATGTTGGCCACAGAATAGGAACACTTGTTTATACTACTAAATAGACTAAAAGATAAAATAAATAAGTGAAAAATACGTATATACATTTTAAAAGCTAGTAAAATGTTCATCTGATAAAGTAAAATAAATAAACATATCTATGAGTAACATTCTATGAACTTTCTCGGTAACTTCCATAACGAAGTGATAATCGAAAAACAACATTTTTATTACCGTAAACCTGAACAATTTTGCCATATTTCTTGAATATGTCTTTGTTTACTGCCCCGAACGAAAAAAAAAAAAAAAAAAACGAAATTTTTAAAAAAAATGAAACTTTTTTTTTTGTCATATAGGTTTCTCACAAGTTGCTTGTAAAAAGTAAGAATAAAGCGAACTGGTAGAGTTTATTCTAGCGATTTAGGGGAAGAAGGTAAGAAAGTCGAAGCGAAAGAGAAATGGAGAATCAGAGGAAAGTGAATTTAAACACTTTTTGTAGTGAACCAAAGAATCGGAATGGAATGCTAGTTTGGAATTCTCGCCAAAAGAAATTCTCACATTTGGCGTGGTTTAACTTCCCCCACCTATGAAAAAATGCACTCTTCCGCTAAGCTTTCTCCCGCTAACTTGTTGAGGTTAAATAATAATTTTTAATATTTGAGAAGTTGTAGAATTTCAAGAATCATAATTTTTGAAAAAAAAAAAAAAACTTATTCTAATTGTCCCGGTTTACGGTAAATACAATAACATCAAAATTCTAGACTATTATAAGAAAATATATCTAAATAATAACTAATATAGAAACGTGAGTTTTAATAGAAAAAAGTCTTTGTGAATTTCCTGACAACTAATATATAAAAAAGCAAAATTTAACAAAGTTATTAAGAATAAGTGCAAATAATTTTCTTCAAATAAAATTAAGTTTTTTTTCTATAAGTTTTTTTTAGTTTTTGTAAGTAACAATTTTTTACTTTCTAAAAACAGCTATCTATCAGTTGCGCATAATTAATATGCACTTTGTTCATGATACATTTGTTCATAATATGTAATAATAATTCTTTTCGCTTTTTTATGATAACTATTACGAATTTTTTTTATATGTTTCAGTTTACAAATCAATTTAAATTATTTACTGAATCCAGGAATAAATTAATACATTTTATCATTTTGAATAATAAATTGAATTTTTCTTCAAGAATAAAATAATTAATGAATTCGATAAAAAGAGTTGTCTAAAAGATTATTTATGCTAGACCTTAAACATTAGAGCCTAGTTAGACAGTATGAGTTCGCCTAAAACAAAAAGTGCTTTCTTCAAAAGATTATTAATGTTGTGTGCATAAAATAAAAATGGGAATGACCATATTAAATTTTAAGAGAAAAGTAAGAAAAAAAAAGTAATGAGATTCGTTTTTGATAATCAAATTAGAGAAAAATCTTATTTATTTCAAATGTATTTAAAAGACAATTCAAAATTCTAGTCTAGTAGCTTCTAGTCACTAGTCACTTTGATTTTTTTTTGTACATAACAATTTCTAGCTTTGTGTAATAATTTTGAATATTTTTTTTTTAATATTTCGTCGTTGCTGTGGATTTCTTCGGAGTTAAATTTTATATTTTTCCTGCGTTGTTAATTTTGTTTTGTTTCACAAGAAAGCGTAGTTTTCTACATCAAATTTACTTTGCAAATATTTACTTAATAAACTTTCTTTAGAACAATGCAGAATGCCTCTCAATCTGATACCGATGAAACCAAATTAAAACAAAATTAAGAATTAACCATAAATCTCCAAAATATTTATCACTCATTTGATCATAATTCAGTCGTGTATTTAATATTTATTTTAGAAAAGACTAATTTACATAACTGAAGTAAGACATGAACAAAACTAACATTTTCCTATTTTTTACCATCATTCGGGATAACTAAAGTCACTTTTTGAACAATATAAATTTACCTGATAAATATTTTATTTTACAAACTGTCTTTGGAATAGTACTAACTAATACTGAATCTGATCCCATAAAACCAAATTGTACAAAAATAAAAAATTAACCTTAATCCTCCAAAATATTTATCACTCATTTGGTGGTAATTCAGCGGTGTATTTAAAATGTCAGTGGTATTCTATAAAATCTTATTTACATAACTGAAGCAGGAAATAGACAAAACTTTCATTTCTTTATTTCTTGCCATCATTCAGGGTTACTTAAATCACTTTTTAAATAATATAAATTTACTTTTTAAATATTTGTTTTACAAACTTTCTATGGAACAGCACAGACTGATCCATAAAATCAAATTGAACAAAATGTTAAAAATAACCTCCAAAATATTTATCGCTCATTTGGTGGTAGTTGAGCAGTGTATTTAAAATAATTTAACTTTCATTGATATTTTTGAAAACATTTATTTCGATAACTGAAGTAGACAACACATTATTTACATTTCAATCTTACGTCGCATCATACTCAAGTCACTTAGGCCAGGGGGATCATAGAGGCTGACGCTACACAATTTCATGACCAACGACTTGATTGTGGCAACGTGGTCAGTATTGCGTACAGATCGTCTTTATTTCCCAGACAAGCTGGTACTTATTGAGTGGGCTTTGAGCTGACACTGATGATTGATCCCAGTTCCTTACAATGACAGATCAGTGTCTTAAACATTGAGCAATCGCGGCTTTTATAATTAAATACATATGTCAATGCTCGAGAATTTATTCAAGAAACCAATTAATTTAAATTTTGTTTTATGGTTGCACTTAATGTTTACATGCATGAAAGTTTCTATAAAATATATATGTTGAAAACAAAAAATAAATAAATGAAACATGATTATTTAAATTAACCCGTATTATGCACCGAAGAGCCATTACATTATGACCACCCTCCATCTATAACAATGGGCTCACCCAGGTTTTCATGGTTTCTCGCCCAGGAACAATGTTTTCATGGGACACATTAAGACCCATAATCCTCATAGAACAATCCCTGACGTCTGTAAGCTACTTGAACTCAGTTGCAGACCAGGTTCACCCATTCATGGCAACAATTTTTCCTGCGGGGGATGGCGTTTACCAACAGGATAATGCACCATGTCATAAGGGTCGAATCGTCGAGGAACATTCCAGTTACTTTCAAGTCATGTCTTGGCCCCCAAAATCACCTGACCTTAATCCAATAGAGCATTTGTGGTCCTACTTAGAAAACCAAATTCGTGCTGCCACGTACCCCCTCGCTATGTGAGGGAATTGCTGGATCAGTTGGTGAGCGCTTGGTACCAGATACTTCAGACTACCTATCAGCACCTTGTGGAATCAATACCACGGCGGGTGCTAGCGGTTTTGAGGGCTAAAGGTGGTCCTACATGTTATTAGCAGGGTGGTCATAATGTAATGGCTCTTCGGTGTATGAGAGCAGCACGACAGTAAGAATTTAAGATTTGGCCAATGTTAGTAAGTAATAACTGATAGATTAATTAAAATTATATTTTCTTAAACCATCACAATTTAAGTTAATAAATGTTTTGAGCAGCATATCGACAATGAACACGTGTAGATCAAAACATTTATTAGTAAAAATAAAAGTGTAAAAGCATTTCTTTTATTTCAGGATGTTATATTAGATAAATACGAAAACCAAACACGACATTATATTTATCTTTCAAATTTATGTGATCATAATAGTTAAAGCGACGATTAAAATTGTTTTGAAAGTTAAAAGCTTAAAAAAATATTTTTTTTAATAAACTAAATTAACTTAGTTTCTGTTGTGTATTTTATCAATATTATATAAAATAGACTAACAAAATGGACAATATTATGGACTATCTAAAGCAATTTTATAATTTGGTACATTAAATTCTGATTCTTCTAGAATAGAACCCTAATAAAACTAACTCATCAATTAAAAAAGAAAGTGTTTAAGACTAAACATTGTACATTTAACTCATTATGCAGTGTTAAAAATTTCTAATAAAGAATGTAAATCAAGTTACAGATCTGAAACAGTTTTTAAAACTTTTCGTGAAAAAAATAATTAATTGTTTAAAGTGTCCCTTATTCAAGTGATTATAATAATGCTCAACCCTAAAGTTAATAAAGTCAGTTTGATGATATTTGTTAAACCATAAGTAAAATAACAATGAATTTAAAAATATAAATATTTATCGAGATTGAAATATAGTGAAATAAACCAACCATAAAAATATTGTTTGAGGTTAAGTTCAAAAATATTGATAAAAGTTATGAAACGCTTAAATTTATGATAAATTTACCTTAAATGTAATAGAATCTGAAACATTGGAAATTATATGATATAATTTTGTCACTTAAAAAACAATATTTTAATTTTTTTTCTCTATTATTTGTATACCTTAACAAAGCGATTGTCTCCTTAAAAATATAGTTAGTTTTACTTTATTTGGTTGAAATTTTCATTTACGATGAAAAATTACAAAACAAAAGTTAGAAGTTTGATTCGAGCATCTGTTTGACAATTTTATGCAAAATAATTCATTTTATCCAAACGTAATGAAATACCGTATAAAAGTATTCTGATATATGCGAAATGTTCTAAAATTTTAAATTTACTACTTCTTTATACAATATTTAAAAATTAATGATTAATTGTAATTAATGAATTAATTTTTCATCGCATTCATCAGTTTACTTTCATCTGAATTTCAAATTTCATAAGTAAAAAGCGCCTTTTCTGTCATTGTTTAAAACTCAGGTCTGATAAAGTTAAAGCAGTATTAAAATAAGTGATTCAAAACTTCACTAAAACAAGAAACTTATGGCATGAATTTGACCTAACTCATAAAATTGTAGCTAAAATTATAGTCTGAAATTTACCCGGCATAAGTGACTTAAGTTTCTCGGGTGGCTGATAACTTTACGGTACTAAAAATATTTTGCATACATAATTTCACTTAATGTTCCTTCCTTGTAAGAAGTGATCTGATCTAAAGTGATCTTTCAAAAAACATCTGAAATGATCTTTCAAGAAATATCCCTACAATGGAAGTCTTTAAACTTACTGTACCGGTTGTTATGGCTACCGGTTGCATTCATCTAGCCAGTTTTTACAAAAATGGCTAAAATTCACAGTTTTAAGGATTATTTTGTTGGAAGTGGTCTATTGATATCAACTTTTCCTTTACACAATTAAAACATTTCCCCATTTTCATTAGAACAGATAGTATCTTATATCTTGAGCTTAAACATCTAGATGGCTCAATAATAAAGACATTAGATTAGAATTACATTTGAATTAGTAATTAGAAAGAAGAAATTTTTTTTTTTTTGGAATTGGTTGGAGAAGATACTCTCCTTTTTCCAATCACTCACTCAATTAATATAGCAATAACATTTAACAATTAATATATCAATAACATTTAACAATAACATTTAACAATCGTATGATCAATTAAAAGGAAATAATACAGTGCCATATTTTATAAATATTGAATGCACTTGCATCGCAGAATTGAACTTTTCTAAACATAATTGTATCGAAGAAAAAAAAATTGTTTGAAAAATCTGATTAACTAACAATGTCATTTGTTAGCAAGAACATGGTATAATATTGAGATATTGAGATTAAGGTTTACAAATATTGAAAACCGGGTGCATTGCAGCATTGAACTTTTCTAAACATAATTGTATCGAAGAAAAAAAAAATGCTCGAAAAAACTGATTAACTAACAATATCATTTGTACGCAAGAACATGGTGTAATACTGAGATATTGAAATTAAGGTTCACTCATGAAAAATATGTGTATGATGCTTTGTAGTTAATATCCTGAGTATATATTATTAACCAATAATTATTTTGGATACTTT
The DNA here is from genome assembly GCF_982258835.1 of Parasteatoda tepidariorum. Lineage (NCBI taxonomy): Eukaryota > Metazoa > Arthropoda > Arachnida > Araneae > Theridiidae > Parasteatoda > Parasteatoda tepidariorum. The sequence continues at coordinate 55,925,625 of NC_141766.1, forward strand.
TTGGAAGAGGTGAAATTAAAGTGCTTTTCATGACATCATAATATGACATTTTATCCAAGCTCGAAGCCAATACACTGTTTTGGATGACAGTACGATTCCTACTTTGTGGCATTTTTAAAGGCTGGAATCATGTAACTTCCAGGAAAGTAACCGGGATGTACATCTCTAATTCTCTTGGTAGAGTATTAGGGGTCGTAAGTTAGATCCTGGCAGCCACCTAAACAACCAGTAAGAATGTGCACATTAAATCTGCCGTGGTTCTCTAAATCAAGCAAATGATGGATTGAAGCAAATAATCCAATGAATCGACACAACTTCCGCCGATATGCATCACTTTAAGGTGACTCTGTGACAGCGCCACCTAAAAAACCGGTAAGAAGATGCACGTTAAATCTGCCGTGGTTCTATAAATCAAGCAAATAATGGATTGAAGCAAATAATGCAATAATCGACACAACCTCCGCCGATATGCATCACTTTAAGGCGACTCTGAGACAGCGCACACCGGTAAGAATGTCCACGTTAAATCTGCCATGGTTCTATAAATCAAGCAAATAATGACTTGAAGCAAATAATCCAATGAATCGACACAACTTCCGCCGAAATGCATCCCTTTTGGCGACTCTGAGACAGCGCTTTACTGGCTTGTCAGCAAACATTTAAGGCAATAACTTCAGCCTCTGCTTTCGATTGTACCCATATATTTATTCCTGTTTTTGTATACCCTTTTATATTTGTTTGTGACTTGCCGTTGGAAATTAAAAAAAATTGGTTATGATATAGACGTTGGGAGAGAGAGTTACCAATTTAGGCACTACCTACATCGTTTGACCAGGGTTATAGTCTTGAAAAACAGGACCTGGTGCGTTGTTGGGTGTTGTATTACTTCAAGGTATTTGCTATGCTGCAAGGTCCCCCGTGAATTTGTATGGTAGCAAAATCGATTAATCCAAGTATGTTGGCTTACGTAGAGTTAAGATATGAACCCAATAATAAAACCTCTGGGACAAGTTAAATCACTGATATAAGGGGTTTAGCACCGATTTCGGAAACGATTCTTCGGTTTCCAAGTCAAGTGGGAAAAATAACAATATCTATCATACAAATACTTGTGAAAAGTATACTCCAGAGCCTTGAACTATTAAAAACATTGTTTTCAATTCATTTCAAAAATATTGTTAAAAATTTTGTTTTTATAATTGTCCAAATACTTATTGGTAAATAGCATATATTTTTAGAATCTTTTTTAAAAGTGAAATATAAGCAGTAAGCATATTAAGAGTCGCCAATTAATATTTAAATGAATAAAAAAAAACCGTATTAAAATCTGGCAAATGACTATAGAGAACTGCAGGCTAAAAAACACCATAGATTGCAGATGAATATGAGGATATTTCTAATAATCACATTCATCTCTATTTAGTTTACTCCTCAAATCAAATAGATTTTATTGTTTTTTTACTCGTCCTCCTCATTAAAATATTCACTAAATTTTGATACCTTTTGATAATGGTTTCATTGTTTACATATTCATGTGCTACCCCTGAGATATATAACATATTTACTTCCTTTTTTCGAAATCTTAAAAATGTATTTTAAGGGTGGTGATCACAGACCAGCTTGTATGTCATGTTTAACATGCAGTGTGAATGATAATAATAATATACGGGATGTATGTTAAATAGGACATTTAGGGTGCATGTTAAATACAACATATTGGGTGCATGATAAATATATCAAAAGGGGTGTATGTTAAGTGCAATATTCATGGTGCTTCGATACCCAGTATATAACTTACAGGATATTAAATTATAAAGCAACAGCAGTACCCAAGGAAATTTTCTTAATTTCGTGCATAATTTTGAAAAAATAAATAAATTTAAATTTTAGTGTCTCATAATTTTGACAATAGTATTCAAACTGATTTTCAAACCAGTTATGTCTAGCTCGATTTATTTTTAGTAAATATTTCTTAACTAAATTGAGACAGCAGACTTAACTTTTTTTTCACAGTATCTAGAATTCATATAGAAATTTTCCAAAGAGTGCCTTACTTAAGAAAATTTGGGAGAGGCGATTTTGGAACAAAACATCTCGCGACGATTTTGGTCAAAATCGTTTAGATTGTTACGATGTTTTTCAAATTCAGGCATTCTAGTTCTGATGCCAAGGAAATATTTTAAATTTCGATGATATCTCTTGAAAAAGTGTACATATCGAAAATATAAAGCTAATCGAATTTTTGTAGTCTAAATTCTTTATACAAATATGGTAATGTTCAAGACGTATTTTTCAACAATATAAAGGTTGCTTAAATGAAAAATGGACACATGTGAAAATTACTGGGGCGACAGAAGCGCCACTATTCAAGGTTTCAAAGGGAGGTAAGTGGATTATACCACTGACTGCATATGACTGATAAATTATTTCACATAAGAGCATTCAAAGTGAATGCAAGAACGAGATAAGGAACATGCGTTCAGATAAGCACAACTCTAAGAAGAATGATTTTATCTCTCTTATCTAACTTTATATTCACTTCATTACATTCATTTTATATTCAGTGCATAAATAATGCAGTTTGGTTGGAATGAATTTCAATCCGGCTTATGGCATTTCGGTCCCATTATTTCAGTACCGAAATTTCGGAATGTAATTTTTGTTCGAAAGTCATATTTTCATTTCATTGAGGAGTTTCGCAAGAAATCATCCTGATACAGAAGTACCCAATGACTAAAAGATGAAAGGATTAGTTCGATACTGGTCATTTAGATCAGAAGCTGACAAGAAAAGAGCCATTTTGGATATTAAATAACAAAAAGAGATTTAAACAAAAATTCTGCCTCCATGGACAAAAATACGCAAGAAAAACAACAATGGAGAGTGGCATTTCCAATTTGAACAGGAAAAATGGCATTTTAAACACTTATAGTAACGTCTAAAGTTTCACAGCTAAAACTAAATGTCAACAATTCATTTGATCTCTGTGATACTTAACTTTCTTTTCAGCTTTCAAACTGGTGCTTTTATAGGCTGTTCAACTTCGACGTGCGTGACTTAAACTTCTAGAGATCCAGTGTCCAATATATTGCACAACATTTGGTACAGATTTATCACTTGAAGTGTAAAATATTTTAAGAGCTTTTCTTCTGTTTGTCTGCCTTTACAAAACTATTGTCTATATAAAAATATAAGTGGATTTATCTTGCTGGTTGGAATTTTTTGTACAGTGAAAAATTATGGCGAAGAAAATTTGATTCAAATAAGCGTTTAAACAGATTTGTTCTTATTATCTGAATCTAGGAGCTTTTGTTTTATGTCCAAAAAAGGAAGAAATACTCAATAAAATACACTACCATACGCAAAAAATTAAAATGCATAATGTTTTATGTAATAATTAAAAAACTGAAAAAGCTAATTAAATTTAATTAATTGACTTTCTTAAGAAGTATTTTATTGACTTTTAGGTTTACTTTCTTCTAAGCTATATATTTCGGAGTGAAAATTGCAGTTTTTTAAACAATTATTTAAAGCTCGGGTCTTAGGTTAAACCGACTTTGTATAACAATGTTTTTTTGTATTAAATTTATATTATTTTGGAACTATGGTTATAGATTTTAAGGACGTACATTAAACTTGAAGCTCATTGTATCGTTTTATCGTTACTGAGGCAGGTAAGTGATGATTTTTTTTCAGGGTATAATACAATTGCTTTTCTAGTTAGCTATCTGTCGTTCCAGAAAATAGTACTACTAGAAATATCATATCTATAATTCTTTCTAAAGGATAACTAGAATACTGACTTTATTTATCTTTTTCAATTGTTGCTCTAACTAAGAGCAATCAAAATTGGAAGACTGTTAGTTAGTGATTAAAACGAACAAGTGAGTCCTTCTTAAATGGAATTATTTAAATTATGTTGTTTTGAATAGGCATCTGTACATTTTTTAACAAATTCCTCATTCTGAAGGAATATTTTGAATACTTTTTAAGGAATTACTTTTCATAGGAATAGTAGTTCCAGAATAAAACTGCATAGCACCAAGTTCTTACTTCATTTCTCGATGCGATTCTAATAATCAATTCTACGTATCAGACGATAAGTTTCGCAAGTGAAAAAACACATCAGAATGACGTCAACTACATATTCAAATATTTTACAAATTTGACGTCCTCCATATTCATCACAGCGGTAACAGACTTGAAGAAAAAGTAGGGCAGGCGCATCATGTAGGTAAAGAACTGCTTAGCAACCCATGGTCGGAATTGTCATCGCCGCTAGGGGCGCCTTGCTATTATGGACTTGCTGCTCATACGCATTAGAACCAGAACTTTCATTTAACAAAAATGGCTTAATTTTGTGTTCTCTAACAACTATTGTTAAAAATTGTATTTAAATACTCTCTGTAATAGCAATTTTACCGCAATTTACTGATTTAGCAACCAACTTGGCGAGTTCTGCAAAATAATCGCCAAATCATTGGACTACCATAAAACAGCTAAATTTGGACCTATTTGAATGCCATTTTCGACCAAATTAATAGAGGAAACGTAACTAAGATAACTTTTATAAATGAAACTGTCCGATCAAATGCGCATGAACATGCATCAGTATCAGGGGAAATTCTCTAACAACTACGGTAACATTTTCGGTCATAAGTTTCTATGCAATGCCCAATTATTTTGATGTGCCTTATTAAAAAGTTAGAGGAAACATAAGTTTCCTCTAACTTTGTACTGTTGCGCTGAATCACTCTCCTTATTTATAGTTGGTAAACTCATTGCTTCTTTAGGAGAATTGATTTATGAATGTGTGAATTAACTTACGGCAAAACTCAAGTGCAGAGTTCATCAGTGAAAACTGCGCAAAAATAGTGTCGTTTTATGTAGTGACGCTATTCATGCGCACATTTCACTATCGAAACATATCGCTTCGCTCATGAATTGGGGAGTATAATAAAAAAACTAACTATCACAATATCGATTCACATCAACAATAATTTTATGAATAAAGATGCCATTTTTAAAAGTGTTTAAGTTACTCACGAATGATATGTTTTCTTAAACAATGTTTAGTTATTTAAGAGATCACAGTTTCGTAGTTGCGTTTTCAGTCTCAATATCCATATCCAAAACAACATCAGGACATTCAATATTGATGGAGTCTCCTGATTGTGGTCGGGATTCTCCTGATTGATCACTATGGAAAGAAAATTGATCCGGGGATGTCAGGGTTCGCCGCCGAACGTGTTCCCGAAAATACCGTCGTCTTCTATCCTGTGGAATGCTTCGATGAGTTTCAGGATTAAATCTTGGAATTTCTTTTGGAATTTCTTCGTTATCCGGTGGAATGCTTCGATGAGTTTCAGGATGAAATCTTGGGATTTCTTTTGGTATTTCTTCTTTGACTGTGATCTCACTATTATCAATTTTGGAAGTACTGGCTTCGGCCTTTTCAGGTTCAAAGCATTCGTCATTTTCTTCTTCGATGGAATCATAAATGACATCATGAGTTTCTGGCACGCTTGGATATGGTTTATCACTAATTCTTTCTAGAAAATCAGGAGTGGGCGACATATAGCCTGGATAGTATTCTCGATTATCAACCCAAGATGGAAATTCTTCTTGTGGCTTTGCAGGATAATCGAAGTGGTCCTCATCCACACGTCTCCAAGGTAAAATTGTTTCAGTCAGGGTACGCTGGGGTTCAGGTTCAGTCTCTGTAAGAATAATGTACTTGTTAATTAACATAATCAACAGTTTAAAATAAGTTTCAACATTGTAAACGATAGGGTGCAAAATGAATGGTATTCTCAGCTAGTCCTATCTTCTTGACTGGGCTACACTAAGAGGTGGAGCCGAGTGTGAAGGTTGAACCATAATCAACAACTAATTAAAAATTATGCTTAATTTCTCTTAAGCACAATCAGAAAATGATTCCATTCTAAACAATCAACTGCACTTAAAGCAGGAAACTATATAACATACAGCTTATAATTCTATTAGCAAAGCAAAGTGCATAGCAGACACAAAAAATTCATAGTTTCTTTAAAGGAAGACCCTGAAACCAGATGATTCAATACAGTGTCTACAGTAAGGTAGTAAGCTTCTGTTCATTAACTGTTGTATTTAAAAATATTCATTAACACTACTGGGGTATGTTCAGTTACAGATCTGTTTATTTTATATTTTATAATTATAAATTCTCTTAATCAACATAAGTAAAATAAAAAGTTATCATTATTTAAATCATGTTTTACCTGAAATTATTCTTGAAAATACAAGTTTATTTTTAACATTTCCTTTAAATTTACAAAACTAAAACCTTAGAAGGGTAATTTCTTCTCTAGAGTTTTTTCTCATGCGGCGAAGCCTTAAATAAAGTTTAAAATTTAGAAACATAGACATTTTCTTATGACTTAAACTTGAATATTTTCCCGAAGTACCTTTTTGAGTACTTTAGGCTCTGTGAGTAGGTGTAGAATCTTTTTAGAATGTTCATTTTTGACATATATGCGATATGTTGCTATAAAAATATTTGGTTTTAAACTCTGTTCATATTATTTCTTTACATCTTATACATAGTAAAAATTTTGTATTATTTAAACTATGAAAATTAGTGAATAAAGTGTTTAAAGTTTATTTTCATCAACTATGATCCATAATTTACCAATGCAAGTTATAAATTTTATTTTTAGAATGATGCTCTAACGATAATTTTTCACATGGTTGGAAAAAACAATGTGTTGAAAAAAGAATGTGAAAAGAAAAAAATTCCTTGTTATTAGCGGCATTTTCTTTCCCAAACAAGCAATAGAAATATTTTATGATTAGGACTTAACCTGTTGGTGAAGTAGATTTTGCTATGAAAGAAATCACTCCATCATCTTCTTCTGAAGGAGTTGTAACAGTGACTTGAGGACGATTTGGACCTATAAATATTTCAATACAATGTTTCAAATAAGAATTTGGAAAAACTTAATGTTTAAATTTGCAAATATTAAGTCATAAATATGTTGACAGTTAAATAAAATTTTAATGCATATTGAAGATACTTCCTGTATCACTTGATGTAATTATCAAATTTTTAAACATTGAGCCATAATATTTTGATAATGAAATAAAATTCCATTATTACCTGCAACCCCTGATAAAATGATTAGATTTTCAAATATTAAGTTATCAATATTTTGATTATGAAATACAAAATATAATTCATTTTAAAGGAATTAACTACAATCCTTGATAAAATTATTGCATTTTCAAACATTAAGTCATTAATATTTTGATTAGGAAATTAAAAAAAATTATTTGATTTTAAAGGAATTACCTACAATATTTGATAAAATGAATGGATTTTAAAATATTAAGCCTTCAATATTTTAATTGTCAAATTAAGCATTTTATTTTACATTAAAGGAAATTCCATACAATATTTGATATAATAATAGAATTTTTAAATATTAAGTAATCAAAATTTTGAAAGACAAATAAAAGTTTCAGTTCATATCATGTTACCATCTGATATCTATGATAAAATAAACGGATTTTTCAAACATTAAGATAAAATTTATTTCGACTTTCAAATAAAAACTTTAGTAGATATTGCAGGAACATCCAGCAAGATATGATATAACAATTGGATTTTTAACTATTAAGTCATCAATAATTTGATTTTTAAAAGAACAAGTAGTTAGTATGGGAAATCAGAGATATATAATTCGACAGTTGTTACATCATACTAATCGAGATAAATAGGGGAGAGGGGGGCACATGTGAACATGGCATGTTTTACCAATATGATTTGAAAGAAAAAATCTTGAAAAATTTTCAATAGATGGTAGTTCTAGTCCTACCTCTCTGCCAAACTTTCAAAACAATGAGCCATTTTGTTGTTCTATTCTGACAATTTCCTTGTATCGGCTGGTGTTGTATATACTTTTATCACTCGCTTCTTCAAGTGAAAAATTAGTATAAATCAACTAATAAGCTAAAGTTAACTATTGAAGACCATTATGTGAACATTCAGGTACGTTCATGACAATTATTATTTTTTTTTTTACTTAATAAAAAATTCTTTATTTTTCAAGTTAGGTTTAAGAAAGATGATGGGGCACTTGTGAACAAAACATTTGGAGCTGATGTGAACAGCTTACATGTGCCCCTACATATTATTAAGATTATTATCCTCATGATATTATAAATTTAAAAAATATGTACGCATTTAAAATTATTATTATTTAATTTTCCATAATTAATTAATTAATTGTTAATTTTTTCTTTAAAAATTTATGGTTACTAATGATCATTAGTAAATTAAAAATTTACTAATGGTCAGGTAGAAAATGTTGACAATGATCTTAACAGTAGTGCCATCAGTACTTTTCCTACACCAAAATCAATCCGACCATTTCCAAGAGTCCAAGTGAGTAACTTAAAAAAACGAAAACGCGAAAAGGAAAAAATCACGCATATTAACTGATACACCTGAGAAAGATAGAATTGCTAAAGCTAGAAATGAAAAGATAGAAAAAATGAAAAAAAAGAAAAGAAAAAGAGTATCAGAGAAGAAAGAAAAAGGCCCATTACAACTTCTGAGGAACATGAAGTTGCGAAAAACCCAATTGACGAAATTAACCCAATAAACTCACATAAACAAATAAATCCAATAAATTCACGTAGTAAGCTACAACCCCTTCAGTATAATGTGTTTCTATATGTGTTATATTAAATATTTTTTTCATTTAAATACGATGATTGCTTTGTGTTTTTAATCTTGTTCATATGTGCCCCAGGCATGTTCACATGTGCCCCTATAGGGGGGCACATGTGAACAATTGAAGTCATTTTTCTAAAATATCATAAAGAAAATAAATATTTTATTGAAAAATCTCAAAAAATTCCATAAGACAAAGAAAAGACTATTTAAACACATGAACTTCTTAACTGTGAGAAATTGATTATATTTTTTGAAAAATGAAGAAATAAAAAAAATTGTTCACACGTGCCCCCCCCTCTCCCCTATAAAGTAGCAGCATAAAATGGGCAGTAAAAGTTAAAGAATCAATGATTTCCAAATATTTAAAGAACATGATACAGTGGTAAGCTCATTAATACTAGAATTTTTATTTTTAATGATGTGAATATTCTCCCGGAAGTCTAGATCAATGCATGAAATACATTTATGAATGATATCAGTTACGGAAAAATTGCATTATTATAAAGGGTAATCATCTGCGACTGCTCTCCTGCCTTAATTATTGAGTCCATATTTTGAGGGTCACGAACCCAAATCCGTTGAAAAAAAGTGTATTTATACAGAGAAAGTATGTTTTTGCGCCCGATTTCAAAACTCGTGTCCTCTATACAAATTAATTAGCACATTTAAGGTGAGGCAATTGAATTATTAACGTTGAGTTTTAGTACGCGAAAATCCGATCATTAGATCGAAAGATATTCAGGGTATTCATTTTGTTTACGTATTGTATTTTCTTATGGAGAATCCAAATCTGCAACAAAAAAAATGGGTAATCTTATTTAAGATTTTGAAGTTGCGCTTCACAAATTGTGTTAGGGATCGAGTTTGATTTTACTAGATATTCCTTTTAATCATCAATCGCGTCCATTTTTCTCTTTTCGTGAACCGAAATGCACCCTAGGTAAACTGGAATACTTTTTTCTCCAGATAACCAAATCCGCAAAATAAATATATAAATAAATAAATAAATAAATAAAGGGAGGTTACAGTTTAAGACCCTACTGTATAACACCGACAGAATTAGGTTGAGGCATCAAGTTTGATGCCATTCAAAAGAATTTTTTCTTTTAAATTGACAAACAAATTTTTTGATTTTTAAGATTTGTTTGAGATATTTGGATATTTACGCATTTCAGAAAACCCTGCGTTAAGAGCACAATGTAATACATTTAGAATTTTTGCAAAAATGATTGTGCTTAGGCTTTATTTTAGAAATAAAGTAATGGAAAAAAACTTTTTGTACCTGGACTTAGATACACTGTACTGATAGGTAGTACTTTATTATGATTGGTTGGAAGACTATTTAAAGCTTTCTTTTTCTTGCGAGATTTTTCACTAATAAGACGTCGAATCTGCAATCGCATATGATGATGAAACGGAGGATGCTTGGGCGAAGCTTCATCAAACTGTGAATGACTATAACGTCGAACCTATAAAATAATAAATTTGACTTTAATTTTACCGTAAAACACTGACTATTAAGAGTGACTTATGATATTATTGTCTATAAATAAAACAGAGAATTATAATAGAATAAATTAAATCGAACAAAAGAAACATGAAGACACCCTGCATGCATTTATGTCGAAGCTTTTCAGTGACTAACTAAGGTGTGAATCGTGCCCCTTTGTTCCAGTTCAATTTATTATAATTCTTTAATTTTTAAACAAATGTATTTAAAGACAAATTTTAGGCTTATGTTGCCTTAGCGCTTTTCCAAATTTGTTTTAGATTTTATTTTAATTTATTTCTGTTATATTTTGAAATTGATTCTTTGCCATAATTTTAATTAAAAATATGATTTTGTGTTGTTAATCTTAACTTTAAAAGTAGGAGGAAAAATTAATGGAATGCAAAAGGGAAATATTGCATATGTTGGATCATTTTTTTGCGAAAAATTAGTCAATTTTATAGTTTTGTCATCAATTAACCTTTCACTCTACGCATAACTGGACATAGATGTTACACCATGCTCAGTAAATATTGGCAAATTTTTTATATAAGGTTAGCCAAACTCAATTCTCCAATTTCATAGGTTTACTATGCAAAATGTAATAAATGTATTCATTAATAATGTATACACATTCATAGGTAATATAAGCAAGATTTCAACCTCACAAATGTTCGTAATGCGTTCCTTTTGTTATACGGCATACATTAAGTCTCAAATGCATTAGCAGTTTGCAGCGATTCCTATCAACTACTTTTAACGTTAGTCAAATAAAGAAACAAAGTTCAAACGCAAAAAATGTTTCGAATCTTATTGGTGCAAATCCTTTGCACGTCCGTCAGCGTACGCAATGAGAATGCCTCTGTGGCCGAGCATTAATAAGATCTACGTCTCATGCTCGGAAAAATCGATGAGAAATGGGTCGAATTGTTTCTGAGAAATCAAATTTTAAATATCTCACTTTTTAAAAATTCGATTTCACAGGAACTATAAAGCACTTCTTTGTGCCTGATTTCGTAATTTAAAATATCATCTGCATTAGCTAATTAGCATATTTGCGGCCACCCCCTCAAACCATTAAGATTTAGACCTAGAACATGAAGATCCAATCATTAGGTTGGTCCGTTTTTTGTTTCTCGCACTGTACTTAATCACTTGGAGGATATAAAAAAGCATTGATCACTTAAATCACAAACATTTGATAATTTCCTACCAATTCCTTACTCACTATCGAGAAAAGCATAGAGTTTGAAAGTTAGTTAAAGGAACAAATTCGTAAAAAGAGCTTTGGAATAAAAACTTATTACAAGTAAACATGAATTAAAACTTCTTAATATTTCCTCATATTTAACCAAGTCAATTTTTTTTATTCACAATCATTTTGAAAATTGGTTCAAATTAAATTCGCCCATTAAGTTTGTCTTTCAAAAGAAGTGAAGCAGTGATTATATTTCGAAAGTAGATTGTAGTCACTATATAAAAAAAAATGTAGTAGTAGTTGTGGTTAACTACAATTGTAATAAAGTAGTTGTAGTTAAATACATAGAAAATGTAGTTCTTCCGACCACTGGTATTGTAACCATTGAATGTGTGTACGTGTATTTTGTTGTATTATATCTGCTTATGCTCAAACCAAATTCAATTAAAATCTCTCGCGTGGTTTGGTTGTTAATGTTGCACCAAAGCTACATGAATGGGCTTGTTAGTCTGGAAATTACCACTAAAGAAAATTCGAAGTCCGAATCTGAAAATTCTTTTAATTTTGAACCCCAGAGAATCGTTAATTACCCAATCATTCTAATATTATTAAAAGTTACGAATAAAGTTATAAAAAGAATGTTCAATTTCTTACCCTCTTCGGAGGTTTAAACATGGCATCTTCCAGAATGTGATGAATTTCTGAATCTTTGAGATCCTTAAAACTTGGATTGTAAGTCAATTCAGCCACATCAATATTTAAGAGTGGAGGATCACTAATCAATCCATTGGGTTCCTCTGGAGTAGCAAGTCTGAAATGGTTAATATATTATATACATTATATATATATATATATATATATATATATATATATATATATATATATATATATATATATATATATATATATATATATATATATATATATATATATATATATATATATATATATATATATATATATATATATACACAGTCCAGTCACATTAATGTGACCTGTGACCACCTGTCAAAATCTAGAATAACCACCTTTGGCAGAACGAATCGCTACGAGACGTGCAGGAAGAGAGTCAATTAGGTTTCTGAAGATGTTCACTGGGATGTTGAGCCATGCCGACTCCAGTGCCGTGGCCAGCTGCGCTAGATTACGCGGTTGAGGATCCATGGCGCGAACAACCCGATCGAGGTGGTTCCACAGATTCTCGATTGGGTTTAAATCCGGTGAGTTTGCTGGCCAGGGGAGTACGGTAAATTCATCCTGGTGTTCTTTGAACCACGCACATGCACTGCGAGCTGTATGACACCTCGCATTGTCCTGGTGATAGATGCCATCATTCTGAAGAAAAATCATTTGCATGTAGGGGTGGACGTGGTCCGCAAGGACAGATATGTACTTGTACTGATCCATAGTGCCTTCCACAATGATGAGTGCACCCAGGAAAGCATTCCCCAAACCATAACACTTCCAGCCTGCAGCCTTCCGGCAATTGTTGCAGGGTGTTAGCTTTCAGACGTTTCACGCCGTATACGCCAACGTCCATCAGTCCCATGGAGCTAAAATGTGATTAATCGGAAAAAGCCACCTGTTATCACTCTGTGGACGTCCAGTTGCGGTACTGGCGTGCAAATTCCAGCCTTCGTCACCGATGTACAGCAGTCAGCATGGGTGCATTAACCAGGCGTCTGCTGCGGAGGCCCATGCGCAGCAACGTTTGCTGAACAGTTGTTGAGGATACACTCTTGGTATCCCCTTGGTTCATTTGGGCGGTCAGTTGCTCAACAGTTGCACGTCTATTCGTCTGAACGCATCTCCGTAGCTTTCGTTCGCCTCAGCCATCTTTGGCCCGTGGTGCACCACATGTGCCACATCGCTTGTTTTGTATAGTGCCATTTTGCCATGCACGGTATACTTTTACCACGGCGGCACGCGAACAGTTCACAAAATCAGTCGTTTCCGAAATGCTTCCACCCTTGGTCCGAAAGCCAATAATCATGCCCTTTTGGACGTCGGATAAATCGCTACGTTTCTGCATTGCGCCAACGACTGAAATGCTTTTCGATGCCCTAGGACATGCAATATATACACTACACTGTAATGTGCTGCCACATGCACTCTGTGATTGGTTATTTCACGTTGATGTCGAAAGTAGGTGATGGTCACATTAATGTGACTGGACTGTATATATATATATATATATATATATATATATATATATATATATATATATATATATATATATATATATATATATATATATATATATATATATGTATAATAGATTCAAGCATTGCGTAATTTTTCTATTGCATATTTTAAATCTACGTATGTTTTGGAGTTGAAATAAACAAACATTTGTTGTAAAAGAGTTTTTTTTAATATAGATTTTTAATATAGATTTAAATCGTCAGAAAATTGAAATTTAAGAATAATCATATAAAAGGAAGTTTTTGAAATCTAATCTTGGTTAAATTATGATTTATTTTATAAAATACATATTCAACGCATATTTTAATGAAAATATGCAAAACACTTGCAAAACGTTTATTAGAAATGAAGTCTAGTATGATAAACAACGTCGAAAAAAAGCGCGAGTCAAAGTCTCACTTCGAAATTGTTGCACCAAATTCGAGTTTCTATGCGAATTTGTTTAACCAGTTTCAGTTTTTTTTAAAATTTTGTAAAATTTTTTTCATTAAATTTTTTAGCAACAAATAGCGCACTCTAAAAGGGACGCAAATGCAAAATTTCACAGAAATATTGGCAGCTGATTCCATCTGTTAACCCATATTTAACCCAGAACATTTAACTCAGAATTTCACAAAAAAGCTGAAATAAAACCAAGAACAGGAATAGAGCGGTTGAAATTGTGATGAATTGTTTGTAATTAAAAATAGTAAGAGCAGTTTTTATTACTCTGAAAAACCAGCTATAAAGGGAATACTTTTGCTAACATTTTTTCCTACTTTCTGCAATGTTGCAGTTGCATCAAAAGCAAGGAAGAGAGTGCTTTTCGATCGAATGCTTTGAATTCGTGTATTTAACTCAAGAGCTTCGTAGAGCTAAGAGACCTGTATCTGCTCTGCTAATTGCGTACAGAAATCAACGCTTACAATCCAAGTCATGCCTTGCGTACGTTATTGGTTTAAGACCATGAGTCCCCTCCATCCCGCAATATAAAATATGCAGCAGTTTTATTGGTAATATAAGGTAAACGTCCCAACAAATAATATTCTTATTGCATGTTATTGCAATTTCGAAATTTAATAGTCAGTGATACATTTTTATTTTACACGGCGAGTATACACGTCTTACGCATCGCAACCGAGATTTTTGTATACACGTCAGATGAACTTAGCTGGTTAAATATAAAAATTTTGGCCCTTTGAACAAAAATTCATTTAGTCAGATGGTTTACTATGGGTATTGAGTTCCATTCTGTGGTTTATTTTCAAGCTAAAACGTCATTTTCGCAGTTATTTTGTCTCGCAGTGGACTGATCGTTAAGACACGGTTTCCAGCAGATCACCAAAGTCAAGCATCGCTGGCTACGGTCAGTGTGAGGGTGAGTGACCACTTGCATCAGTCTGCGAAGGGACCGAGGGTGTGCGGTATTGGTCCTCGCTAAATTGTTCTACCGTAAAGTGCTCGACTTTGCGTGCAGGTCGTTGGGCTACCGAAGTTGGAGTGAAGAGGATCAAAATTGCAATGGCATGTCTTCGGATCATCTTCAGGGATGTTTTCCAGACCGTCGCCGATAGCCCATTGTGCAGCTCTAGTGCAACGTAAATGAACTACTACTACTACTTCGCAGTTATTTTGACGTTTGTTATTTATTGAAAAGGGCTGCCCGAACCAGCGTAATATTTTTAATACGTTTCTCACCTATGAAGTATTATTTTAGAGCTGTATTTCAAGCTCTGTCGCCAAGGAAAATAAAACAACTATAGTTTAGTACCTTACACTTGAAGCGAAGCAATGACTTTAAACTATATGTATAATCTTGCCGTGAAGAGTTACCTGGGCTTTAGCGCAGTCAAATAACTTAAATATTGTAAGTTAATAAACTTTCATAAAAATTGCCAATTCGGTGACATTTTCCCCCCTGGATCAAAGTTATCAAAATGCCTTATCCTCAGTTTTTGTAAATTTTTTTGAGCCCAGGTAATTGATGTAATCGACTTCAATCGCCTTTCCTTTTCACAAAACTGTGGCTTTTCTACATATTGACGCTTTGCGCCATTTTGAAATTAAGCTTGGTTTTAGATAGGCGAAACTTGATCTAACTGTCATGAGTAACAGTTGCAAACTCACAGCAGTTATAAAAATAATATATTATTCGTAAAAAAGCATCATTTCATATTACGACGGAGTCTTCGAAACACTGCCTTAAAGGATACGTTAATGCAAAAACGTGGAACATAGCCACGTTTTTTAATTTCCAGTTTAATTGGTTTCTGTTTTGCTTTTTTAAGGATTTCTGCATTGCAAAATTTATGGAACCATTGCAAAAGTATAATAAGGTTTTGCTTGGAGCCCTCAGGGCAATAGAAAAAGAGGAAGGCCTAAAAATACTTTGTGCAGGACCATGCTAAGTGAATTGAAAACAATAAGAAGAACAAGGAGAGAGGCTAAATATTTCGCTGAAAGAGAGTGAGATGGAGAGCAATGATAGAAGCCATTATCTCCAATTAGGAATGAACAGGAATATGTTTGTATGTATGTTATATTAAAAAACATTGCGTTATTACTAAGTAAGTTTAATAACTCTTTTCATAGCAAAGCATTCCTTTGTAAAAATTGGTGAAGTAATTTTTAGCTGCGAGTTAATATTTTAATTTTAATTTTTATAACCGTCGTTGAACAGCAGACCCGATTTTATGGGTTTGAGACTATTAATGTTCAACTCCGTAGCCTTGTAATTTTGAACCCAATCCAAAAGACAAGGGAACTCATGGATCGAGTATTGTGAGGACTTTTCATGGAGCTAACCCGCATTTGCGTTACATGGAGAGGAAGACCACGAGAACCTCCCACGGTTAGCCTGACGGCAAGGGGACTCCAACCCATGATCCGCCTACCACTGAGGATATTTCACGTCAGCACTGTGTCAGTTTAAGCCGGATGCAGAATTCGTAACGACCAGCCATCGCCGGGATCGAACCCAGGTTCACCTCATTGGAAGGCGAACGCTCTATCCCCTGAGCCATTGCGGCTCGCGAGTCAATATTTAGGATATTTTTGTGCATTCTCGTTATAACGACCTTATGTCATTGCACCCGTTTTTGCCCAGACCACGAGGGTCTTTATATCAGGCGTAAAAGTAAAGTATTTTCAAATCAAATATTATCATGAAAAAATGATATATTTTACAAATAGTATAAATATTTGAAATTATTTTCAATAAAAGAATCCGCAAAATTAGTGATTAAATTGCTGAACAAAATATCAAACCTAATTTGATAGTTAAATTGAATATTTAATTTTATTTTATTTTATAACAGTCGTTGAACTTCCGATCCAATTTTCTGAGTTTACGACTACTAATATTCAACTCCGTAGTCTTGTAATTTAGAACCCAATCCAGAAGATAAGGGAGCTCCTGGATCAAGTAACTGGTTGTTGTAGTTGCAGTTCATTTACGTTGCACTAGAGCTGCACAATGGGCTATTGGCGATGGTCTGGTAAACATCCCTGAGGATCATCCGAAGACATGCCATCACAATTTTGATCCTCTGCAGAGGGGATGGCCCCCCTACTTCGGTAGCCTGACGACCTTCACGCGAAGTCGAGCGAAGTTTACGACTACTAATATTCAACTCCGTAGTCTTGTAATTTACAACCCAATCCAGAAGATAAGGGAGCTCCTGGATCAAGTAATTGGTTGTTGTAGTTGCAGTTCATTTACGTTGCACTAGAGCTGCACAATGGGCTATTGGCGATGGTCTGGTAAACATCCCTGAGGATGATCCGAAGACATGCCATCACAATTTTGATCCTCTGCAGAGGGGATGGCCCCCCTACTTCGGTAGCCCGACGACCTTCACGCGAAGTCGAGCACTTTACGGTAGAACAGTTTAACGAGGACCAATACCGCTCACCGTCGGTCCCTACGCACACTAATCCAAATGGTCACGCACCCGCACACTGACCGCAGCCAGTGATGCTTGACTTTGGTGATCTGCTGGGAACCGCGTCTTAACGATCAGTCCACTAAGGCACGGATCAAGTAATTGGAGAAATTTGCCTACGTGGAGGACGTTTTGATGGATCTAACCCGCATTTGCATTGCATGGCGAGGATAATAGCGAAAATCTCTTACGGTTAGCCTGACGGAAAGGGACTTTAACTCATGATCCGTCTACCACTGATGATATTTTACGTCAGCACAGTGGTCAGTGCAAGCTGGATGCGAAGTTTGTATCGACCAGCCAGTGCTGGGATTCGGACCCGATTCACCTTTTTGGAAGGTGAACTCTCTGTACCCTGAAACATCAAGGTTCTGAACATAAAATCGTATGATAAATAAAAGGGTTATTAAAGTTCGATTTCATTTGTGAAATAATCAATTACGAACAACGAAATTAAACAATTCAACAACGCAAACAACATTTGGTGGGACAATAACGAGCAGCCAGTCTGTTAATTACTTGCAAATAAAGTACTTTATTTGATTCTGTTTTCGCACAATTTGTTTTACGTAAATAGGTTTTTCTGGTAGTGTTATACACGTGCAATTGAAGTAAATTGACAACGGAAATAAAATAAGAACAACTCCCACTGATTAAACATAAAGAAAAAATCATTTTATATTGGGTAATGACAGATCGCAAAATCAGAATCCAAGTTTTTACGCATTCCCCTTTAGTTCAATTTTTCAAAAATAGATCATACTTAAGAAAGTCCTTGCGCTGAAAATGCAAAAGAGTTATTATTTATCCGAGTTTAAAGGTTTTCAAGGACATATTTAAGTGTTCTTTTCTAAAGGGTTCCGTTTCTTCTTCTTCAAATAAAGATATTTTTATAAACAGGTATATTAAGATTGCTTAAGGGTTTTCTTTTAATAACTAAAGATTTATGGATAATATCAGTTCTCCCACAGCTTCGAACTTATATTTTTCATTGAAAAGTGTGCTTTCGATTTGGATATTGCACTGTAATATAAATTTTCATAATGAATTTCCATAAATATCGAAAAATAGCACAGTAATGATATAATTACGTTCCATATTTATATTTCTTTTATATTTTGATACCTCCTATGTCTTCGATTTCAAATTTTCAGTTAAAAACTTACAGTTCGATTTAAAAATTATATTTAGGAATAATTTTGCTCTCAATTGCATAATAAAATCGTAAAATCACTCGACAATGATACAAAAATGTATAGATATTTGCTTATATTATAATATAATCTGTCTTGTGCCTTCAATTTTTAAATTTTCCGTTGAAAACAATGTGCTTACTTGGAAATTACGCTTAGAAATAATTCTCTATTGCATTCGAATAAAAATTATCTTAAAATCACAGAATTATTATACAAAGACTTTTCAGACAATTTAGAAAACAATATTTAGAATCCTTTAATTTATATGAAGTACATATATTAATTCGCCGACCAGGTGGCCGAGTGGTTAGCGTGCCTGACTGCTGAGCCGATGGTTGCGGGCTCGAACCCCGCTCAGGGCATGGATGTTTCTTTCTCTCTCACTGTGCTCTAATGTCCTTTCTTCTGTGTGAATGTAACCCGCTCTATAAACGGGTTTGTGGTTGTATGACGTGGGCGACGCTACTCCACCTCCGTGGCTTAGCCACAGGTGCTCGCTTGGTAACGATAAGAGAGTAGCAATTCTGGCATTTCTGAGGCCAATGGGAAATAGACCCAAGTGCCTGACATTAACCAAAAAAAAAACATATATTAATTTTTATTTCTAAGTTTTGGTTTATAGTTGCTGCTTAAAGTAATTTCTTGTTATTTATTTGCAATCAAATTTACTAGCAATAAAAAAAAGTTTTCTTACAAAAAAGATCTTCACGCAATATAAGTGATAAACTACACTTTATAAAGAATAGGCACTTAAACATGAAAGTGTTACTTAGAGTTGTTTCCATATAGTTACTTTACTGACCAAAATTTTTATACGATAACTGCAAAATATCCAGCATTGCATTGCATTGTCTCTTATTTATTTAGTTCACCAAAAACACTCTCTTGAACATTTGAAAATATGGCTTATCATGTATTGAACCAAATGGTAAGGTATTTTAGTTATTACGTCAGAGGAAGTTGAATTGTTTCTTATGTCAAAGTTCAATATGAATGGTTAACTGAACGTGAACAATAACAAGCTTTCTAAAACCGGAAGAAATTTAGAAAACATCCGGTTTATCCCTCCGGTAATGTGTTAACCGGTAATGTCCGGTAATGTGTTATATTTACGCGGTAATGTGTTAACAGGCTTAATATTATAGGAAAATTTTATTATTGTGATTTATGTTTACATTTACACTTAATTTTACCATTCATAAGAGTCTCTGTAATTTAATCCTAACAGGTCTTGATCATAAAATAAAATTAATATCACAGCAGAAGTAAAGTGTAAGGTCCCGCAGTGGACTGATCGTTAAGACACGGTTCCCAGCAGATCACCGAAGTCAAGCATCACTGGCTGCGGTCAGTGTGCGGGTGGGTGACCACTTAGATCAGTCTGCGTAGGGACCAAGAGTGTGCGGTATTGGTCCTCGTTAAACTGTTCTACCGTAAAGTGCTCGACTTCGCGCGCAGGTCGTCGGGCTACCAAAGCGGGGGTGCCATCCCTTCCGCAGAGGATCAAAATTGTGATGGCATGTCTTCGGATCATCCTCCGGGATGTTTCCCAGACCGTCGCCAATAGCCCATTGTGCAGCTCTAGTGCGACGTAAAGTAACAACAACAACAACAAAACACTACAAGTATAATAATATTGGATGGCGTGTTTTGTCAAACTTTTAGGCGTAAAATAGAGTTGGAAATATTAACCCGGAAGTCTTACGGCAAATTTTGACAACCAGCGCCATCTGCGCTTTGCTTTATACTTTCAACCATCGATAAAAATTTGGTATCAAAATTTCTGAGAAATGAAAATTAAAAACGCTTTCTTGAACAATTAGAAGATGTGACTTATCATTATATTATCCCAAATCGTAAGATATGAGAGCTTTTAAATTAGATAGTTTTTTTTACGTCAAAGTTCAATATAAGAAACTGGTAGCAAAATCTCTTTTAAGTGAAAAAAATAATAATATACTATTTTTATTTAAATAATAGATTTTTTGAAGATTTTAAATCACTATTTATGCAGTCTATTTTTATAATATACACAGTTATACACAGTCCCTTATACACAGATCACAACCTACGTGAAATAACCAATCTCAAAAGGCAGCGCATTGCAATCGTAAGCGCAATGCAGAACTGGGGCGATTAATCCTGTGGTGTGAACTACAACTATAAATATTAAATACCAATTCACTAGTATATAAGACATGTTGACTTGATTCCATCTCGAGGTACCTTTTGACAGATGATAGTTGACATAGTCGATAATTATATTCCCTTCAATCCGATGTCCAAAAGAGCATTTGCTGTTGGTCCAAGGGTGGAAATATTTCCGAAACAGTTAATTTTGTAAACTGTTCTCTTCCCGCCGTGGTAAAAGCATACCATACATAGAGAAATGACACCAACCAAAATCAGCAACGTGGACAATGTGGTGCACCACGAGCCATAGATTACTGAGTTGAGCAACGGCTGCGGAGACTCGCTCGGTCCAATAAACGACAAACTGTCGAGGAAATAACCGCCCAAATGAACCAAGAGGCTACCGACTGTTTGTCCTCAAGGACGGTTCAGCGAATGTTCCTGCTTAGGCACCTCCTAAGCAGATGCTTGGTTAATGTACATATGCTGACTGCAGTTCATCAGCGAAAAAAGTTCGAATTTGAGCACCAGTACTCCATCTGGACCTTCACTGAGTGGCAATAGGTTGTTTTTCCATTGAATCACTTTTTATGCTCCATCGGACAGATGGACGTTGGCGTATATAGCTTGAAACGCTAGCAAACAAACACCTAGCAATGATACCCGGGTGGATCCAAGTTGACGGAGGGAGCATTATGGTCTGGAGAATGTTTTCGTGGCAGGCTTTGGGTGCACTCAGTATTGTGGAAGGCAGAATGGATCAATACAAGTATGCAGATGTCCTTGCTGACCATGTCCACTCCTGGATACGAATTGTTTTTGCTCAGGGAGATGGTATTTATCAGCAGGACAATGTGATGTGACATATAGCTCGCAGTGTATTCGCGTGTTTCGAAGACCACCAGAATGAGTTTACGTACTCCCTCTGCCAACAAATTCCCTGAACTCAAACTCAATCAAGAATCCGTGGCATCACCCCCAGGGGTTTTTTCGCGCCATGGATCCTCAATCGCGTAACCTAGAGTAGTTGGTCACGACGATTAAAGTCGGCAGGGTTCAACATCCCAGTGAGAGCCTTTTACGAGCCTAGTTGACTCTCTTTCCGCACGTCTCGTTGCCATCAGCTCTGCTAAAGGTGGTTAATCTGGCTTTAGACTGGTGGTCACACTAATGTAACAGGACTGTGTAAAAGATTATATCGCGATACATTCATATATATATATATATATATATATATATATATATATATATATATATATATATATATATATATATATATATATATATATATATATATACGCTCCCGTGCCGCAGGTCCTGGGTTCGATTCTCGGGCCGGGCAAGGTTGACTCAGCCTTTCATCCCTTCAGTGGGTCGATAAATGAGTATCACGCATGCTTGGGAACTAAACTCTGGAGGCTCCGCGTTCGGCTGACCAATTAACCGGAACATCTGCTCCTGCACCCCAGAGCCCAAGGTCAAGAAAACTGAGATGGGCACAGTGGACCCTGGCCCTCTATGAGCTGTCGTGCCACTGAGTTTTTATATATATATATATATATATATATATATATATATATATATATATATATATATATATATATATATATATATATATATATATAAATAGTTGCTTTCTATTATACAATAATGATTCAAGAAGGAAATTCTGTTTATTAAAGCTACGGACATACTTCTTTTTTTAAAATAGGAAGATTTTAATAAAATAAATATAAATTTTGGTCACCTAAATATCACTGATTTAATAATCATCAACAGAAAAATATTTTGAGGATGCAGCTAACCTTATTTTCCATTCCTTATCGGTTCTGTGATTTGTAGAGAAATTTCAGCATTGAGAATCTCAAATAGCACTTGTCTGTTTGCTATGCAAAGTCTTTAATGACACCAAACTTTGTCACCTCGAAGTGAACACCGAAGTCAAGCATCACTGGCTGCGGTTTGTAGGTGGATGGCCTCTTTGAACAGCCAGCGTAGGGACGGAGGGCTCTCGGTATCGGTCCTCGTTAAACTGTTCTACCGTAAAGTGCTCGACTTCGCGAACAGGTCCTCGGACTTCCAAAGTGGAGGTACCATCTGCAAATCCGAAGATCAAAACTGCGATTTCATGTCTTTGGATCATTCTCAGGGATGTTTCCCAGACCGTCTTTAATAGCCCATTGCAGCCCCCTAGTGCGACGGAAATAAAGTACCTACCTATAAAATTTTTTCCTTCACTCGGTGAAGTGAGGTAAACTTCAAAACCTTAAATAGGAGGGCCTATTTTTATTGCAGACTTACAATATCCAGAATCCCCATTTAATCTACTATATTTTTTGTTGAATTTTTAATTTATAGATGACATTGTTATTGCAAAATGAAAATGTTTATGAACTGTTAAAAATGGCCTAGGATTTCATCCCTGATGGCGGCTAATGCTGCTTCAGTTAACTTACTTCGCCCAAGATTTATCAAAAAAAGACGGACTCCACGATTGGGTTTGAGGAGCTAATTAATTAGGTTATAAATATACGAGCAGAATATAGGATGGCATAAAAGGCAAGAATGTATTTAATAAGTTTAATTGTTAACTTACTTGGCCAAATTAGTTTGGGTGTAATTTCTCAAGACACCAGATAAAGATAATTCAGGCTGGAAATTCGGTTTCGATCCATTGTTTACAATGTTCATGGCATCCATTAAATTCAATCTGGAATGAGTTTGGAATATTTTGGGCTCGTTCACATTGGAGTGGTTAGTTAGGTAAGGTCTCAAGTATTTGTTATTGAAGTATTTAAACCTAGAAAAAAAAAGAATCATACGATCAGATCTTGAAAAAATTGGACATATTATGAGTAATATATAATGATCTTAAAAAACCCCAGCAAATGTATATTTTTAAAAGCTTTGTAAAAATGAAATAAAGGAATATTCATATTTAAGGTTGATCATTAATATTTATAAGAGATAAAAATTAAGAAAAAAAAATCAATAGTCAGAATTTATCAAAAATGCAAAGTTAAAGCATCAAAAAAATCAGTTAAATTCCAAAAAAAAAAAAACGAAAAAAAGTATAAGGTGATTGCTAGAAACCTTTTCAGTTTATTCATACAATCAAACTGTTTTTGTTGTTTCAGCTATTTTTTCTAAAGAAATAATTTATCGGAATTTTATAAACAATTCGTCAAGTTTTAATGATATTTTTTTCTGACTTACATAATAATTAAATATTAATTTGATACCCCTGATGCGTATGTATAATTGAAACTTTATTTTTGACAAAAATTCCAAAAATGTATATCCAGGGAGGCTCTTATTAAACACCCTGTAAATAATGATAAATATTCTCAGATGCTACTCTTGATGACTGTTTCTTAAAATAATATCTCTTTTGTCTAATTTTTAAAAAAAATAATTTTTCGTTTCAGTTAATAAAATATTAATTATTTGAGTCTAATAATGAGAAAATTGAACGATAATAATGAGCATCATTGAGAAAATTTCATTGATTGTCTAAATTTTTGTTTAAACTATTTAAAATTAAGACTAAGAATTCAAGGTTGTGTGAGCAGCAGAATACAAGGGCCAACTGCATAAAAGGTTTCGCAAATTTTATTTTCAGAAATGCATTTTTTTTACCCTGTATTTATATTAAATTATTTAATAAAATTCACAATAATAAACTTTAAATTCTTACGGAATTAGAATCATATGTAAAAGTAAAATTGATTTATTTTATTAGCATATTAATTAACTACTTTTGTTTTGTATATAAAATATACTTTTCTATTCTTTGAAGGACTACTAAAAATGTACTTTTACTATTAAATATACTTTTTATGCTTTTCTCAATTTTAAGGATTTTTAAAATTTGGGTGCCCTTGGCCTTATGCACTTTTTGGACAATTAGGAGCTGTCTAAGTGAATTGTATTGAAATCATTTAATTTTAAGAAAATTTTAAATGAGGAGACATTTAGGTGAACTTCACAGGGATTGGACAAAATTATGGAATCACTTCTAGACTAACTTTATGTAAACAATCTTTCTTTTAGCCGTTTTGGAAAAAGTTTGGTCCAACTTGAAAGATCATGGTTGAAGTTTTTAGAAATGGTGTCCTTCTTATCCCTGAAAACTTAACATCGACCAAAATAAAAATGAGCATAGAAAGTTAATAGTTTCTTTCATTTTTCAATGCCACTGTAATTAAAAATGTATTCTGATATAAATATTTTAATTCTATGGAATGATTTAAAAATTGCCGATATTAAAGCTAAAAAGAAGTTATTAACTTTTGACGTTCATTTTGATCGATCCGAACTTTGCATGGGAAAAAATGACATCATTTTATTAAAGCTTCAAGCATGATCTTTAATAAAATGACATCCTTTTATTAAGGCTTCAACCATGATCTCTCAAATTGTACCAATAGTTTTATCATATAAAACTTCTAAGACATTTGTTGCTAAATTTTGTACAACCCCTGTATTCCGAAGTTGTTTTCATCACAAGATACGCTCGCAAGCGGGGTGATAAGTTCAGTGTATTAGACAAAAGTCTGTATTTTTCAAAACATCCGCTTATGTGTGTGTATATATATATATAAAAAACATATTAAAGATACAAAAAAGAATTTAAAAAAAGAGAGATTAACGAAGAAAATTAGAGAAGAAAAAATAATAAGTTTTATTTACTACGCATAAGTTACTGCGCATAGTTTACTGCACATAGAATGGGGAAATTAATCAATAAACTGATTTTAAGAATATTTGAAAATATTTAAAAACTTAAAAAACAATTAAAAAAACTGAAACCAGAATAAGGAAAAAATATAAACTCGTCGTTAGCTCACACGGTTATATCCGTAGAAGGAGTGCTTTCTAATATTGTATAAATATAGCCAAAGCAAAAATATATTAATTCAATCGTGTGACTTATTGTATTGATATATTTTGCTTTAGCTATGTTAATACGATATTTAAATGCTCTCTTACTGATTGATTATTTCTTTTCCTTAATTTGTTTTCCGGTTCTTAAATGTTTTAAAATTTTTTAAAACCATTTATTTTTTAATAATATTTTTCTTTTCCTAAAAATGTTTTTTTTCTAATTTTATTTGCATCGATCTATCTATCTATCTATCTACTATCTCTCTCTCTCTCTCTCTCTCTCTCTCTCTCTCTCTCTCTCTCTCTCTCTCTCTCTATATATATATATATATATATATATATATATATATATATATATATATATATATATGTGTGTGTGTGTGTGTGTGTGTGTGTGTGTGTGTGTGTGTGTGTGTGTGTGTGTGTGTGTGTGTGTGTGTGTGTGTATTAATTTGAATAAGCTTTTATTTGTTTTGAAAAATCTTTAATTTGAAAAAACCCTGATTTTCACATTTCTTATTTTATCATTGGCTAAAAAAATAAAAATTTGATTGGAAAATGACTTTTCAATGATGCGCAGTTTATTCAGCATATTTTAAAGGTATTCAACTTATCTATATCAATCTATATTGAAATGGCAAACTTTTATACACTTTTTTAAAAAAAAAACTGAATCAATTTTAAAAAGTTTTTTTGTTATTGTTTTTACGCACATTTCAATAATTTTTCTTAAAAATTCTTACTTATAAAATTGATTACCAAGGCATTCATGAAATTATTAGAACTGTAATTGTGTCACGGGAACAAAGGTTATATACATATATATATATATATATATAACCTTTGTTCCTATGACACAATTACAGTTCCAATAATTTCATGAATGTTTAAGTTCACAGGATACGAAAGGTAGAGTGGATAAACATTCTTATCACAGGAAGAACAAATATCCTCTCACTTTTTAATCATAAAGATAAGTCATAAATGTCATTGCTTTTTCTTATTTCTTAAATGATTTAAAGATAACGAGAATTGTGCCTAAACTTGAATGCAATATTTAACTGTAATGCTTTAATTTTTCCCCAAAGCAATTATTTAGACTTTTTATTGTAAAGAAGACATTTTTAGAAGCAATATTTCACGTGACGTTATGTAGCAAATTTTGAAAGAGTCTAAAGATGGAGCTGCGGAGTTGGTAAGAAAAATGTTTGACTCCACCTCCAGGTTTTCCTGAGAACTTGACTCTAACTTAAACTTGTTTAAAATTTTTATAATTGAAGTAATGCAGTTTAAAAAAAAGCCTATTTGTACAAAATATTGAAAGCGTATAAGACTAATAAGAGCTGGATTTCAATGTCTCTTTCTCGTTTATGTATAAACATCTTATTACAACAAGATTGTTGTTTGAAGAAGCGAATATTCCTTAACTGGGAAACCATTACAAATGCAACATTATACAGTGAAACCTCCAGGAAAGATCACCCCTATTTACTACCACTTTCGGAATATGCGGAATTTTTTCCATAGACTTTGTGTTGAAGAAAACCTTTAGAAGAGACCATTTAAGCTTCTCCCAGCTACAGAGCAAGCATCTGCACCAAATGCGAATAAGGTAAAAAAAAGGAAACACGAAAAAACATTAAAACAAAAAATTTAACAAAACAAATAAATGGATTAAAATATATTCAAAATATATGTATGAGGCTCTTATTTAGAGAACTGTTTTCGATGATACAACCTCATGTTGCAGTCAGAGTTCACTAAAGTCGATGCTATCAATGATTTACTTTCAAAGTTGAAAGTTAAAATAGAAAAAAAAAGTAATTTTGGAAAAAACAAGCGCCTCAAACAAACAAATCTCTTCTACATACAGCTAACTAATTTTTATGATGTAAAATTAAATGCAAACTTAAACGAAAAACATAATGGCTTATTTGTTTAAAATAGCTTTATCATTCATAATAGGTAAAATTGCTTTTACACATAATTATATAAGTTGGGATTATTTTTATAGAAGCTAAATTTTATTCATATTTCCATCCTTTCATGACACCAACAGAAGTGGCATTTCCGCGCAAAAAAAAATGACACTGACTAAAATTAAAATTGTTTGCGAAATGTCATGTGCCCTCAATAACAATTAAACTTAATGGAGGTAACCTCTGAGAATGACCAACCTCTATCAATGACCATTTTACTGTAGAACAGAGAGCTGTCGCTCCTGAAAAGTTTTACTGTATTAATTTGCATATCTATTTAATTAAATTATAATCCTAGCTAAACAAATTTGGGTTTGGAACCTATGCATCATAATATAAATTAATAATTTATTTAATATAATAACTTATTTATTAATGTAATAATTTAATCAAATTAACAGTTTATTATATCAATCATAGTCTGAAAAACGTTCAAATGTGGTAAATTAAGATTGTGATAAGTTACAGTTTAAGTTGTCATTATATTCACTTTAATAAATTTTTTGTTCGCATAATATTAAATACTTGTCTAAATAATTTTCATAAGATCACAATCCTCCTTTTTTATAATATAAGGATTTAACAATTTTTACTAACAGGAGACGGAGTTATTTTACGGATATTACCGAATGTTGGAGTCGAGCAGATTTTTCCGTCCCCAACGCCAAATTTACAAAACTGATCAAAAGCGCTTATTTAGATATTTTGTAGAGAATTGGAGCAAAAATTCTCAACTTTTAAAACCATTTTCACGCAAATGAATATAAACTAGGGAAAAGTTTATTGCTTAAAAAATCCATCCACTTATCATCTATTCAAAGGTCTAAAAATGTGCAAAATTTCTAGGTGCCTGGACAAAATAAGAAGTTAAAATGTTAATCCCAAAAATGTTAACATTTTCTGGTTGAAAACGGAAATAGTTTGAATTTTATCAAAATATTGAAATATTTCTAATTTTCAAAGTTGAAAAAAATTTGAATGAACTTGACATATCCTTTTTAATAACTTCCTTGTTTATGTTTGGTCACTAAACGATTACTTTTGGCCATAAGACGTTTCTATGTGCGTGCATGTGTGATGTTGATATCTATAGTTCTTATGGTTTTGCACAATGTCAATATTTTGCACGAATATGTCTTTTAAAAATTATTTTTTCAACTGTTAGGATACAATAAAAATATATTCCTAAATCAAGTGCCATATTCTATCAACACATAAAAAATAGAATAATTTGAAATTAACATTTCTTTATTAAACTTAATATTTTCTGGGGATTTGATTTAAATTTTAATTGAGTATTAGTTGGAGTCGGAGTCAAACATTTTAATTACTGACTCCCCGACCTGGGTTTTAATGCAAGGCCAGGAGATTCTTACCGCTATCACCTCTTCGCTCTTAACTGTTGCTGATTGCGCATGCGCTGGGGTGTTAATCAGTCTGACACTAACTGCCTATTTCTAGAGGTCAAGTGTAACGTTAATATTAACTAATATATTATTTGATTTTTTTTTAAAGTGATGCTCCACTATTGCAACAGTTATGTAACTTTTTCTTAATGGAAAATGGAAAAAAAAATTTTTATTACACATATTAATATTTTATTTTACCGTGTAATACCGTAGTTATACCGTTAATAATTGTTTTTAAGTTAAGAGATTTTTAATCTTTCATTGAAAACTAGAACGCATCATAAATATGCACTTTAATGTGATGTAATGTGCAACTAGTTTCTTAATAAAAGGTTTTTTTAATTTTTTATCTATTATTTTCTGCTGCGATGAGACAAAATCCTATAAATTCTTATTTTTCTCCTCCAAAAAATTTTTAGGTTGAAGAGTAAGTTAAAAATGTGTTTTGGACTAAGCTGGATTTGATAAAATATCTGCAAGATTGCTTTTCCTAATTTTTTAAAGAAAAACCAAGTAAATAGTCATATTATTATATCAGTTTTAGTTCTTCAATTTTTTTTTTAATTAAACATTTATTTTAACGTTAGTTTAATTATACAAAAACGCTTTTTATTTAAACATTTTTAAAAGCGTAATTTTTAAACTTTTTCAGAAACATTTATAATTAATATTTATATTTAATATTATAATATTAAAATTAATTATTTGCTTTTCGAAAGATAAAAGAAAGTAAACAAAAAGCTGACTTTTGGCAAAATCTTAAAAGGCATAATGGAACTAGATTTGATTGAAATTACATAAATAATTGAAGTAATATGTGTATCATGACGAAAAAAATTGAAATTGGTTTCATAAAACTAGATTGAGCTGGCCTTTTAAATTTGAAATCGTATTTATGCTCTCTCAGTAAATATTCAATGAGTTAAACATTTACCTGTCTCTTATTTTGTTATTTCCAAGAAACTGATCAGCAACTTCTTCAATTCCTCCCATCACGTGATCCATAACCTATAAATAAGATTAAGAATCTCAAATTTTGAAACCAAATATTTCTATTATTAATATTTTTTCTTCTGCCTTTTGTAAATACCTAACTCATTTCATAAAACTTAGAAATTCACCTTTCATATTAGAGACAAGAAAAAAATATACAATATATAAATTGAAATTTATGGCTAAGATATTATACACTACCAGCAGAAAATTCGTGAATATCCTATTCATACAACGCATATTTTTAAAAGATCGGCATTTTGTTTGTGTAGTAAGGCGGAAAAAAAAGATCTCTCAGAATAATTTTTGTTTTAATACGCGGATTTTCAAGTGCTAATCTTAATAGTTCAGACATTTTACCTCTAGTATGTTAATTTTTAAATAAAATAAATATAAATTAAATTACGAAATCAAACACAAGACGTACGCTCTGAACATACTTTTTTTTGTCTGATTCAGATTATTTTTATAGTCATAATGAAATAAACACAAAGCGGACAAAACTTTTATTTTAATAATATGATGATTTTTATTATATGAATGATATGAATATGAATTAATTATATGAATGATTAGTAATGAATAATTTTTGTTCTAATTGAGTGGAATTTAAAGTACTAAATGCTAATCTTAAATGCTCAGACTGTTTACCTCCCGCATGCTAATTTTTAAATGAAAAAATATAAATTAAATTACGAAATCAGACACAAGACGTACGTTCTAGGAATGAACATACTTTTTTTTGTCGTATTCAGATTACTTTTATAATAATAACGAAATAAGTGAAATAAACACAAAGCAGTCAAAACTTTTATTTTAATAATATGAATGATTTTTATTATATGAATGATATGAATATGAATTAATTATATGAATGATTAATAATGAATAATTTTTGTTCTAATTGAGCGGATTTTCAAGTACTAAATGCTAATCTTAAATGCTCAGACGGTTTACCTCCAGTATGCTAATTTTGAAATAAAAAAATATAAATTAAATTACGAAATCAAACACAAGGCTTACGTTCTAAGAATGAACATACTTTTTTTTGTCTGACTCAGATTACTTTTATAATAATAATGAAATAACTGAAATAAACACAAAGCGGCAAAGACTTTTATTTTAATAATATGAATGATTTTTATTATATGAATATGAATTAATTATATGAATGATTAATAATGAATAATTTTTGTTCTAATTGAGTGGATTTTCAAGTGCAAAATGCTAATCTTAAATGCTCAGACTGTTTACCTCCAATATGCTAATTTTTCAATAAAATATATAAATTAAGTTTTGAAATCAAGCACAACGACGTACGTTTTCGGAATGAGGATAGCTTTTTTTTATCGGATTCATATTTTTTTTAATAATAATAACTAAATAAGTGAGATAAATATAAAGCTGTCAAAACTTCCGACTACTTTTCTATTTGGAACTGTATTTTCCAAAATGTGAAAGACAAGTATTGCTATAAAGAGTAAACGAAAGCTTAAGCGTTTTGCTAATAGTACGTTTAGAGAGTTCATGCAGTTTAACTTGTTTATTCAATAAAAAATTAATATGAAACTATAATTTTGAATGATAAATTCTTAGTTTAGCATTTAACTTAATAAGGATAGATGAAAAAGAATTTTTTTTCCAGTGGCGATGACACATTGGTTAAGGCTCTGAACTGTCGTTATTGTGCACTTTAAAAACTGTATTGTAATACCTATCCAAATTTGGTGTTAAAAAGCACCAAAAATTCTTTACATTACTAATTTATTTCAAGTTAATACTAAATCCATCTTTCTTAGATTCTTTAGAGGGTGTAGTTCATTCTTAACACCAATAACTGATAAAGCTTACGCCAATTTGCAGCTTGCTGGTGAATAAGGTTGGGGTTTTCTGAGCTCCACAAGTTTGGTGAATGATTGTTATTTATTTAAACTTTTTAATAAAGTTTTAAACGTATAACAAATGCTTTTTAACCATTATTCCCCCATAAAAATTGTGGTTTTCTTATCTCTCCAAATATGATATTTAACAACCCCAAAAAATGCGCGAAAGAGCATTTTTTTTGGTTAATCAAACTCCAAATCGCCTTTCATATGCGATTTAAAGAGTGTAATTTTAATCTATACCCTTAAAATTGAATTACTTTATACCACTTTATATCAAAATTGAATACTGTTATTGTATATTTTAGAGTTATTCAATAACAAAAATTGTGTAGGCTACTTTACTCCAAATGGTGTAAAAAAACATTGGTTTAGTGAAACAATAGATTCAAGAGTTACGTATAGCATTTCACTGCACTATTTAAAGTAGTTGCAATTATATTTGGTTTTGAGATACACTAAAAGTTAGTGTAGAGGTTTAAAGGTGAATAATTGTGTAATTTAAAGATAGTGAGAAGATGGCGGTTCGTTTACATGAAGTATACTGTTGAATGAGTTCTTGTCGGATTGAATTGACAAACCGGGTCATAGCCTATTTAATACCAAGTAAGTTTTAACCCTCGTTACTGTTTGATTAAGAATATTGATTGTGGTCGATTATTTGCCGAGCAATTTCAATCCTCTTGTCGGATTGATTTGAAAAACTACTGTAACTGTATGAAATGTACGAATGATTTGAGTTGTATAATAAAGATATTTAAGTTCTCATAAGACTTTCATAAATTTTTCAATTGTATAAAGTAATTTTACAATATTTAACTTCTATTTTCTTTGGTTTTGTTTGAATTCATACTAATATACTGTCTGTGTAGCGCGTATGTTTAATCAATAAACTAATTTTATTTTAAGTAATATTATATAAATGCCTTCTAAATTTATGATTCTTGCTTTAGATTGTATCGTAAAAGTAACTTTACTAATTTCTATGAGCATCGTATCTTACTGTAACTTTATATTTTAGTGATACTGAATAACAAATATGGTGGCGGGTACTTTACACCAAGTAGTGTAATTGAACTTTCTACGTGTTTCATTACACTAGGAAATATTTTTGGTTTTTGTATAGGGGAACGTTTAGTGAAACACCAACGCCATCATATTTTGGTGCGTAGATGCGTGAAAATTGTTCAGAGTATACGAACTTTTAGCTGGTAATTTATTCACTTAGTATCACGATAAAAACTATCACGAGGATCTGTATCTTAAACGGAAAAATGGAAAGAAAACCATATCATTTTTACCTTTTTTTTTAGGATGAATAAAATAGTCGTGACTACCATATGTATTAAGTCATCGTAGTTACGGGATTTTTACTCCAAGCTGGAAGATAAATGGTTTTACTGCTAGTTTCTTTTTATCATTTTTTTTTCATTTCTGGTTAAGGCTTTCTGCGGGAGTTTTACTCGTAATGTTAAGTCAATATATAAGTCATAGTTTTCATATTGTGATGGTACTTACCTGTTACTAATTACGGTCGCTATTTCTATTTAAGAGAAGTAAATGATACTTACCATTCTCTTACCAGTTTTTCTATCCTCATTATCTATGAACATAGCATTGAAAGTATGTTTTTTCATACTTGAAAATTTGTATTAAAAAAAACGAATGAAATTGTAGTACTTACTTTTTAAATTTTGTAATCAATATGTTTTATCAACAAAAATGTTGCTTTAGCTAAACTACTCAAAAAGTCAAAACATAATTGAAAATAAAGAAAAACAGAAAATGAATAATTATGTTAGGAATAGTTAGATTTGTAACAAACTTGGGTTTTAGTTATGAAAATTCTACCACTTAAGTTGTAAAACGGAGCATTTGGCCTTCTTTCGATTCGTTCTCAAAAGTTCTGCAGAATCAATGTAAAAAGCATATTTTGGCTAAATAAACAAACCATTATTTTGATATTATCGGATTATTAATCCTAAAAATATAGGAGGTGGTTACAATCTAGAAATTATTCCTTTATTTATTAAGTCGGATTAACAATCGAAAAGTTTGAATTCTAAATTTTACATTTTGCGTATTTCGCCATTTTTCAAAATTATACACAAATATAAGAGTCGTTTATTTAGAGATTATTCCATAATAATTATATATTTTTGCAATTAGTTTATAATTTTTTATTATTTAATTATAAAATAATCGAACAATTTTTGAATAGTAAAGAGCACAATTTTTATGTAATTTGTTTTCGAAAAAAAAATTTTTTTTCTTCATAAAATCTAAACTTTGAACGGGATAAGTCAAATAGCGCCGGAGAAGTTAAAACTAAATTTTTTTCTTTTAGAAAACTTCTAATAAAACTATCTTCATACTTACTGTACCATGAAGTCGTTCATTCATTGAAATTTCTTTTTCGCTCTTTTGTGTTACCTTTAAAATTCTCACAAAAAATCGAATTGTCATTCCCTGTCAAGAAAATAAAAATGATAAATTTAGTTATTTAATTAAAGATAACAGAAAAAACGATAAAAGAATTGGATTAGAAGCTCTTAAAATGTAGTTGAAAATTAGATTAGAAGTTGTTAAGAATTGGTAAAGAGTTAGGTTCTGTAGGATAACAGGCGTTTTTGATCTTATGAAAGTTATTTAAACCTCTCACCAAATTAGTTTATGACATTAGACCGTTTTCAAGTCTATGTTTATATAAACTATTAACACCTATGAAATCAATAAAATGAGTATAAATACAGGAAAACAATAAAATTAACGAGGCACTTTTTGATTATAAAGATATTAAATTACAACATATCACTAACACATAGTTAAACCTACGTTAGTTAAAAAATTGTTATTACTTTAAGAATATAAATATATTTTGAAACCCATTTATGTTGTTATTGTTACTAATGTCACTTGCCAAACCAGCAAGCCTGCTTGGTGAAACCAAGCGAATTTAAGGCGGAAGGTGCATTTCTTGTTTTTCAGTGGAGCCATT
Source organism: Parasteatoda tepidariorum (assembly GCF_982258835.1). NCBI lineage: Eukaryota > Metazoa > Arthropoda > Arachnida > Araneae > Theridiidae > Parasteatoda > Parasteatoda tepidariorum. The sequence continues at coordinate 55,960,637 of NC_141766.1, forward strand.
TAGGACCAAGAATACAATTTCTGCCACACACACGTCACATCCCGTTCATGGGGTGGACTTATTCATACATCCATTCATTCATCCACGGATCATAATTTTGACCTAAACCAGAAAACAATCAATCTCCAATTCAGTTCCACCAGAGGCATGATTTGTTATGGGAGCATGGCGGACTTTGTGACCTAACAGATTTACGTGCACCAGTCACTATTTACTACACGGCTAATCGAACTCAGGAGCTCTTGGACATGGACCCAACGCCCTACCAACCAGGTTATCCCAGCTTATACATATATTACAAATAGATATTTATTGTTGTAATAATTTGATAATAATATTAAAAAATGGAAGCGTCTACCGGCAAATTATACATAATTATAAAAAGAATTTAAATTATGTATTGTATGAATAAATTATCATTTTAATCATAATTTTCAAAAAATATCTATATCTATACCTAAATTTCGAAAAATATCTATATCTACAATTGTAAAGCTAGTTTAAAATAAATTCAAATTATAATTTTCAATAATTTCTTAGTTCTCGAATATTCTTCTTGTAATAATATGTTTATAAATGTGTGAGTGTTCAATTAAGATTTGATATATAGCTCCTTAATAGTACTGCATAAATTCAAAATTTTGCACAAACATAATTACTGAAATTAATTTATTATCATTACTTTTACATTATGACCTAAAGTGCAATTTGAAATAAAGTTCTTCTGATTCCAATCATGCATAGAAAAGGGAAATATTTAATTCCGAAATAGCATTTATTTAACCCCTTGCCTGTGATGCCGAGGCAATTTGAAATACCCGACCTGAGTTCGGGTAACAGAGAAAATGGGTGCTTCGATTCCATGTAGTTCGAACTCAGTTCCTCCAATGCATAATATGTAGTTTACCATTTTCCTAATAGATGTTTTTAAATTTTCCATCGAAAAGTTAGGCAGTTTCACGCCATTTGTCGGATTTTTGGAATTTGTCAGAAATGTAAAGGAATCTGAGGGACAAGGAATTCATGACAGTTGATATAAATAATAATATTGCTGTAATAGATTATTATTTTTATCTTGAAAATCATGTAATTTGATTTATTTTATTTTGATAATTATTTGCAGAAGTTAAACATAATCCATTAACATTTCCCATATATATGAAAATATGGAATATTGTTGTTATTTCGTTTAAAATTTTGTGTCTGTTTTAAAAAAATTTCAAAATTTTCCTTTAGATGATAATAGCGAAAAAAATGAAGAGAATTTTTTTTCCATTCTTGGCACGTTTTTCTCTAATATATTCCACAGACAAGGAGCTAATAATAATTTACATTTAATTAGTTCTACGATTCGGTGAGCATTTTAATCGGATATAAGTCTGAATCAATACTTTCAAAAAAGTCTGGAGTTGGAACAACATATTCTTTGGAATAATATAGTTCTGCCAACATCTGCTGTCATTGAAGTAGTAGCAACGTTTTAGTTTTATTGTACAAATCATGGTTTTTGAAGTTTCAAGAAATAACTCACTTGTCAGTTATCTACTGAGCTTTTAAATGTTAACAAAATTTCTAGGGAACATGGTACCAAAATTCTAGAAAAAGTCAAGTGTAGTGCTAAAGCTGTACAAGAAACTACTTAGTTAGTGCTAAAACTGTACAAGAAACTACTTAGTTAGTGCTAAAGCTGTACAAGAAACTACTTAGCTAGTGCTAAAGCTGTACAAGAAATTACTTAGTTAGTGCTAAAGCTGTACAAGAAACTACTTAGATAGTGCTAAAGCTGTACAAGAAATTACTTAGTTAGTGCTAAAGCTTTACAAGAAACTACTTAGTTGCCTATAATGCTACTAAGGCTCTTTCTCCAAATCTTCAAATCTCAGATATTTTGGACATATGTAATAATAATATACTAATTAAAGGTAAGGATAGATAATTAGTTCTAGTCGAAAGTTTAAAAAAATTGCAAAACTTGAATTTTCGATTTTTTTTGTGAGTAATTTCTCATTATATCTCAGAATAAAAAAAAACTGCTTTAAGATTTCATATCATTTCTAACCTTAATGGTTTCTACCTGTTATTCCACAGAATAAAGCGATTGTATAGTAAAAGATTGAGGAAAAATTATTCAAAGCTGAAGGATAAGTAGCATTTTAAAATTTATTTTTAAAATAAAACAATTACTTTTCTCCCCATTTTTAAATTTTATGTGGACAGTTTTTACCCCTTATGAATATATTTTAGAGAATAAAATTGTGACAGATCCCATAATAAAAGACTTTTACGAAAAGGTACCATATTCCCATAATTTTTGAAAATTCTAACAATTTTAACTATTACTTACTATTCTATAAGAAGGACCTTAAAAATTAGCAGTTGCGCATTTGATGTATTTTTTCTTTCTTCTTTTTTTAAGAATTTGAGCAGGAGTTTGATAAAAATGGGATTGAAGGGACTACAGATTATTGGTAAGATAATTGATAGGATATGATAGGACAGATAGATAGGAATAGGATAGATAGATAGGGCAGATAGATAAGAATTGATATAGGCAGGTAATTAATAGGAAGGAAAAAAAATCGACATACCTGAACAAATACTGTAAAATACACGACTGCAATGATTGTTGTAACCATCATATTTTTACTTGGAATTACGTCTTTATCAATAATGAGAGCTAAAGCAAAAGCAACTGCACCTCTTAATCCTCCATAAGACATGATGAATTGCTCGACTCCATTCAATTGATGAAGACGAAAATTGTTCAGTATGGCCGTTAAAACAATCACACCTAAAAATTATTTTCATTTTTTAATAATGAATATTAAATTCAATAATAAATCTAATACGTCTAAAAAAATCTTTAAAATGTCTTCTGTGATAATTTCAGTTCAAAGACAATTTCATTTTCCAAGTTAACCTCTTAACAATCGGTTAATTTTCAAGAAAACAGTCATAAAAGTGAATATTTTACCAAATACACGTATTTGATTAGTGCTGACATCTGGTTTAAAATAAATTAACTATCTGCAATTATCATAAAAATTTCCTGGTACTGCCATCTGGTGTGTAAAATGAGAAATAAAATGTTTTCTGGGAAAAAGAAAGGAATTAGTTTTATTCTTATTTACGCGTTACTACTGAACACTCCAGCCCGGAAATTTCACGGGAGCGAGAAATAGAGGGCGAAACCTCACCCCGTCATTTTCATGGGAGCGAGAAGGAAAGGGTTAAGGGACCCTCACAGGACTTATTTGCCTCACGCACTCTTACGAGACTTAAAATTGTCTCTTGTCACCCTTACGAGACTTGACACTCCTTCAATTTTCTGTCGCAAAGTGCTTTTAAAGAAAGTATCCATCTAAAATTTTCCTTAGTTTTTCAAATTTTAAAAGTACATCAGCAAATTTAGATTCAAGTTACTTTTTGCTTCCTTCTAAAAGCAAATACAAAATTTATTACTTCAGGTAAATAAAAATTTTATGAATTTTAATTAAGTTTTACAATCATATTGTTTTCTTTCATTTTATCAGTACATAATTTGTTAACAATGCTTTAATTTTAGTTTAAAAAAAAACTTCAAAAACATAAAATTGTTTTACTTTTAATAAGTATAAAATATTGTGAACTTGTTAGATTGGTATTGATTCTTTTATTATTAGTTTTTTTTTTTAATTATTAGTTTCTTTTATTATTAGTCTTTTATTATTAGTTTTATTATTATTAGTTTTTTTCATCATCTTTGATTTTTGGCGATTTAAAACATTACCAATTTAAATTAAAATCATTAATTATTTATTCTTTAATTTCATAATTTCATCCGCCAGACTTGTGAAACCAGACTTTAAAAAAATAATATATATTGCCATTTCACTGATTTAATGTTGATTTTTCAGATTTCAAAATTTTATGCATTTCTTTATTATTGCGACTTGATTTTCCTTGCTTGTAATTTTCTCAATATTAAACTTAAAATTATGTCAAATTTTAATAAAATTAAAAATTATAATATTGTTATATATATTGTTTGTTACCTCTCTTATCGATGTTTCAAAAGTTCAAAATATTGTTTTTTTTTATTGTTTCCATTTTAGATTACATTCATATTTTAGCTGATTTATTTTCGCTTTCTTACTTTTTTTATTTAAAAAGCAATATTTTTGAAATTATTTAAGTATAAACAAATTAAAAGCTGTTTCACTGTATTTAGCTTTTTTCTAATATCCTATCAAAATTCGAATTTTTTTAAAAGCGTTAAATTTTTATTTTATTCAGATATTAGGACATTTATTTTTTAATTCTTTATCACATTATTTCTTATTTTTAAGTTTTAGTGCTAGATCTTTTTCGGTAATATATTAGATGAACCTGAAATTAATGTTGTTTTTGTTACATTAAATTTTACAATATGTTTTAACTAGTTTTGTTTAATTTTAATCAATGATGTAAATATCCGTGTTATCAGAAATCTTGTGCTATTTAGCGATATTCATTCATAGTAGCGACAAAATTTAAACTCCGGATTGATAAACTCATTCGTATTTTTGGGCAAAAATCAGAAACAGGCATTTTGGAATTGTTACAGCGATCAGAATGAATGGATATCTGATAGTAAAGGCGGGCAATTATGATGAGTGACTGAAGTACTCCTACCTTAATTCATTAAATTTTACATGATTATTCAAGACCGCGGTGCGCGGAACAATCCTCGAAGAGCCGTGGTGGCTCAGGAGATAGAGCGTTCGCCTTTCCATGTGTTGTTAAAAACCGGGTTAGAATCCCAGCAATGGCTGGTCGATACGAATTCCGCACCCGGCTCGCACCGACCACAGTGTTGACGCAAAATATCCTCAGTGGTAGACGGAAAATGGTTTAGAGTCCCCTTGCCATCGGGTTAACCGTGGTAGGCTCTCATGGTTTTCCTCTCCACGTAACGCAAATGTGGGTTAGTTCCATCAAAAAGTCCTACATGAAGGCAAAATTTCTCCCAGTACTTGATCCAGGAGTTCCCTTGTCTTCCGATTTGGTTCAAAATTACAAGGCTACGGATTTGAGCATTAGTAGTCGTAAACCCAAAAACTAGGTCAACTGCTCAACGACGGTTATAAATATGAAATAAAACCCATGAAAAAATAAATTCTGAATAGGGGTGTATGAATGAAATTAAGAAATGCGCTAATATTTATAATTAATACTTAGCAGTGAATTTGAATAATCAAGTAAGAAAGTTTTGAATGAAACAGCTGTATACATTTGCATACATCTGAATAATCTAATGTGTATACATTTGAGCAATTTTGAATTGTTTGCAACGTTTCGTTCAGGTTTGTGTCATTTCGTCATATATATTTTCCTATGTTCCAATGTCTATTATATTTAAGTAATGAATGTTTCATGTGTAAGACTACGAAACAAAACTATGAAAGTATAAGAGGTGCGAATATGAACATAGTCAATACAACTGATGCTTAAAATCCTGTTAAGTGCTTTAATTGTAAATAAAAAGGTGTTATTAAAAATATAGATTGTTGTAAGTATAAAAAAAGTAAAGGAAATGCAAACAAAGGGATAAAATAAATGTTTTTTTCGCCATTTATAACGATGGGTGAGCTTTCCGCTTATTACTTAACTTTTCAAATGATGAAATAGAGCTTCATATAGCAACTCGCATTTTTTTAAAAAATTTTTATTATTATTTTTTTATATTTAATTCGCCAATGTCGCAACAATAATATCGCCAATAGCCCATTGCGTTACTCAAGTACGACGCAAATAAACGTTTAGTTTTTGGCAACATTTTCTCGTTTGAACAAAAACTGGTTAAAAACTAGAATTAATAAAATCCAGGCATTCATTTTTAAGTTATTAATAAAGTTGAAAAGTAAAAAAACAATTTAATATATTATTGATAAAAAAAGTTTTGTATAGAATACTTAGGCTCTCCCTAAACACAAAAATGTTCCTTTTGTACTTTTATTTCTTTCCCCGTTTTTGTTTTTCGCATATAAATTATATGTTTAGAAAAAGAGTAAAAGATTTTCGCTGCTAAATTTAGTCCGCACAAATCCAGCTAAAATTGACTGTTATGTTCGCAATGTAATTAAAATTGGCAGTTTTACGTAATTTTCTAATGTCATAAACAAAATTTACATTAAAAGCTATGAAAAAAAGCAAAATTAACCGTTCATTAGGTATTGGTGGTAAGTAGATACTTTATTTACATCGTACTAGAGCTGCACAATGGGCTATTAGCGACGGTCGGGAAAATATCCATGAGAAGGATCCGAAGACATGCTATTGCAATTTTGATCCTTTGCAGAGGGGAAGGCTCCCCTGCTTTGGAAGTCCGACGACCTGCGCGCGAAGTCGAGCACTTTACGGTAGAACATTTTAACGAGGACTGATGCCGCGAACCCTCGGCCCCTACGCAGGCTGATCAAATAGATCACCCACCCGCTTACTGACCGCAGCCAGTGATGTTTGACTTCGGTGTTCTACTAGGAACCGTGTATTTACGATCAGTTAGACACGGTATTGGGGGAGGCTAAAAGTGCGGTAAAAGTTATTTTCAGGAGATGGGTCTTTCTCTTTTTTAAAGTAGAATGGTCCAAATTTGATGCAAGCTCAAAAATTAAAGTTTCCGCCCTATACTTGGTATTCGTGCTTTGGCATTTTACATGATTTATAAATTTTTAAAAAAATAAACAATTTTACAGAAAAGTAACATTAGTGTTCGCTGTCAAAAATGTATTTTTTTTATTTATTTTTTTCAAATTTATTTATTTATTTATTTTTTTTTTTTAACGGCAGGCACTGAACTTTCGTTCTTCGCCTAGGAAGATGCCGGAGGTGTTACTTATTTAACGTTACCCAGTAGGCACCTGTGAACCTAAGTTACGGAGGCGAGCAACATTACCCACGCCACACTGCCACATACCCGTTTATAGGGTAGGCCACATTCACACATCACACAATAGAGAACACACACACACAGAGAAACATCCATGCCCTGAGCGGGATTCGAACCCGCAACCATTGGCTTCACAGTCAGGCACGCTGACCGCTCGGCCACCTGGCCGGCTGTCAAGAATGTTTATAGAAGGTCTCAAAAAAGCCGCAGTGTGAGTGCCTTAATAAAAGCTTTAGTTTTAAACTATACTTTAATTTTAAACTATATATGCTTTAATTTCAAACTGCATGCGCTTTAATTTTAATTTACTTCTGCTTTAATATTTAAATATATATGCTTTAATTTTAAGCTACAAACATCTTACGAGAGATCCTGATTTAGTTTAATGATATACGTGTACAATTTATTAAAAAAAAAAAAAGCAAATTTACCAAAATGCAATAAAATAAAGGGATAAAAATAATACAAGTATTTACCTATAGCTCGATATACGCTGCAAAAAAGTATGCTGAATAAGACAAACCACGTGTTCCATTCATGATTGTCATTAACAGTTGAAACTCCTAAAACAACAAAAATTATTGTTTCGGATGCTGTAGCTAACATTTTTGTAACATATTTCACTGTCACATGACTTTTATTCGAAATGTTTTCATCAACATAATTCTTCATGGTAATACCACAGAAAACCAGTCTGAAAGGAAATAAATTTAAGATTAGTATTTAATTTTTAAAGCCACTTTAATACAATGTTGCAAAATAATAATAATAATAATAATAAATGGTTCCAATTTAACAATACTCTCTTGTTTAAAGTACAGGGACCATTCAGCAGATAGCGGCCACCCAATCCCTTATTTCGAAGATCGAAAGTCCCAATACAATGGATAAAAAAATTTCAAAATCAGAAACAGTATGTTTTTGAGTCTTTTTCACTTGTGTCTAATCAATCACTTGTGTTCAATTGTGTTTAATTTCGTAATTTTCACTAATTTTACAGCATATTTACGGCTAGGCTTTAAACCTTTTACTGCTCAGTGTGTCCATTTTGGCAATTTCGCAATTTTGTCTAATTTCGTAATTGTGTCTAATTTCGTAATTTTCACTAATTTAACAGCATATTTATGGCTAGGCTTTAAACCTTTTACTGCTCAGTGTGTCCATTTTGGCAATTTCGCAATTTTGTCTAATTTCGTAATTGTGTCTAATTTCGTAATTTTCACTAATTTAACAGCATATTTACGGCTAGGCTTTAAACCTTTTACTGCTCAGTGTGTCCATTTTGGCAATTTCGCAATTTTGTCTAATTTCGTAATTGTGTCTAATTTCGTAATTTTCACTAATTTAACAGCATATTTATGGTTAGGCTTTAAACCTTTAACTTCTCAGTGCGTCCATTTTGGCAATTTCGCAATTTTGTCTAATTTCATGAATGTGTCTAATTTCGTAATTTTCACTAATTTTATAGCATATTTAAGGTTAATTTTAGACATTTTACTGCTCAGTCTGCTCAGTTTGGTAATTTCGCAATTTTGTGTAATTTCGTAATTGTGTCTAATTTCGTAATTTTCACTAATTTAATAGCATATTTATAATTAGCCCTTAAACCTTTTACGGCTCACTGTGTCCAGTTTGGCAAACTTCGCAATTTTATCTATTTTCGTACTGTTTACAAAATTTTTAAGTCAAACTAATTCAGTATGGGGGAACTGTCCTTGCATCAGAAAGGTTCTGGGTTCGAATCCCGGGCAAGGCATGGATGTTTCTTTCCCTCTATCTGTGTTCTATGTCCTTTCTCCTTTGTGTGTGAATGTGACCCGCCCTATAAACGGGTTGTGGTAGTGTGACGTGGGCGACGCTGTTCCACCGCCGTGGCTTCGTCACAGGTGCCCACTGGGTAACGAAAAGAGAATTAGCAGTTCTGGCACTTTCTGTGGCCAATGGACAATAGCTCCAAGTGCCCGCCATTTAAAAAAAAAAAAAAAAAAAAAAAAAAAAAAAAAATTCAGTATGGTAAAATAAGCTTTTAAGTATATTAAAAGAAGATTATACAACATGCTAAATCGAAGCACTAATTTAAAAGTATGTTAACTTTGCCATAGGTATGGAAAAATTGAATATTATGACTAAATATATATAAAATATTGGTTTTTTATATTTATTTCCAATGGCTAGAGTTACAGAAGGACACCACAAAAGAATGGGAACAAATGCGAACATAAAGAAAAGAAAAACGTAACAGACTTGGTGAGAAAAGTCTATGAACTCAGTAAGTCCTTTGCACGTCACTATGAAATGTTTTAAAATATCCCATTTTAAAATTATTGGAACATCAAAGAATTTTATTAAATACAGGATTGGATTAGTACAAATGAATGACGGGATTTTAAATACTGATATTTTTGAAACTGTTTCACACATTACAATAAATCATACATGAAATTAAAAAAGTACCATTTTAAATTTAAAAAAGTACCATCTACAAATGTAACAAATGTTAATCTTTTTATTAAACAACAAACATGTAATATGTAATCCAATTCGTTCTACACATTTCGCAGTTTCTAATGCTTCCTAAGGGAAGCAAATGTGTTTTTACAAGGTTTTCGGCGTCGGTTTTTTACAGCCTGTTTGATATTGTTGTTGTTGTAGTTCATTAACGTCGCACTAGAGCTTCACAATGGGCTATTGGCGACGATCTGGGAAACATCCCTGAGGATGATCCGAAGACATGCCATCAAAATTTTGATCCTCTGCAGAGGAGATGGCACCCCCGCTTTGGAAGCCCGACGACCCTTGATATAACCTCATAAAAATAAATCAAATAAGCCTTGGATATTTTGGCCATGTAATTAAGAGTAAATATCTGACATGAAGTGTTTATGAACCATTCATGACGAAAACACTGAACTAGAACGCATTTTTAATTTTAAAAAAACCATTGATAGTGAAGAAAAATTTGGTTAGAAACTAAGCAAACACAAAAATTGAATTTGCAATTGCAAAACAATTCAACAATTAAAACAATTTACAAAAGTTTGTTTTAAATTGGTTTAAATAAATTTTTCCTGAAGATTGAATTTGAGGCTGGGTTCTTCTTTAAATAACAGCAACTCTAAAAGCATTAAGTTTATCTATTGGGTAGGCAACTAAGTTCCCGCCAAGTTTTTTAGTCTTTTTTATTTTAAGAAGAAAAACAAACTTTAATGAGTGGGATCATTTCATTTTCTTTGGCAGTTTCTTTGCTTTTTGAAGCAAATTTTTGAGCAAAAGTAGCCCTTCATCAAACTCCACTAGAGGGCCAGGACAAAGTTCGTCTCTGAGATCGAAATTTCAATTTGAAAGAAGAAAATAATTAATTTTTCTCAACTTGACGTTTCATTTCATTGATCTGAAAATTAACGTAAAATAGCTAGATTAAAAAACAAAACAGAGATTCTGATAGAACAAAACAACCGCTTTCGAATGATTTAAAACATTATCCAAATTATTTAATAACATGGGATGTTAACCTTTTTACGCAGATAGAACACCGGTGTCTTCTTTATACATAGATTTTTCTAACGCTCTAATTACAGGCAAAAGTGTATTAAGGCATTTTTAATTATAAAAAAACTTCTAATAGTTGCTGTAAAAAATTGTTAGATTTTTGGTACTAAATTTTTTATTAGATTTTAAATTAGATATCTGTACTAAAGTATAAAATCCAAAAAAAGTAGTTTGAAAAAAAAAAATTTTTTTTCATTCATGTTCAAAAATGTATCAATAATTGATTTTATAAATAAATGAAATTTCAGTGATGAATAACTGTTTCTCTTAGATTTAAATAACTGTAAATAAGTGCAAATTTTAAAAATGTAGCTAGATTAAAAAGTTTGGAAATGAAACTGTGTTTGGAAGATTTTAACTTTAACACAGAAAAAGACACCGGTGTATCATGCTGTATTTCATAACCAAAAATTATTAAAATGCTAATTATAATATTTTTTGTTTATTATTATCTAATTTGGCAGAGAATAATAAAAAAACATTAAGAATTTGTTTAATAAAAATTCTGCGTCAGAGGATTAAAATAAAAATAATAAATTTTAAAAAAAACGTCGGATATGCAACTATTTATACAAAATGTTTGGAAAAAAACTAATTAAAAATTTAATGTAATATTTGAAACAATTTTTAATTAATTATTCAATGCTTGAAAATTTTGAGTACTTAAATTTTTAATAAATATTCACACGTTGAACTGAAAAAACAAGAAAAACTAAAAAAAATTGGCATACATTTTGTGCATTTGTAGTATGTGTATTAGTTTCGAAAATATAATTAGTTAAAATCCGGTTTCATTCGTACTATCCCTGCTTGATCTAAATCCGAAAGTGTTTTCACTTTTTTCGGCAAAATTATTCATTTTGAGGAAAACTAATGAACAATATTTTGTTTCTAAATTATTTCTTATACAATCCTTCTTTTGTTAAAAAACAAAACTTAAATGCGAACTCTATATTTGTTCTATTTCGTTGGAAACTTTATATCTAATTTAACAATGGGTATTGTCTCCGATTAATAGATACGTTTTCTTGGACCTGATATACTGTCACGTATATTTAGTGAGGCTTCACGAATTATTATGTAGTAATATTTTTTTGTTAACTAAGTTGCCTATTGTATATATTTAATTATTTACGAAAGAATTCTAAAAGTGCTTCTGAAATTATGTAAGAATTTCCAAAAGTGCCTCTCTAAGCAAATTGGTTATAATCTAATGATACAATTATTAAATTGTAAAACAAAATTTGTTATTATTTTATATTTCTTATTAATTAAGTATTTGTTAATTTGCCTATCCTAATAACTGGAGCAGCGATTGTTAAAATTATAAAACCAAGAAAAACTTTAATAATTTATACGGATTTTTATATTTAGTGAGGCTTCACGAATTATTACGTAGTAATATTTTTTTTTTTGTTAACTAAGTTGCCTATTGTATATATTTAATTATTTACGAAAGAATTCTAAAAGTGCTTCTGAAATTATGTAAGAATTTCCAAAAGTGCCTCTCTAAGCAAATTGATTATAATCTAATGATACAATTATTAAATTGTAAAACAAAATTTGTTATTATTTTATATTTATTATTAATTAAGTATTTGTTAATTTGCCTATCCTAATAACTGGAGTAGTGATTGTTAAAATTATAAAGCCAAGAAAAACTTTAATAATTTATACGGATTTTTATATTTAGTGAGGCTTCACGAATTATTACGTAGTAATATTTTTTTTTGTTAACTAAGTTGCCTATTGTATATATTTAATTATTTACGAAAGAATTCTAAAAGTGCTTCTGAAATTATGTAAGAATTTCCAAAAGTGCCTCTCTAAGCAAATTGATTATAATCTAATGATACAATTATTAAATTGTAAAACAAAATTTGTTATTATTTTATATTTCTTATTAATTAAGTATTTGTTAATTTGCCTATCCTAATAACTGGAGTAGTGATTGTTAAAATTATAAAGCCAAGAAAAACTTTTATACTTTATACGGATTTTTTATGCAAATTTCTGCATAAAACTCAAATCTACAAATAAAAAATTATAATGTGCATATTACCACTGTTCAATTATAATATAATTATATATTCAATTACAAAATTAAAAAGCCAAGAAAAAAACCATCAAAAAATCCTCCACGAAGGCAAGCTCGTTGAACAGCTGATCCAATTTTGGGTTTACGACTACTAAAGTTCAACTCCGTAGCCGTGTAATTTTGAACCCAATCCAGAAGACCTGGATCAAGTATTGGGAGAAAATTTTCCCTCGTGGAGGACATTTTTAGGGAACTAACTCGCATTTGCGTTACATAGAAAGGAAAACCACGAAAACCTTCCACGGTAAGCCTGACGGCAAGGGGACTCTAACCCATGATCCGTCTATCACTGAGGATATTTTTACGCCAGCACTGGGGTCGTTGCAGGCCGGGTGCGGGATTCGTATCGACCAGCCATCGTTGAGATCCGAACCCGGTTCACTTCAATGGAAGGTGAACACTCTATCCCCTGAGCCACCACGGCTCACTCATTCATATAATCATAAATATTGTTTTAAATTATTTTCATAGGATTAACAAATTCATTTCTTCTTTTAACTTATACGACCCAATTTTTAAGAGAACGCCATACCAGGGGAGAAACTTTTCGTCTCAAATTCTTTTTCACCTCCAGAACTAATTCAAAATTTTAAGTATGGAAAAAGTGAGTTCTGACTAACTTAGAGAAAGCTATGAAGTTTCAAATGCAGAAAAGAATTTTTAAAACATCAAAATGAAAACAAGTATGAGAAGGTAACTTAGGATTACGCAATGGAGAAGTTCTCTTCCAATAATTTTTTTGCAATTCGATATTTTAAACTTTTTTTCAGCAATTGAATTTTAAATTAGTAATGGAGGTGGAAGAGAATTTGAAACGAAAAGTTTTTCTCTTGGTATAGCGTCAATAACCGTTGGTGAAGAAGTTTTTTTTTCGACTCTGATGTTTGTAATAAAGTTTTATATCATTACAAAAGAGGTTGTCTTATTCCACCTCAATTTATTTTCTTCTTTTATTCGAGTTAATTTATGCTAATTATTGAAATAGAATATCAAATTGTAAAAAAGGAGCATTTTTGACGACTTTTTTTTGCCTTTAAACACGGTTCTGAGGCCTCAACATTTTATTTTATAGCCGTCGTTGAACAGCCGACCCAATTTCATGGCTTTACGACTACTAATCTTCAACTCCGTAGCCTTGTAATTTTGAACCCAATCCAGAAGACAAGGGAACTCCTGGGTCCAGTATTGGGAGAAATTTGCCTTCGTGGAGGACTTCTTGATGGAGCTAACCCGCATTTGCGTTACATGGAGAGGAAGACCACGAGAGCCTTCCACGGTTAGTCTGATGGCTGGGGGACTCTAACCCATGACCCTACGCACACTAATCCAAATGGTCACGCACCCGCACACTGACCGCAGCCAGTGATGCTTGACTTTGGTGATTTGCTGGGAACCGCGTCTTAACGATCAGTCCACTGCGACACGGATCAAATAATTGGAGAAATTTGCCTACGTGGAGGACTTTTTGATGGATCTAACCCGCATTTGCGTTGCATGGCGAGGATAATAGCGAAAATCTCTTACGGTTCGCCTGACGGAAGGGGACTTTAACTCATGATCCGTCTACCACTGAGGATATTTCACGTCAGCACTGTGGTCGGTGCAAGCTGGATGCGGAATTCATATCGACTGGGATTCGAACCCGGTTCGCCACATTGGAAGTCGAGCGCTTTATCCCCTGAGCTATCGCGGCTCTTCTAAAGGAAATATCAAGTTTAACACATTTCGACCTTACTGTCTCACCTCATTCTAGCCGTCTCAGATTTACTTTTTCTACTCGAAACATTATTACAAAACAGCCAGAATGAGTTTTTAACAAGGTTTTAACAAGGGAGAATACATTGTTTCTTAATTGGTTGTTAATTTTTATAAAAACAAAATAAGCATTTAAAAATTTAAAAAAGTGATGGGAACTTAATGTACCGATTGCTTACTTTTACTTACTATTTTAATGTGCAGTTTTTTGTAAAATTTCAAGCTAAGTGACTATTAACCCTTTCGCGCCGACTGTCACAAATACGTTCCAGCATAAAACCGTATCAATCAGGATAAAAAGATAAAACTGGCAACCAAAGTAGTTCTTTGGCAGTTTATTTGTGGTTGAGGTTATAATTGTTTGATTTATTTAATTCACCATTACTTTAGGTCAAAATAAAATTATTTCGTTATACTTTGAAGAAACATTGATTACATATATGATTAAACTAACAATAATTAAAGTAAAAGCAAAGTAAGTCTGTCAAATTAGCAACGGCAGCATTTAAGCTGCCGTTTTTTATTTATTTACATACTGATTCTGATTTCGTACGAGTGTTTTTATGAATCACCCGTCCTTAAGGGGTTAAAGAAGGTTTAACTCATTGTATCAAATCAAGAATTATAACAGCGAAAAATCGAGAAAAGGCATAACATTTAAAAAAGAAAGAAAGAAAAGAAACCTTCACGAAATATTAAAAAAAAAATTCTCGGAAATAATCAAAAATGGAATTGTGTTCAGATAGTTTAGTTTACTGATTCAAACTAAATTCATTGAACAATTTCAGTTCACACTGAGAAAAAAAGTCTGGTCAAATCCAACCGAATATGGTAACATTTATCGTATTTCTAGTTCTATGGAAGCAACAAAAAGCACGATACCTATCTAGTGTTTTGAACGTTAAAATTTTATGCAACCATAATATGGTGCAAAGTTAAATCATGTTATTGTGTTTTTTAAACTATATTGCAACTTAAATTTAAACATAGTTAAGTTTGATAAAGAAAAGCAAAATTTTTCTAAAAAAAGTAGAAATTAATAAAATTGCATCATATTATGGTTCAAAATATCTTTTAATCGTTGAACAAATTTTTCTGATGATGCACTTGCGATTTTTTCTACAAAATATGTACGATTTGACATTTTCGTTCATCTGTTAATATTGTTATTTTTCTTTTTACTTAAATAATTAGCTATCCTTATTATTAATGACTTTACAAAAGTTTACAAACTAGACTAAACTTTTCTACTTACTGGTATGTGACCCTTTATGAGAAAAGTAAAATGCTTGGGAATAAAGAGTTAGTAATATCCATAAGCATTAATTCAATTTCTAATGAATGGTTACAGGCAATAAAAGTGTCTAAAAGAAGCACAAAATACTATTTTACTGATAAAAAAGTGGCGAATATACGGTGAAAAAGCATACTGGTAAAATTGCCGTAAGTTATGGTAAAGATATTCCCGCTAAATAAAAACATAATTCTAGTAATAAAACCAATATATATAAGATTTATGAACTATTCATATGGTAACGGTTTACCGGAAATTCTGATTTCCAAAATTATAATTCTTATTACCGTACATTTAATAAAAATATCAAACAGTAAATTTAACTGAATAAATGTCTTTTATGCCATGTTCTAACATATCATGATACAAATACTAAATTTTACTTCGTTTACTAAATTTTAACGCATATTATAAAACAATATTCTATTTGCCAAAATTATTACAAAACCAAATTCAAAATCAAACTTTAATGGTTAAACACGTATCAAAATTTCTGAAAGTGCAAACAAAACATGAAAGAAAACCTTTATTCATTCTACTTGACTAGCTTTTTATCTAATTATCAAAGGGGGTGACTTCTAATATACTAATTAGTTAGCGCAGAAGATGATTTAAATTACGAAATATCATACACAAGAGCGCATCTTTTCTGATTAAACTTTTTTTTTTACGACAGATTATGATTCTTTACCCAAAATAACAGCAACCTAAGATAGTTTAGACAGGAGATAGTTTAGTCAGGAGAGGGGTCGAAATTTTCGACCCCTTAATGTTAATTTTACTTCTCGTATTATTTCCAGAACATTTCAAGCGAATTGGAAATTTTTTTGCACAAAATAATAAAATTCATTCATCCAAAGATAATTCCACTTAAAAAACAATATTTAATAATTATTTTGTTTAATAATAAACGAAAAAAATTGAATTGCTAGAAATACATATTTTTACATCACCTTATAGATTGTAATTTTGCATGGCAAAATGAAAGATCTGAAATAAATCGGTCGAATGGTTCCTGAAAAATCGAATTTTAAATATCTGACTTTTGAGAATACTAATGGCCCCTTTAAAAATATTGGTTTGAAACTTAGAGCTACTATTACTGTTCACTCATCAACCCTTGTTTGTTGAATAAAGGAATAAAGGAAAGACCTTGAAACTTTTGTTTAAAGAATAGAAAAACTGAATTCAGGTAAACGTAGAGTAAAGCTTGAAGTTTCAAGCTCTGAAATTTTTTTTCAAAACATCGAAATGCAAACAAATTTTGGTTAGAAAACACAGGATTATGCATTGAAGAAGGAATCCTGTTATCATTGTCTGCATTCTGATATTTAGATATTTTTTCTCAACTTTTGATACGTCATGGATCACTTTAAGTGTTCATGAACTCACTTTTTTCTTAACTTTCAATTACAAATGAAGTTGAAACAGAATTTGCCATGAAAAATTTCTCCCGTATTATAGATTCTTCTTAAAAAAAGATGTTGAACTGTTGAACAAAAAGATGTTGAAAAAAAGATGTTGATTTAAAAGACATTTATGTTTTAAATTTCATACTCCTTTTTTCATTAATTCTTCTTGATTCACAATTAATGATATTTGAATTTTTGAAAAAAGGATACTTTTTTCATTAACTCTTCTTGATTCACAATTAATGATATTTGAATTTTTGAAAAAAGGATACTTTTTTCATTAACTCTTCTTGATTCACAATTAATGATATTTGAATTTTTGAAAAAAGGATACTTTTTTCATTAACTCTTCTTGATTCACAATTAATGATATTTGAATTTTTGAAAAAAGGATACTTTTTTCATTAACTCTTCTTGATTCACAATTAATGATATTTGAATTTTTGAAAAAAGGATACAAACTAATTTTTTTAATTGTAGTGCACCCTAAGGACTTCTTTCACGAAACTCTTGTGGTCCGTAGACCGCCAATTAGAACCAATGTTTCAGAAAGTTCGAGATAGATTATGTTTTGGAAATTTCCAACTGAAGAGCTTATTGTGGATTACATGGCCAGATCTGATTTAATACTGAGTGAATGATATTTCCTGCGAATGAAATTTCTCAGTTTTTAATAAAGTACTCGTATTTATTACAATTTTCTTATAAAATTTTATTGATATTTTTTAAGAAATAAATCGTAGTTTTAAAAGCTTAGAAATTTACCTTCTTCGAGAGTTATGCTTTTTCGCCTCCAATTTTTAAAGACATTATAGTTATATTCGCATGATAGCA
The DNA here is from genome assembly GCF_982258835.1 of Parasteatoda tepidariorum. Taxonomy (NCBI): domain Eukaryota; kingdom Metazoa; phylum Arthropoda; class Arachnida; order Araneae; family Theridiidae; genus Parasteatoda; species Parasteatoda tepidariorum. Next base: position 55,978,489 of record NC_141766.1, read on the forward strand.
GGCCAGGTGGCCGAGCGATTAGCGTGCCCGGTTGCAAAACCAAAAGCTACGGGTTCGAATCCAGCTCAGGGCATGGGTGTTTCTCTGTATATGTTGTTCCGTGTCAATGTGGCCCACCCTATGAGCGGGTATCCTTGGCAGTGTGGCGCGGGCTACAAGGTGCTTTTCAGGCTACGCAAAATGAGCAACACTTCCAGCATCTTCCTTGACGAAGAACGATAAGTTCAGTGATGGCCGTTAAAAAAAAATAGGATAATCACGTGACATCAGATAAAGTTCCGCAACTGGATGATATATCCTCCAAATAATTAAATAAATTTAAATCTTGGACTAGATAACGCTTTTTCCAAATTTGCTACATGTTTAAATTCGTACAAAATTCAACTTAGAGTTAATATCCTTAAAGCGTTGTAGAGGTAACATAAGGAAAACCACTAGATCTTAAAAATCATAATAATTGACTTTTAATCCTTTCATCACTTCTCATATAAAGACAATCACACGTTTAAAAATAAGTTCTGCTTTAGAATGCAATTTTTATTGCATAAACTAGATATAAACAAAAGAAACACATCAAACAGTTATTAAGGACAACTATAAAAACAAGATAGCTAATAAAATGCCTACATGTACAGTTTAATTTCCTTATATTTAAAAAATAGAAGAAATAATAATTTCACTAGATTAACGAAACCTAAGACGAAACTGTTCTCGGCTTCGTAAATTGTGTATGCATGATATGTTGAGTAGATTCAAAATGAATAAATATTTGAAGGAGCATAGCAAATAAAAAAATATAGCAATAAATATTAATAAAATATAATTGTCTCTTTTAGCGACCTATTTGAAGCTTATTTAAATGTTTAAGTATTTCTTAGATTTTTTTTTGTGTAATAGCTTCATTTTAATAAATATATACAAGAAATATAAGGGGACGAAGAAAAAGTAAAACGCAATACCTGAATAAATTTTGATATAAAAATCAGATTTTCACATACTTCAATACAATTTAGTGATATTAGCACCGAGAAAGAAATGTCAAAACAACCGGAAAATGGTAAAATTTGCCGTGTTTCGGGCTCTATGGGAACACCAAGGAGCTCGGTAATTTTTATCGAAGTGTTTTTGGTAAGGATTTCGGTAAAATTAACATTAAAATTTGGTTTTATAACTCGGAATAAAATTTGGTAAATGTAGTAAAATTTAGTAATTTTATCATGATATCTTAGGACGCGCCATTAAAACCATTTATTCAGTAAAACTGACTTTTCTGTCTTGTATTTTTACTAAATGGGTGGTAATAAGAATTATAATTTTGGAAACCAGAATTTCCAGTAAATCGTTATCTTATGAACGAAACATTTACCAAATGAACCGATTAAATACACAAATTTTTTATTTTATTAATCAAAATTGTGTTTTTTGTCATTATTGTTCAGTACGGTAATTTGAAAAGGATTTTTTTTCTCCGTTTATAGTGAAAAGAAACGGCGTTGCACGCAATTGTAAAATCGTTATCCAATCATAATTTCTGGAGATACGAAATAAATTTTACAACTAATAGAAAGTTTTCATTCTTGGTTTAATAATTTTCAAAACACTTAGAGTTATTTACTATGGAATTTCAGATGTAGAAATACATTTTTAATAGAATTTGTCCATTAGTTCTTCTAAAATAAAAATTCTTAATTACAGCACTTTTTTAATTTCTTTTCTCAGAAACTATTGATTCGATTTAATTTATGTGTGTTAATAGGAAATATAACTTTTCTTCATAATATTTTTTTGGGTTGATCAGCAGCAAATTCAGAGAAATATTGCACCACAGTTTTTATAGTGTATGAGTGTCATGTTTCGGATTTTTAAGGTTATATTGAACGACCCTCGTACAATAATTAGCAAAATACAATAATTAAATTTTTTTTTAATACTTACGATAGAATTCCTGATAGATGAAAGATTTCTGCAAAAAGATACGCCATATAGCCCATTATGAATGGAAACATGGGTTCAATAACTGGAACGGAAGTTGTGTGTTTTGAGAGAAACGCAGTCAAAAATCCAAACGCTATTCCAATTAATGTTCCACCGCAGGAAACAACAAAGAAGGATGCAATTCCAGAAAAATAGTCTATTGCTAAAATGTTAGCTAAGCCCATCTCCGTGTAACCTTCGAACATATGATACAGAACCTAAATAAAAAGTAGTAACATTAGTGTATGCACCAAATATGGTGGTAACTACTTTACACCAAGGTGCTGTAGGGAAACGCTATCATTTGAATCTGTTGTTTCACCACAACTATGTTTTTTTTTTTTTTTTTTTTTTTTTTTTTTTTGCAGTAATTGGTGTAAAGTAGCCAACATCAGTTTTATTATTGAATAACACTAAAATTTATAATTACATTTACAGATTAGATACACATAAGAAACAGTAACGTTATTTTTACATTACAAAGTAAAAAATCATTAGTTTAGAATGCATTTATGCATTTATTCTTAAAATAAAATTAGTTTCTAAATCGCACATAAGCGTAGCACAGAGACGAATTCGAACTAAGCTCAACAGAACGGCAGTTGTTGTTGTTGTAGTTCATTAACGTCGTACTAGAGTGGCACAATGAGCTATTGGCGACGGTCTGGAAAACATCCCTGAGGATGATCCAAAGACATACCATCGCAATTTTGATCCTCTGTAGAGGAGATGGCACCCCGCTTTGGTAGCCCGACGACCTACACTCGAAGTCGAGCACTTTACAGTAGAACAGTTTAACGAGAACCCATACCGCACACCCTCGGTCCCTACGAAAACTGGTCCAAGTGGCCACCCACCCGCACTCTGACCTCAGCCAATGATGCGTGACTTCGGTGATCTGCAGAGAATCATTACACTAATTAAGCAATATTGAACAGTGTGCAAAATAAGAAGAGGAAAACCCTAATTAACTTTTGATCTAATAATCGGATCTTCGCGTTCTAGGACTTAATCTTCATGACTCGAGGGAGTTACTTCAAATATGCTAATTGATAAGAGTAGACGATATTTTAAGTTACGAAATCAGACACAAAAACGTACTTTTTCTTATTAAAAACACATTTTTTTCGACGGATTAGGATTTTTTATCCCGAAAATACCGCAATCTGGGAAGTAAGTAAAAAATCCCAACAGTTCAATGAGCAGAATTTGGACTCCTTAATGTTAATTCTACTTTTTGCGTATTTCGCCATATCTCCGTAAAGTTTCAAGCAAATTGAAATATTTTTGCACACAATTTAAACGCGCAAAACGTTTAGCTAAAAATAAATGCCACTTAAAAAAATAAATTTAATAAGCATTTATTATTTTTAATATTTTATTTTGAATTGTAAGGTACAAGATTTTTTACATTATTTTAAATTGTTTAATTTTACATGGCGAAATATAAAACTTGAGTGAAATCGGTTGAATAGTTCATGAGAAAATCAAATTTTAGAAATAAAAATTTTTTCAGCATTTCACCACTTTTTCATTTGCCCCCAAGAAGGCAAATTTCTCCCAATACTTGATCTAGAAGTTTCCTTGTCTTCCATATTGAGTTTGAACTTACAAGGCTACGAAGTTGTACATTAGTAGTCGTAAACCCAAAATTGGGTCAGCTGTTCAACGATGGTTACAAAAGTAATAACAACAGTTATTAGAAGAAAAGAAATAATAGTTTTATAAAATGTTTAAATTTAAAATTTTTTTCTAAAATATTATGTAAAAAATTTGTCAAAATTTTTTATTAAGTTATTAAACGCACAAAAAATTTAAAAAATACAGGGTTTAGGAAATTTCAAAAATTTTTCCCATACAGTGTTATTTAATTGTTATTTAAAATAAAAATAAATAGGTTACGATGCAATAAATGATAATTATTAAAGAAAAGTTATTATTAAAAATCATTAAGGAAAAGATCTAACCTGTTTAAAATTTAAAAAAAATAACTCTGCTTTAAAGTAAATTTTTTATCCGACACTAAGCCCAGCTTTTCCGTTTACGTGGTATAATTAAATATGTTTTCTCTGTTATATGTTTATGAGTTCTTTTTAGCATTCCTGCTTTATAATGTTGTCTGACATCGAAGTACAATAAATTACAGGACTTATTTGACTTTATAAAACATTTAATGAAGTCGTTCCTTCGATTGTGATCTTCAAAAACGCAAGCAAATGTCAAACTTAGTCAAACTTAGGAGTAAACATGACCTTCAAGAAATAGATTTATAGCTTTCTTTCGAAGCTTCTTCATCCATACAAAATAAAAATAGCACAGTTTGAGAGCTATTAATTCCGTAAAGCTTATATAAACCGTAAAGCTTATTCCGTAAAGCTTATATATATATATATATAATAAATAAATAAATACAAGGAAACACGAAGAAAATTAAGAAAAACATCAAGTTTCATTAATTGCGCTTAAGCTGCAAGTAAACAGAACTCATTAGATAAGTTCAAAATAAAGATAAAACAAAGAAAAATTATAGACACATGAAAAAAAAGGGGGGGGGAATAATAATAAGTAAAAAAATAACAAACAACAGTTTAAAAAAAAAAGCACTCTGTTTTGCGGATATAATCGTGTGGGCTGATGAAAAGATCTTTCTTTTTTCCGGTTTTTTTTAAATAAAATTTCATCTTTTTTTTCTTCTTTTTTCTTTTTTTTTAAACTGTTGTTTGTTATTTTTTTACTTATTATTTCCCTCCCTTTTTTCAAATGTCTATAATTTTTCTTTGTTTTATCTTCATCTTGAACTCATATATATATATATATATATATATATATATATATATATATATATATATATATATATATATATATATATATATATATATATATATATATATATATATATATATATATATATATATATATATATATATATATATATATATATATATATAGAAAATATGGAAAAAAATAAAAATTTAATTAAAATTTGGAAAACAAAACTAAGAAAAGATCTAATCTCTTCATCAGCTCACACGATTATATCCGCAAGAGGAGTGCTTTCTAATATTGTATTAATATAGCCAAAGCAAAATATATCAATACAACAGTGTGAGGAGCACTCAAAAAAATTTAAACGAAATTGGAACACATTAAGTAAAAAATATGTACGGAAAAACATTATTAATAAAACTTATTAATAAAATAAAAAAAAAATTTTAAAAAAAATAAGCAGCTTTAGCGCTTGATATTATCTACTATTACCTTACTTCTGTTTTCTTTTTGTTTCCGTTTTTCGTTCGGTTTTGTTTTTATTGTGCTATATATATATATATATATATACATATATATATATATATATATATATATATATATATATATATATATATATATATATATATATATATATATATATATATATATATATATATATATATATATATATATATATACGTTACAGTGAATAGCAGAAATCAAGAGAATGTCGTCTTTCACAGGTGAATGTCAGTAATCGCATAGTCGCTTTGGTGAAAATCCAAAATATTTGTTATATCCGATTTGATATTAGTTTTTACGTTAATATTATTATATTTATTCGATCTTTCAATATCTGCTGCTGAGGATAGATTAGGAAAAACATCTGTGTTCGGAGTACCGGTTAAATGCATACAGTGGCACGATCCTTAAAAAAACATTGATATAGGGCATACCGGGAAAATGTGTATCGGGGCAGTGGCACTTAACTAGACCTAGTATACATTTCAGACATTTACCGAAGCGACTATATGCCTGCCAACAATCATCGGTGAAAGTCAGCAACCACCAATTTCGGTCACTCACGTTAATATATATATATACACATGTAAAATATTTTTTTTAAAAATTAAAACATCAGCCATCTGGCCAGGAACAGAGAATCTCAGGGGCAGAAGAGAAAACTGCCCAGGGCTCAACATTTTAAGGACTCTTAAATCTCATAGCATACATTTTAATTTTTCAACTTTATGTATTCTAAATTTTATTTTTTAATTCTTTTAAGAATGATTTTAGGTGGCTGCTTTTTATGGATATTTAAACCTTAAATGATTGAAGTTAATATTAATCATAATTTATTGAAATGCAGCTTTGCAATTTTCCAAATAATTCAATTTATTATTTATATAAATTTGTTTTTAAATAATCCTTATAAAATTTAGTTGATAACATTCATTTTTTTTATTTAATAAAAAAACATATTATACTTCTTTAGAAAAAATATATAATATTGCTTTTATTAAAGCATCTTTTTTCAAATATACTTGAATTAAAAAGTAATTTTTGGTATTAGACAATATTTTTAGCAACATTCTCCCCTTCCTAAATGCTATAAAATTGTACTTAATTCCAATATCTTGTGTTAAGATGAAATTTCAGGGGATCCAAATGCCAAAAGATTGAGATGATGATCACTAAATTGAACAATTATACCCTTATTTAGAACAATTATACCCTCAACTTTCTTAAGAGATAAAGCAGAGCTGTGATTTCAAAGACATTACAACCATCACACAGTAATTTGTTTAATATAATAATCTTTTTTCGGAAAAATTATTCCAATTTCCTTATTAATATAGATAATAAAAATATGAATATAATATTTAAGTGTGAAAGGACTTCATAAAAAATGTTTTCTAACGTTTTCTAAAAAGTTCTTTTATGTGTTCTTTACTGTTCTGAAATAACTTTCCCCTTTTTTTTGCTGTTTGTTCCATAATCAATTGGAATCAATAACTTTACTGTGATGATAAAATATAAATAGACTTGATAAAACAATAATACAAGTTTTTTAGTGCAATAACAGTATAAGTGGATCAATAAATCGAATAAAACATAAAAAACAGCATTGACACTTTTTGTCTGTTAAGAGCGATTCTTAAAGCTTTTGTCAGTCTTTAGGAATTGAATTAAACTTAATCAATTTATTATGCAAATTAGCTATAGTTATTAGCCAATGAAAGGATATAAAAGTTTTAACGTACTATGCTAACAATACATAAAATATGCAATTTTGGTTCGAATTAATTTCACTTCGGTCGTGGTGCATTTCCTTTGCAGACATTTCAACTTATTTTGGATGTATAAATCCTCTAGTAATTTTTAAATTGTCTTACAATTGTATTAATTATTATTACATTTTGCATAAATGTATTCTTTTTTATTTTCTGAAATAAATAAATTAATGAAAAAAACAAACACATATTTAAAAATTATTATTAATTCAACTTATATCAAAGATATAATTTATTTTATTTCTAAAAATTAATAAAATCTTATTAACATTTTTTATTTAAAATAAGATTATAGAGAAAATTTTTTTTTGTTAATTATTGTGCAGTAACTAAATAGCCTTATCACTATTATTTTTAGTCAATTATTACTTTTAAGTAAAATCAATAATTTATTTTTTTATTTTTTTAAAAAAATAAATAATTTAATGCATTTAAGTAATTTCTTTTTTTAAATAATTTCTTTTTAAAGTAATTTCTCTTTCTAGATAAATTATATTTAATGCAATTTATAATAAACACATAATTCATTTTATTTCTAAGAATTAATAACGCCTTAAAGACTTTTGCTTAAAATAAAAAAAGCTATGGAAAAAAATGAAATTTTGGCAATAATTAATTTCACACCAGTAATGAAAGTCAAACTGCTTTTATCGGAAATTTCTACGTTATAAAACCATGTCATGTAAATATCTTATTCCAGCATATTAAATAGCCTTTTAATTACAATTATTGTTATTATCATTATTATCAGCATTGTAATTATTAAACAGCCTTTTATTTACAATTATTATTATTATCATTTTTCAGTAAAACCATAAATGTATTTTTTTAAATAAAATTATTAAAATAAATTAATTCTACATAAACAATGTAAATATAATACTCCAATTCGTTATAAATACAAAAATGACATTTTTAAAAATTATTAATAATGCAACTTAAAATAAACAAATAATTAATTTTATTTCTAAAAATTAGCCAAATCTTAATAACATTTTCTACTTTAAATTAAATAAAATCAAGTAAAAAATAATATTTTAGCTATAATTGATTTTAAATACAGCATTATAATTGGCAGCATAATTCGGTAATTTAAGTCCCTCAAGCTGTTTGTTTTCATAGAAATTCCACTTATACCACGCTGTACAGCGCAATATTACTGGTTATTGTTCTAATGAAATCTTTTTACACTTATTATGAATATAATGTTAACAATTATAACGTATAAATACATATGTCTAGGAAATAGACTAAGCATTATCTAATCAAAGTATTATATGACGCTTCACTGTCAAATTTAGAAAAATAATAATTGTATTTTTACGATGCTGGCCCAAATGCCTTGCAATATTAGCATTAAGTTATATAAAAATTTATATTATAGCCACTAAATTGTCTATTAACTAAGTTCATTGTTTACAAACACTGCAGAGCAAAGAATAATTGCAACGCATAAATGTTTTCTGCATATAAGTCAAGGAAATAGGCTACGCTCCTTCTGATCAAACTACTCTCATGTCCATAAATTAAAAATAATTCAGTAATAATTCTGGCCAAATTTAACGGGAGATCATTCTGGAACAACATGTACGTTTGTTTAGTGGTGTCATGGGCACAAAATTTATGTTTATGGAAGACAACGTCCATCCTCACTCTTGCCTTCTATGCCTTCTATTTGAGGTTTAACCCATATAAAATGGCCAGCATTTTCTCCAGGCTTGAATATGATAGAACTTATAGGAGGATGAGTCTGTCCAATATGTGTACCGGAACTGTGGAAGTTGAGTGAATAAAATCCATAATTTGATACTCAGCATGCCTGGGCGTTGTACGAAATGTATTTTATCGTATGAGAGACATGCAATGTATTAACCATACCCACCACATGATATTAAGTTTTTTAAATGAGATATTTTTTTATAATTACACTAGGGAGAAAAAATCGTAGTTTTAGTGAATGGTATCAAAAATACACTATCTTTTTTGTTCCTTTTTTTGTTTAATAAATAGGCTTTATGAATAGGCCACGTTTGCTTTGTTTCTAAACCTTTATTTACCGGAGCTGGCATTCTTCTTAACTTATGGATAAGAATGTAAAATGTGATGTTTTATTGCCAAATTTGAAATTTTTATTTTTATTTTTTACTATATTTGACAAATGAATTGCAATATAAGTAGTAAACTATTTAAAAATTAATATAATATCGAATTAATAATCTATTTCCTTAGTTCATTGCTTACAAACACTAGAAAACAAACAATATTTATTACTTATAAATGTTCACTACATATGTCTAAGAAATGTTCTACGTTCCATCTGATCAACTTACTAGTTGATGTTTTACAGCTAAATTTAAAAGAATATAATGATTGCATTACTTAAGATTTTTGTACATATGCATTGCAATATTAGCAATGAACTATTTAAAAATCAGTATTATGTATAATGAATAGTCTATGTTCTAAGTTGATTATTTACTAACACTAGAGAGCAAACAAAACTTAAAAAATACATAATATGTAACAAGCTCTTTTGAAAAAAGGTAAATCTCTTGACTAATTTTGACCACTTCCTAGCACCCCCTCCCATAACTCGTGAAAATGTTTTTGTGAAGTTCCAATGTCATGATTCAGTACGCAATACATATCATGATCATGATTCATGATATCATGATTCAGCGCGCAATACATAAATCAAAATTCGAAAATTCTGAATTTAATGTTTCTAATTGACCTTCAACGGTAATTAGGCACCTAAGCACCTTAGAATATTGCAAATATCAAATAATTCTGACACGTATCTACCGAGGGTGTTCCCAGCATTCAGTACACAAATTGAAATGAATGAGAAAATGCATCAATAAAATAAGTAATTATTATAGTAAAAGGGGTCAAAGGCCACGTTAAAAGAGGGTAAATCAGAAGAAAATTCATGGACCCGTGGATCCACTGCATAGCCCTCTTGTTTACCGGATCTCAATAAGTATGTCTTTTTCCTAGGGAATCACTTCAAATCACTAGTTTATGAGAAACCCGTGGTCACACCAAATTCAAAAAATAAGAAAATATATCATAAGGAATTGTCGTATCTTAAGCAGACATCAAAAACACACCTGTCATCTTCAAGCACATACGGGAATCATTTTTACGGCCTTGTAAATAATACGCCTGTTTGAACAGTTCTTATAACATCAAATATAAAGCTTTATGAAGTAAGATAGTTTTTAGTATCTTTTGTAGTTATTTATCAACTCACCGTCGGAAACTGCATGAGATTTTCATGAGATTTTATCTACAAGATTTGTGCCCCTGTGTCATATGGTAATTTTTAAGCGCTTTGATGAATTTTAGTAATTAATTTAATTAAAAGAGATACTCAGACACACTGGAAGATGCCAACTGTACTTTTCATGTCCGCGAAGTGATGATAAAGGGTGCCTCAATTGGCATCTACGATTCGGCGTCTTTAGATTCTGATCATGCGTTTTTTTTTTTGATTTTCTATCTCTCAACATGGTTTTTCTATCTCTCAACATTGAAAATTTTCCTCCTTGTGATGCTTTTTATCACCCATCTGAACTTTGGATAATTCTGGTTTTTAATTAATATCTTCATCGTTTATCAATATTTATTTTTTAAAACTTGGCTCTTCAGACACCTTCATAAACGCATAGATTATGATCAAAAAACTTAAGTTTCTAATATAAAAAAAGAAGTTTTTGTGAGTCGAATAACTAATTACAGGGGATACTGTTTCAACCTCCTGTGACCCAACATTCAATATCTTGGACAATATTTCGTACGAGGGCATTCTATTTCCAATATAATTATGACCCAAAAAGCATCTGAAGAATTAGAATTAATAGAGATGCAAGACGATCAAGCTCTACAGTTAAAATATAAGTCGAGGTCGATTACTGAATTTCGGAAATTTGTACCAGAATCGAAGTATCTTGAATTAGAAAAGGCTGCTTGTCTAATTATTTCAATATTCGGAACAACGTACTTATTTCAGTTTAAAATTCGTGAAATCCAAACACCGATCAGTATTAACTAACCAGCATCTCAAAGAATTACTGAGAAGTGTTGTCACCAATTGTTCACCAAATTTTAAAGAATTGTCAAGAGACGTAAAATAAATGTGCTTAATTTTTAATATTTAAATTCAATACACATATTTTGCACTTTTATTTATAAGTTTTCAATAAATATAATTTCTGCAAAAAAAAATTTAATACCTTTTTTGCATACCTTTTAAATACGTATTTAATTGCGGCTCGCGAAAAATGTCAAATTTTGAAAAATGGCTCGACTATCAAAGAGCTTGGCCACCCCTGATCTACACTTATGCGAATGGAAATAACAAAATTTAAAAGAAATAGGAAACGCCCGAGTCAAGTTCCTCTTACTTTCATTTAAGGCGTGACCTTCAGCATTTCAAATATTCATTAAACTTGACATGGTTTTATCGTTGGTTGTATTGCAAAAATCAAGGCTTTGGCTTTAATTCTTTTTTTAAATTTTAAATTTATCAAAAAGTATGCTAGTTTTGTATCAATAAAATGTGTGAGTTAAAAATCCATGTTAGTTATTTCCAAAGTACAGCTAAATGTTATTGCCTGAGACAGGGACTTAACTTGGCGCAAAATGGAGTATTTTCAAGATTAGAGAACAAATAATATGAAGATTAAAATCTTAAGGAGGATAACACAGAATCTCAATAATCATAGTGAAAAAAAGTACCATTTATAAAAAAAAAAATTTGAAAATTAACCTTAAAAAAGCTTAAAACTTTTTTCATGAAATTTTTAAAATTTAAATTTAAAATTTTTTCAAAAATAATTATAGTGAAAAAAAGTACCATTTATAAAAAAAATTTAAAAATTAACTTCAAAAAAGCTTAAAACTTTTTTCATGAAATTTTTAAAATTTGAAATTAAATTTTTTTAGAAAATAATTATAATCTCTACATTATAAAAGGCCATTTGAAAATACAACAATATATCAAAAAAATGTTATTGGTAAAAATTTTAGAACAAAAGTAGTAATTATTTCCATATTTTTGTCCAACACCAGTATATATTTCAAAAATGCTCCAAAATCTACTGAAATGTTATATTTTTAAAATTAAATAATAAAAAAATATTTAAAATTATAAAGATTAATAGATGTTGGATATATTTTTACCCTATGGTGCTCTGTCTATCCGAATTTTATGTTGAAAAACTAAAATTTTTGTATTATTTGTGTATTAAAATTATGCATGTGTATATTATTGCTTAATTTTGCTTCTTATTAAGAAAAAATCGAGCGTTCTTACACACATTAAAATGTTTAGTTAAATTAAACAATAATAATTAAAAAAAGGTTATACCGATGCATTCACTCAATTCATGATTGACAACAGCCCGAAGGATGTGTTTTTATCGCTTTAGAGTCAATGATGGCGGACATCGAGGTCGCCGTGCACGTTCCAAGATCATAGTCGATTATTTGCCACAATCTTCCAGTCGGATTGAATCGGCAACTTATTCGATCATAGCTAATTTAATACCAAATAAGTTTCAATCTTCTTTATTGATTCAACGAGAATATTGAATGTGTTCAATTATTTGCCAAGTAATTTAAATCTTCTTGTTGAATTCATTTGGCAAATTTATCAGGAAAACAATTATAAAAAGTATGTATGTTTTAAGTTGTGTAATAAAGATATTTATGTTTTTATAAAAAGATTTACATATGTCTGCCAGTTGTATAAACTAATTTTATGATATTGAACTACTATTAACTTCGGTTTTGTTAAGCCTAGTTTGAATTCACATTGATACTCTCTCTGTGCTGTGTGTGCACTGTAAAATATATTCTTATATCTTAACACCAAAAATGGTGGCAACTACATTACACCAAAGTGATATTTCGCTAAGTGTTCCACTACACAAATCAAGTATAGTTCCTGCTGTAGGGAAACACATAGAATGTTCTTAATGTTCTTTTACACTACTTTGTGTAAAGTAGACGCTGTCATCATTTTTGTTATTCAGTAATATTAAAATTTATAATTACAGTAAAATATGATGCACATAAAAATCAGTACAGTTATTTTTACGATGCGATCTAAAAAAGAACGAATCATAAACTTAGAATGGATAATCAATATTCCTTAGCATAAAATTAGTTTATTAATCCACAATGCATACATGTTAGACTGAATATTATTATAAATTCGAACAAAAACCAAAGTGAATGGAAGTTAAATATTATAAAATTATTTTATGCAATTGAAAGATTTATGCAAATCTTATTAAGACATAAATATCTTTACTACACAGCAAAATACATACATGCGTTTAAAAACAATTCATATGAGTTATTTTTCAAATATTTTCGGCAAGAAAATTGAAATTATTCGGCAAATAGACTATATTTAATATTCTTAATCAATCAGTAAAGAGGACTAAAACTTACTTGGTATAAAATAGGCTATGACTAGTTTGTCAATTCAATCCGACAAAAAGAAATCACATTTCGCCAACATGTTTCATGTCAACAAACCGCCATCTTGGCCGCCATATTATAACTATCTTGAAATTGCTCAATTATTCAACTTTAAACTCTTAACAATGGTTCAAAATTATTTGTTATACGTTTAAAACATATCTTACCATTTTTTCACACAAGAACTTAGCTAAATAGCTGAAATATAAAATGATTATATGCCAAATTTAAGGGACTCTGAACACACAACCTTCTTTAAAATTGAGCTGCAGATCGGTGTAAGATTTTTCAATTATTGGTGTAATGATTGAACTACATTCTTTGAAGTATGAAGGAATGATTGTTCCGTTAAAACTTGAAATTAAGTAATTATTCGCACAATTTTTAGAGTTTTTCAACTCTAAATATGGATAAGTTTTACATCACTGTTTTACTGTGTATATGATTAACAAATTAATTTTATTTAAAAAAATATTGTATACATGCATTGGAAATTTATGATTCTTGCTTTATATTGCATCGTAAAAATAACTTTATTGATTCTTATGTGAATAATATCTTACTGTTGTCGTAGGCCATTAAGGAAAGGGGTTCTTGTTTTCAAGTGGCGCCATCTATGGCCAAACATTCGACTTTCGAAATAACTTTTGAAAACAAAATACGGTAAAAGCTCGATATAACTTGTACGGAACTTAACGAGAAGTCTATTTCTATCACAAATTTAGAAGTCACTATTAAAATGCTATAATCAAAAGGTACAGAAATTAATTGCTTATAAAGAGTTAAAAATTGCCAGCCGTCTGCTATTCCAATTTTTTTTAAAGAAACACATTTTTTAGCTACATAAAAAAGCTACATTATGCAGAGGAGAGCAAAATGAAAGACACTTTTTTTTATATTTGCTATCAAAACAGAAAATTGAAAAACAATCATTATTTTATCTATTTTTCAACTGAATATTTTAATATTTTATGTTTATAAGGCAAGCATGCGTGAGTAACCACCGGCTAAGTTATTTACCACTTTACAAAGACTCTTTTGTAGACCACATATTTACCCTGCCTCTTTATTTTCATTCTTGACAGTCTATAATTAAAATGAACTTTCATCGTCATCAATGACGTCAAAAGCTATAGCACACTAAAACATTCACTTTTTTTTTCATTTCTCCTTTAACATTAAGTTGGACTTCTATTTAACGAACTTCCATTTTGCGAATTTCTCTATTTTGCGATTTTTTTCGAGTAACCAAGAACATTTTGGCAATTTCTTCGTAAAATAACTTCCAAATAGCGAAGCGAATTTTCTACTTAACGAACTTTTCTTTGAAATCCACTTTCTCTATTTCCAATATTTCAGAACATTTTAGACTTGTAAACGCATTTTATGGAGGAAATGACCTTGAGTTGATTTTCGAATCCAAACTTTTAAAGAAAGCAGTAAACTCCCTTTCCCTTTTCGTTTGCATTTCAAACGAAAAACTCAGACAAAATTAAGGAATTTTATCAGTATTAATTAAAGTTAAGAACACACGTGGTAATGTATGTTTAAAATTAGTTTCATAAAAAATGCAGCTATAATTTATACAGAAATTTGGCTTTTTTAGTGAAAAATGCATGTAGCACTATAGTATAGCACAATGTTTTGCTTTACGGACTTGTGTCTAAAATGGATTGGATACAGATTTCTTTTAAGGTAAAAACTGAAGAAAAAAAATCGTAGATACTAGTTAACAAGATAAAGGTACATCAATTGCTAGTTTAATTATGTCTAGAATTTAGAAATTTAAAACCTGTTTTGTGTTGTTTAAGTATTTCAAAAGGTGATTTTCTATTTAACGAATTTTCCATATAACGAACTTTTTTATCGGGATTTAGCGACTTCGTTAAATGGAGGTCCGACTGCATATGTATTTTCGCCTAATGATAGGCTCTTTATAACGACATTTCCTTCCGCTATTGCTTACAGTCATTATTATGGACCTTCACTATGAAACAAAAAAAAAGACTCTTTGTGCTATGTGGGTCATAGAATAAAAATCACTATAAAATACGAGACTTTAAAAAAGCGAAATTTTTAAAACGGGTTTTTTAATTTTGTACAATTTATGCGCCGTATTTACGATGTATCAATCTTTAAAGGCATATTGGCCTTTAAACTTCTTATGATGACAAATATAAGGAATGACTTCTTGAATAGATATTTGCACAACAAATATTAACTCAGTCATTGTTTTCCGCCTTAAGGGCGCCACTTTATAAACACAACTTTCATGATTAATTTTTTGTTTTAAAGATATAAACATTATAGATTTATAGATTTTATGACGTATAAAAATAAATTGATGTTTAGATTGCTTTCTTTTATTAGCAGCATTCAGTCAGAAAAAGTATTAGAATCATTTCAACAATGATAAAAATTGACAAAAACATTGTTGTTTGTAAATTATAAATAAATGGCATATATATATATATATATATATATATATATATATATATATATATATATATATATATATATATATATATATATATATATATATATATAAAGAGAGTGAGAGAGGGATAGATATAGATATACACACCCAGAAGAAAAATTTAAAAAAAAAAGGATGGCGAAAATGAATTAAAAACAAGAAAATATGA